>NC_052056.1:3822219-4147219 GCF_903992535.2 Arvicola amphibius | reverse complement strand
TGCAAGACCACGTAGTTTACACACAGTACCAGGCAGAAACGCTAAGAAAGGCAGACACATCTCCCAGGAGTGGCTGAGGAGGCAAGAAGGATAAACAGGAAGGGCAGAGACAAAGAGGAGAAAAGAACAAGGGTGTACTTCAACATTAGTTACAGTCTTTATTCCATGAAAAGAAAATACGCTCCTGTGTTAAACAACAAACCTATAACACAGAGGTCTTGACGATTTGAGTTCTAAATTCATAGTTCCTCTAAGGCTTTCATTAAGCTTCTGTTTTGGCTCTGATGTATATTCCAGAGAATTCCTAAAGTGTAAAGAAAATAATATCCCAAATAAAAGCTGTTGCGGGAAAGACTTCCTGCCTGTCACTCACACTCCAGAACAACCAAGGAACTTGGCCTCTGCCAGGCTGCCATAGGTGCTTGGCAGTGCACCGCCACTTCCAGGTTTCCAGAGCCCACGGTGCACACACTGAAGTCTAGGAAAGAGCCCTGGGCTGGGACAGGACATGGGGTAGAGGGCCAGTGGTGTCGGGTCCACTCTGAGGAACAGAAGCACAGAGCAGCCAAACTCTCTCCTAGTTTCCAGGGCTTCCAGTGACGTCACAACATCAGGTAGGACCAGTGGGGGGGTTACCCCGAGAACCGGAAGCACATAGCAGCTGAACTCTCGGGTAGGACCAGTGTGTGGGGGGGGGGGGGGGGCGGGGGAGGGTTGTTACCCTGAGGACAGGAAGCACAGAGCAGCCAAACTCTCTCTGAGCTTCCGCGGCTTCCAGTGACGTCACAACATCGGATAGGCGGGGCCTGAGCTCAGCCTTCCTGGTCTTGGCTAAGAGATTCAGTGGGCACAAATACATAGCTAAAGGTTGCTTTTTTTAAATTAATCAACTTTATAAAAGAAAGAAGCTTAATTTTAGATAAATATTCTTTTGCCCACGCCAGAAAGACGTGGGGGCTAGGATATGGCTCAGCGGGTAAAGAGTGGTCACCTGAGTTTGGTCGCTGGAACCCATGCACAGCTAGGAGAGAGCCAACCTACGAAGCCCTTCTCTCGCCTTACCGCTTGTGCCGTGGCATGCGCCCCCCCCAATCGCCACATAATTTTAAAAACATTTTCACTTTCAAATCTCATTCCATTCCTGAGGTGACCCCTATACCCCTGCATTTTGCATTTTCAAAATGTCTCTGAATCTCAAAACGTCCCAGGAGAACACAAAGCATGATGTGGAGGCCTTGTGGTACTGGAACAGTCTTACCGGCACCCCGATGATGCTTGGCCTGGTCCGGCATCTGCCTTGTGAGGACCTCTGTTCGGCCTCCACAGCCGCGATTCGTTAATCCTCCATTTTAAGCGCGCCAGCTCCAGGATCCTTAGTCGCAGGCTTACAACATGTGGCTTACACCAGACTCTCCGACTTTTCGTCCCACCCAAGGGTCCAACCTAAGCCCTGACCTTAAAAAGCCGGGACTGAGGCCTTCTATGTAGAGTCACTTTTATTTTTTATTTTTTCTTAATTCTGCAATGTGGGGGTGGGTCTATTAACAGAAAGGCCTAAAGTGCCGCTGCTTAAGCAGCTTTGGGGAGTGCGGTGGGAAAGGAACCTGAGAAAGCAGCATTCACAACAGCACCCAGGGGCCCTAGTTACGGTACCCGGGACTGCAAAGAATCTGAAAAGTTGTTTTATCACGACTTTAAAATTAACTCCACACCACAGCATGTGTGTTTCTACTTAAGAGACTTCAGAAATTGATACTGAAGGACTGTCAGCAGGAGGCCGGGCTGCTTTTGCTTCTGGCCCCAGCGATACTAGTCGGAGCGGGGCCTGCTGCCCTGGTATGGAGCCCCTTGCAGAAGGACCACCTCCCTCACCCAGGCTTTAGGGAGAACGTAGTTGTGGGGGAGGAAGGAAGGGCACACTTAGCACACAGAAGAACTCACTCATAGGCAAGATGAATGTTGTCACCTCCTGGCCGCTATTACTAACTCATGCTTCTTCATTCATGTGCACCGTGTGTGTGTGTGTGTGTGTGTGTGTGTGTGTGTGTGTATGTGTGTGTGTGATACATGTTCGTGAGAGTGTATACACAAGAGCAGAACATGTGAATGTCACGTGGCTTCCTCAATGGCTCTCTATTATGTCGTGTTTTATTTTAATTTTTACCCAGAGCTCACAATTTGGCTAGCCAGGCTGGCCAGCAAGCTCCAGAGATCCCCCCTGTCTCCGCCTCCCAGGACACCTGACTTTTTACATGAAAGCTGGGGATCTGAACCCAGGGCCTCACATTTGCCTGGCCACGGCTTTACCCACTGAGCCATCTCTCCCATCTCCTTTCTCACATCTTAAATACAAGCTACCGGCTAATTACTAATTCAAAAACAGGGTAAACGAGAAGAACTGGCTTCAGTCATACTGGAGGGTTGAAGATCTCCTCAGTCCTGAGAAATCCCTCTCACAAGAGTCACTGAGGCAAAGAGGAGGGCACTTTAACACACAAACATCACCAGAGGAAAATTACCTCAAAATCAGCTCTCATGGGAGACAGCAAGGCTAGGAGAGACCGCACCTGGCAGTTTGAAGCTCAGGGGTGGGGGCCTAGGAAAAGCACGGAGAAAGGAGGAAAAGCTTGGGTCTGAACCCCACTTCCCTCCAGAGGCTCTTTTGAGGGATTATGAAATAAAATTACATCAGAATATACATTAATGAGAGTATTTTCAATAACGAGAACACTGCTAATTGTATCTTTTTTTTTTTTTTAACGTGAGGTAGAGAATATTTTACGGCGACCCGGAGAGCAGCCAGGTGCCCGGCGGGGAACCTCCTATTCCGCACACACTTGTAAAGGCCGTGACAGGAGGCAGCGTCATATGAGGTGTGAGAAATGAAAACTTTATGTGCATACAAATTTAGATTTTTAAAATATTTTCACTAGGGGCATAAATAAAGAGAAATTAGACCCCTGGGTTTTCAGAGCGCGAGAATACAGACTGAGGTTTTTGTTTTAAACTTGAGTACTTAGGGCCCCTAAGACCTGAGGAAGTCACCAGAAGCAACACTTCAGCTTGGCTTCATGCTTCTCATAGAACATACACTGTTTTCTTCAAGGAAGGAGAGAAGGCTGAACACAGGAGAGGGAGCGAGAGAGCACACCACACGTGTGTATGAGTTGCCATGCATCTCTCTCCATGAAGCAGCTTTTAGAGACAAAGGAGGGTGACCAAAAGTTTACCCAAATTCATTTTTAAATTTTAATCTATTTTAACTATACTATCACTGCTACTTTAAAAAAAAGAAACACCTCCATGGTGATTTGCTCGTTATAAAAACACTGGCATATTACAGGAAGGTTGAATTTTGGCATGAGCACCCCTATGCGGGCCACCTAGATTTTACCACCTGTATTCTAAATACTTGCTTTAGTGAACATCAAATCGTCCATCTGTCCGTCCGTCATCTTACCACCTTACCCATCTCAGCAGAACCACAGACAACTCCTCTACGTCAGTCTCCACGTCATCAGCTTCGGCCCCGTATTTTAGCTTTTATGTCACACTGGCTGTCTGAGCTGTTCCCGGTCTGCTGGGCTCGGGCACATGGCACACTGGGATAGCAGAACCTAAGAGACCCAAGAGAAGCCTCGGGAGATGGCTCGTGCCCCTTCCGCCCTTCCTCTGCTCCACAGCCAACCCGCTGCGGCTCCTTCCCGCCTGTCCCAGAACTTGACACAACAGAACAGCAGCACAGGCTGTGCACAGTTTCTTTCCCTCTGCCCGAAGTTTATGGATTCACACACACCGATGTATGAATCAGCTTGAACCTTGATTGCTGAGTAATCTTCTTTTCATCGCATGTATTACTCTCTCTGTGTGTGTACATGTGTGTGTGTGACATGTATGGGTGTGTGCAGGTTGTGGCATGTATGTGGACAACAGACAAGAACTTTCGAGAATCAATTCTTTCCTTCTACCATGTAGGTCCCTGAGACTGAACTCCAGTTGCCCACAGTAAGCACTTTAAGCCACTGAGCCATCTTGCTGGCCCAGTTGTTTTTCTGTTTACAGTTCCGTTGTAAATATTCACTACAGTTTATCCGCTATGTCTAGAAGGTCTGGATATAGGCTCTATGTAGGAAAATAACTGAGTATGGGTCACCGATCTAGTGACAAGACCTACTGAAGGAACCCAAACCACATACATCCCTGGTGGCCACGTATGTCAGAAGAGGGAATGTGGTTCCCTGGAACTGGAGTTATAAATGGTTTTGAGTCACCACGTGGGTACTGGGAACTGAACCTGGGTCCTCTGCAGGAGCAACAAGTGCTCCTAACTCTGAGCCATCTCTCCAGCGCCTCAGCTTGGTTTCTAACTGCATCTTTTCTCTCCCGGTTTCCATGACTACCATAGGGCTGACAGCATTCATTCCTAACTCACACTTCCTCTTAGCATGACTACTGTGCCATGCAGCCATGGCTGATTTCCCAGCTCCCCTGCCCTGGAGGCTGCAGCTGCCATGGGCACTACATCTACATGCAGACTGCCCAAGATGGCAGTGGAAGCTTCGATTCAGGCGGATGCCCACAACATGCTTAAGAAATTAGGCAGAATTCACCCAGTCTTCAGGATGAGTGACTTTTCTCACTGTTATGACAAAAATAAAAATCACAGAAGCAACTGAAGGAGGAAGGGTTTGCTTGGCCAGGGCTTGAGGGTCCAGTCCATCACGGGGTGGGGGCAGGGGTAGCAGATGTGGGCAGCTGATGACATTTTGTCAGCCAGAAAGCACAGCACTGAATTAAGTAGGTCCAGGTTATCGTCCTGAAGCCCTCACTGCCCACTCCTCCCAGTAGCCTCACCTCCTGAGGGTTCTCAGCATCCAAGACAGCGCCACTGGCTGGGCTCCACAAGCCATCCCACCACCTCATTTCCCTCTGGTGTGCGGATTCTCGGATATCCTTCCAGGGCACCTGCACCACGGCAAGGTCTTCACCGCAGAAGCATGTTCGGCGTGTGCAGTCTGGATTGACAGCTGTGTTTTCTTTGAGCTCTCTAAAAACACAGTTCTGCCCCTGTAAACACCGTCTTCTGTAGTCTGCGCCTCTGAGGAGAAGGCCACCCCATTCTCCTGTACATGAAGGACATGTTTCTGGCTTCCTCCGACTGACTGACATATTTCTTTGTGATTTGGGGCTTTGGCAGTGGCGTGGTGTGCCTAGGTGCATTTCATTGTATTTACCTTTCTTCGGTTAACTGAACTTCTCGAACTTGTAAATTTACGTCTTTTGCCAAACTGAGGGAACATCTGGCTATTATTTCTTCAAATATTTTTTTCTCCCTCTTGTCCTCCTGGATCTCTGATTATACATGTATTAGACATTTTCACATCACCCCACAGGTCCCGGGTACTCTGTTTATTTTTTAAAATCTGATCATTATTTCAGCTCTATTTTCAAGTACACAGAAGATGAGAGAGAGACTATAGAATTATATTCACAGCGGCTGACCTTTGAAGGGTCACTGGGAGTGCAAGAGAGCTACAGGAAAGGCAGCCCCAACTCTCGCAGCGAGTCATAGTAACTAGAAATGTCCTACCATAGTTGCTGCTCACCAGACCGAGAGAGTGCTGTGGGGCAGGAATGGGGCTGGTGCCTGCACACAGTGGAGGGCTTAGAAATAGCTCACCAGTGTTAGTATCCACATTACAGACAATGGCACAGAAGAACAAACAGCCTGCCCCACTAAGACCGAAATGCTTAGAAAACAGACTGGATGGGATAAGAAAGTCTTTATTTTTAAACTAAGACTCCACAATTACTTGGGACAGACTTAAGTTTTTGTTTTTGTTTTCTATTTGGAGTCATGGTCAGATTTCCACCATGGAACGGGATGGGTCTATAAAACCCATTTAGAGACACGGGGCTGTCATGAGCTCAGTGTTTGTTACTGGAGCCTGTGACAGAAGAGACTTGATGTGGCTGCCCAGAGCACTGGGGGGGGGGGGGGGGGGGGAACCTCTGACTGCAGTGGGTGGCTGGTCTTTCAGATCTAAGATGGGAAGTGCCAAGTCCACCACACGTGACAGTGCCATGCTGTGGGACACGGGAGGTGCCAAGTCCACCACACGTGACAGTGCCATGCTGCGGGACACGGGAGGTGCCAAGTCCGCCACACGTGACAATGCCATGCTGCGGGACACGGGAGGTGCCAAGTCCGCCACACGTGACAATGCCATGCTGTGGGACACGGGAGGTGCCAAGTCCGCCACACGTGACAATGCCATGCTGTGGGACACGGAGGTGCCAAGTTCGCCACACGTGACAATGCCATGCTGGAGAGAACCTGCTTTTGCAGTTGTGCTCTGGGAAGCAGCAACTCGAGGTAGGTGCTGCTGTGGTCTCTTGGCCTCGATTCCACCAAGGTCCCTGCAGATGTTCAGCAGTCAGCAGGCACTGGGAAAGGAACAGAAAGGCACGGAAAGAGGAGCCTAAAGCCAGGGCCTTGCGAGCACTCTGTGGAGTTTCTAGACAAGCACAGGGTCTCGCCTGAGGTCCACAATCATGGCTCTCAACACCTCAGCTTCTTGAACCTCCTCCACGGACATAAATGAATGCTAAGAGTCAAATTAGGTTTTGTTTTGTGTTCCTTTTGCAAAGATAATGCACCACTGATCAAGATGAGGAGAAAGGACTAATGCCAGGCGGAACCTAGATGATACATGCCAACCAGTCAAGCAAGCTTTGAGGGAGCTCCACGGTCTAAGATGCTAGTAATACCTCACCGGGGTGCACTCCGCCCTGATACTTCCCCTCCCTCCACCCTCCCGCTCTTCCTAAGCCTCTGCGTGGGTCTTTGGACCAAGGGACGACTCCCAAGGCAGCTGTGTTCTCAGCAGGGTCTCATCCACTCCCTCAGTTTGTGTCCTTGGTGGGCTGTTTATTGAGACAGGGTCTCACACATTCCAAGCTTGTCTCAAAACCTGCTGTGTAGCTGAACATGACCTTGAACTGCTAATCTCCCTGCCTCTACCTCCCCAAAGCTGGGATTACAGGTATGTACTACCATGCCAGGCTCTCCCAGCTCCCTATCCCTCCCCTCCACAGTCTGGCTTGGAAGTGAACCCAGGACAGAGTTTCCTCTTGGATGTCACTTAACTCCAAGAGGACACAATTAAACACTCACCTAGACAATTGCTCCTCACGCCTACCCATGACCGTGGCACTTAGCACGACAGGGATACGGAACCTACCCAGAATTCCCTGGATGCCAGAGGGAGTTCTAGTCACCCACCACTACTGCAACCCTGGAGAAGTCAAGAACATGTGTGACACATAAGGCATGCACATGTGGCTCTCCCATGACATGGAACATCCTCAGGGCAGGGCGTGTTCCATACTGACAGCATCTCCAGGAGGCACAAAGGACTTAAAAGAGAGATCGAGAGATCCCTAGTGCCTTAAACTCTTTTGCAAGCAGAGCATGGAGTCAAAGGAGAAAGCCAGGCAACGGTGACTGTCCAGCTGGATAGAGTTCAGTGTCTTCTGCTCCAGTTCCACACTCAAGCCCTAAGGTTGAGAAAGCCCCCTGAGGACACTTGTACTGGAGGCTCCTACAAACTACCTCATTTGATAAGTGGGTGATTGCCAAAAAATATGCCACATATGCAGCACAACCTTCTCATTTTACAAACAAGGAAACTGGCCCAGAGAGGCTAGGAGATTCACCTTGCATCCCAGACTGTCAAAGGTCGTGAGGTAGAGGGTGCAGCCCAAAGTTTCCAGGTTGTTAACACAGCCACCCACAATGCACTTTCATTTTTAGGTCAACGCTGCACGCACACATTACCCAACTTCAACTGTGAGGACTCTGTTAGCATTCAGGTGACCCCTGGAGCCCACAGGCAGAGAGGCAGGAGGAGACCTTTCCTTTCCGAGCCCCTCCCTCCCCCTCTTGACCCTCCCCACACCCTTCCCATGTCCTAAGAAAACCCCCCCTCTGCCAACCAATGACCTCATCACTCTCCTTCTCACTAATTTGAATACTCTTTGGGGAGAGCCAAACAAAAAATGAAAATGATGAATGACTTCTTGTGCAATGCAGAAAAAATGTGACTTTGCGCTCTCCAAGTGACGGAACACCCTTCATGCAGAAACAGCCCTCTCTGAGCCCAAAGGTGTGTAAAGGCTTTACAGGGGGAGGTGAGAGCTACTCACTTTGCCTCCAAAGCAGGTAAGTGTTTTATTTGAAAGAAAAACAAAAGTTCTAAATAAGCCACGAAGCAAAGCCAGCAAAGAGGCGGAAGCTAGGGAAGGAGGCTTAACAAGCAGGAGGGAAAACAATCTGCTTGATTACCCAACACGGTATTACGGTTATCTTTTCTTTACACATTTACAGGGTTTTAATACAACACATTTGTCTGCCCAGAGCTCAGCCTGTGTCCACACCACGTGTACACAGGTGAGTGGTCACGCCTCCGGGAACGCTCCATTCTAAACCTATCTGAAATGTTTCAAGTTAGGACTCATGTTAACCCATAAATCAACTTCTGAGAAGCTTTCCTTAGCGCATGTGTTTCCCTACATCCAGCTTGTAGACCTAGTCCCAGCATTCACCACGTGGTGAACTTGGGGGTCTGTAGGCTGGTTAGACAGTCGCATTTCCACCTAGGATCACAAGTATACAGATCCCGGTCTCGTCAAAAAACATGGAAACATTAAAGAAAAACTCAAAGCAAATACATATATACTCTAAGTCTTGCTTTTTTTTTTTTCAGTTTCCAAGTAAGTGGTTGCCTGTACTCTCCAAGGGGAACACGTTTGTCTTAGTCGTAGACACATGGCTTAAACCGCGACTCACCAGCCTTCCCCCTGCGAGTCAGACACCTGTGAAGGCCTCGCATGAACTGCCCGCTTGTACTTCTGAGCGCTATGAAAGGGTATAAAAGGCTGCCAATGAATCTGATATTTTCACAGGGAAAAGTCATGAGATTCAGCCCAGGCCAGGTAGCCAGAGACCTCCTCTGCGCTCAGCATCCCTGGCTGATGTGCCTGACCGTAGCCAGATGTCTGGTAAGTGTGCCCTGGGTTGGCCCAAATCAGGCCGTGGCCCCGTTGCTATGGACTAACTCCTTTGCACCCTACAGACTCTAGTGAGAACATTTCTAGCCACAAAAGGGTTCTGGCCGCTTCTAAACTGCAGCCAGCTCCTCATCTTTCTTCTCTAGTTGAGCCTGAGCTACAAGAGTTAGATTCTAGAGACATCCTTGAGGTTATCTGTACTGATTGCTTCTCTTCTTTTCTTTCTTTTTGCTTCTTTCTTTCCTTCACTGTGAGACAGGGTCTCATGTAGCGCAGGCTAGCCTTGAACTCACCACGCAGCTGTGATCTTGAACTACTTCCGCTTTAAAGTGCCGTGGTTACAAGTGTAGGACCGCATCAAGTTCTGGGGATTAAGGAGAAGGACCTCACCCCAGCAACTGGTAGCTACAGACAGCGGGTGCTTGTGTGCATTAGCTGAGTGGCTGAACTTTAAATTAAAACAAACAAATAATTACCAAGTACGCAATGCAGAGAAAGAAAGAACAAAGTCACCCAGTTTCTTGGGGTCTAACACACAGCTCTTCAACTGTGTCTGGACATATGGAAACAACACAAAATTTGGCAACAATAAAAGGTTTCTAAACATACAGCAAACTGAGACAAACTCAAAATCTAAGGACTCACCATGTCGCATCCTGCAATGTCACGGTAGCCACGGTTCTGAACATACATGTCCACTTCACACTGTGCATGCCACCATACGGACAATGCCAATAACTGCTACCTGCGACACCATGGCTCAGGTCTGGGTGAGCACATGCTATGAATCGCAGCGGTACATGCAGACTTTTCTACTCTTATGGAAACATGATGGTTTATTTATGAAAAACAGAACTTCCCTATTTACTGCTATCCTTATATCTCAGCAAGTACCAGACTAGTGTGTGTGTGTGTGTGTGTGCATGTGTGTGTGCGCGTGTGTATGTGTGTGCGTGTGCATGTGCGTGCGCGTGCACGTGCGCGTGCGTGCGTGCGTGTGTGTGTGTGTGTGTGTGTGTGTGTGTGCGTGTGGTGTGTGTACACTAAGTATTACATTTAACTATTTATTATGCAAGAATGCGTAGTAAGTTCTCAGGCTTGGAAGCAACGGCTTCACCCCACTGAACCATCATCATGCCAGGCCTCCAGTTAGCCTGTCTTTTGATTGTGTTAGAATGTCTGGTTTTAAACTTTCTATTTGAATTGAGTTTTCTTTAAAAACATTGTTCTATAAATTTTGACTTGGAATTAGAACCGAATTTCTAACAATTTCTGAACTGGCCCCGAACATATTTCTGTCTCTTTGTATTTAAGCAAAACTGCTCTCAGCACTGATGACCATAAAACCGAAGTCCCAGTCAGCTGTGAAAAATATGGACGGGGATCTGTTTCTGGCGGTATCATATATTCAGCCAAAATTTGCCTTTATGTAAAAATTAAAAGTCCATGCAACTCATTAATATGCAAAGTTTTTGTATTAAATGGTATGCATGTGCTGGAGAATTGGTTTTAAATAAATTGCCTTATGATTTTTTATTTAGTAAGTGATTGATTTGCATACCTACTTTATATACTTAAATATATTTATTTAGGTGATATTCCATTGGAATTGACCTTCTAGGTTTCTCTCAAAATGTTGGTGCCTTAGTCAGAATGTGTTAAAAATTCCATGGGGAAAAGGGGATCAGAGTAGAAAAAGTTGAGGCAACCCAGTCTAATTCATTCCGGAATCATTATTCCAAGACAAGGGACCCATCACAATGTCCACCCTACCGGTCTAATACATTCTGGAACAAGACAACAGACCCATCCCATTAGCCACCATAAGCACAAATGAAGAGATCCTGAGTGCTGGAGTGAGGGCCCATGACAAGTACACGGTTCTCGCAGACACTTTCACAGCAACTGCCTGAAGGTCTGACTACCTCGAGATTCAGGCTGCCATCACTGAGAGTATCTAAAGACCACACTGTGGTTTGAAAAGCTTCAACAGGAGCTTTTGGCGTTTGCTGTGTTCCTGGTTGCATTCATCTGTACTCTCTGGTACGGTAAAGGTCGGGTTGCTTCAGATTAAATGGCGCAATGGATTGTGTGTCTCCACTCTCTCCACCTCAGCTCACCCCCAGAGTGACGGTATGAGGAGGCGGGGCCTGGAAGAAGATGAGGTTGCAAAGGTTGAGCCTTGAGGACGAGGTTGGGGCCCTTATACAAGGCTCTGAAGAGGCTTCTCACCCATTTCCACCAAACTAGCTACACTGGACGGCAGCCATGTGCAACCCAAAGGGTCCTCGGCAGAACCTGCCCCCAGGGCTCCCTGGTCTCCCACTTCCAGTCTTCACCAGGGAAGGAACAAAGTCTCATCCATATCAACCTGGTCCAGAGCCTTCTTTTGGTACAGCAGTGCAAACTCACCAAGACACCACACTTTTGAGAGGAACCTAGAAGGTCCATATTCCAGCGAAAAGTCCCTAAACAGAACACACTGGGACCACCAAAAAACGGTCACTGTCTCAGCAAGAAATGGGCCCCGCCTCTCAAATTCTTAGTAGGTTTCATGCTTGCCACCCAGACATGAGGAACTGAGTCTGGATCCCACTCACATAAAAGCAGCCTATGTTGGAAATCCTGGGCTGGGGAGGCAGAGACAAGTGGCTCCTTGCAGCTCACAGATCAACTTAGCCTAGCTGATCCCACAAACTCCAGGCTCAGTGAGAGACCCCGCACGCTCCCCAAAAAGGTGGAGTGCCACTGAGGAAAACACTGTGTCAGCTTCTGGCCTTCACATGTATACACGCATGCACGCACATGCACATAACACAAATACACACATGTATCAACAACCCTAGAAAATACTAAAAACAGGCCGCTAGAGTAACTCAATTTGAGTAGACTGGCATGTGAAGGGTTAACTTATTCAGGTGTCGAACTGGACCAACCAAATAAAATTCCTGGAAAACTTGCCAGAATAACCCTTCAGTCGTGACCGCTGTAGAAGTCAAACTCTGGAATTATATATCCTAAACTTGAATTTAGAAGTAAACATTCAAACGAGGGGAAACTCGCCAATCATTTTCACTTTTAAAGTACTAAATTGGCCCATTTTTTAAAAATCTCACATTAATTATTCCAAAGCAATCAACTTCTTAAAACCCTTTTATTTCACAATTACACTAATATCCCATTAATTTGGGACACTTACCAACAAGTTTACCCTCTGCCTATTACCGGTGTGCACACTGAGAGAGCGCAGATAACACAGTACAGGCATTAATATGTAAAACACCAACAAAAGCCATCTGGAAAGCTAATGAATAATCAAGGGATTTCAAATTAAACTGCAGGATTTTCCCCTAGAATCTTTAGGACAACACTGTCAGCTCCAATCTATTCGCTCGGCCTCCAGAATCAATTTTTCAAACTTTCTGACAGCGCTAATAGCTTCCACCTGTGTCTCCCGCCTGACTCTTGACTGGCATGCTACCAGCCAGGGTGGGAATGGAGACAAAGCCCCCTATTAGGATCCGGCTGTTTCTCCACTGTGAGGTCACTCAGCCATTAAATTAGTTCCAGCCCAATTTTTGTCCTCTCAAGCTTGGACTTCGTGGGAGGAGGGTACAGAGTGGAGCTAGTTCCTGAGCAGATTCAGAAGGGGAAAGGGAGGAGAGGTCAGGACTGGCTAGAGGGGCAAGCCCACGGCTGAGGAGCTGGGCTAACACTCTTCCCAAAATGGCTATGGCCAGTCTCATTAATGTGATCCCCGCCCCCACAAAACAAAATCATATAAAATTAGGAAATGAGGTCTCACTCTGTAGCCCAGGCTGACCTGGAACCCATGTAGCCTAGGCTAGCCTTGAATTCATGGCTATCCTCCTGCCTCAGCCTCCTCAGTGCAGGGATTACAGACATGAGTTTCTATACATGCCATCCAAAAGCAGTTTCTCAAGACTCCCTCATGGAATTTTCCTTTGCTTTCCCTCCTGCTAGGGGCAGAGTCAACTGTCTCCTTGTGACACCAAACTTCTGTCCTCTGAAAGTCCTGGTGGGCACTGGGAAACAACAGGATGGCTGGTGGCAGCTCCGACATGGGGACACCTCTAGGTCAGATGAAGCTGATGAAGGTGCCAGGGTCAGGTCTGCTGAGAACTGTCCTCACAGCTACGAGAGTGCGGCTGAAGGAGAAGATACTGCCAGTGTCCCAGAGCTAGCTGGAGGACATTCTGTCATAATCCCATCATTTCCCCACTGACTAGAAGCCTTATAATGGCAGAAGCAACACTCAGTAAGCAGTGACCACACAAAAAAAGGGCCACTGACCACTGTCTCTGCCTGTCACCCTGCATTGTCTCTGTCATGCCTTCCTCGGGACCAAAAATGGGAGCACATCTGAACTGCTGTCACCAGAATGCACTTCGGGGACATGTCCCGAGGCAAGAGAAGTGTCAAACAGTGCCTGGTTTATCCTATATATTGCTGTAGGCAAATGTGCCTGAAAAATCCAGGGATTTAAACAGTGGTAATTAAACATTAAATAAGAGAATCAGAATTATTCTTTACAAATAAAAAATCGCCAACCTGGGGCTGGAGAGATGGCTCAGCAGTTAGGAACAGTGGCTGCTCTTCCAGAGGACCCAGGTTCAATTCCTAGCACCCACATGGCAGTTCACAACTGTCTGTAACTCCAGTTGCAAAGGATCCGACATCTTCACACAGACACTTATGCAGGCAAAACACCACGGCACATAAGATAATTTATATTAAAAAAATAGCCAACTCTCAACGAGTCCACTCAGCACGCACACGTATGCACAGTTAGTGTCTGGCTGGCTCCCCACATGAGGACTTCACATATGTTCATTTCAGTATCTGACAGAGACTTGGCATGAGTCAATCAAGAAAAGACACTGTGTCTCCAAGAAAAGACAATTCCAAAACTAACAATGACTCATGATCCAGGGTTCTGTGGCCTCAGCTGTCCTCCCAAGCAGGCTGCCCCCCCCCCCCCAGTCTTACCAAGAAACAGAATGCACAGGCTCCCTAGGTGTACCAACGAAGCAAGCACTTGGAGGTGCTGCTCTAGCGATGGTGACAGTCTTGGGCCCGGCCACACCATACTGCACCACATATGCAGACGGCTCCCTGGTCCAGGTGTAGGACGTGACCAAGAACACTCGGGGGGTTGCTGGGCCAGACACAGCCTAGGGCCCAACCCAACAGCTGAGCTAACTCAACATGGAAATGGCACAGAAAGAAAAATAAAGGCCTCTGACCTCCCACAGAGCCAGCAGCACGGACTGAGGCATCCAGAAGACTCTCCTCTTACAAAAAAGTAGGTAAATCTCAAGGTCAGGATGATATCCATGCCAGAGAAAATGACTGGGCCAGGGGATGAGGGCTGAAAATGCCTGTCCAACCCAGGGAACTGGATCCAATGTCCCAATCTAAGAACCAGGAAAGGATCACTCATTGATCAGGCTTTTACTTTTTGTTTTTGGAGGAGAGAGACACGCCCTTTTAATGAGCAAATAACCTCCAAATTTCTATTGCTCCTGCTCCTAGAACCATAGGATTGGGGAGAAGGTGAAAGGGCTTCCTAACCTCAGATAACCCAGTGTCACACCCAGGGACCAAATGAGACCTCCAGCATCTCCTGCCACAGACGATGGTTAAGTGGGGTCTGCAGTGAAAGTCATAACTAGCACAAAAGCCAAAGCCTTTTTGTCGGATGAGGATCCCCAGATCTCCTGATTAACAACAGAAAACAACAAAGCAAAGCCAGCGTTCCTGAAGAGGAACTGTCTCCCCTCTCCACCGTGACTTTGAATCCCATGGATTCTGGGCTATGGCATATTCACAGCGCAGGTCCCCAGCTACTCTCTTAACAGAATGAAACACTTCCATGAAGACGTCCAGCCATCCCCACCTATCTTCCCACCTCTTGAGAAATGAAGCCTGGCCTTCAGCTGGAGCCACAGACACCTCATGGGGGAGGAGACGGCTCAGCTGGTGAAGTGTGTGCCACACAAACAGAGGATCCGAGTTTGGCTCTACAGGACCAACAGGAAGAAGTTGGGTGTGGCAGCGCACACCTGTGATGTGGTGTTGGGGAGGGGTGCAGACAGGCGGACCCTGAGATCTGATGGCCAGCCAACCTGGTCAAATTAGTAAGCTCTGCATTCGGTGAGATTCTGTATCTCTGTATCTCAAAACAATACGGTTTCATGTCTTTGATGTGACGAGGCCTAGCCATGAGACAGGAACACAAAGGCCATGTGTAACTTCCAGTAAGAGTCCACATGGACCGCACCCCCAGCCTGCTTTGTCTGCCACACCCCTGCCATCCAGCACGCTCTGCACCATGACTGGACGATACGACTCTTTACTGGTGGTCACCAAGCACCAAGAGATGATGATGGCATTGCAGGAACCACGGACACAGGGCAGAGAAACGTCTAGAAAGGGAAGTGTCTGATTCACTAGCTGAGCACCACCTGTGTATCCAGGAGATGCGTGGTAAGGATCCGTGGTGGTTCAAACGAATGTCTCCCATAGTCTCCAGCTTTTGAACACTTGGTCCCCAGTTGGCGGCTTTGCTTGGGAAGGCCTAGGAGGCATGGCCTTGATGGAAGAAGGAAGTCACTGGGCAGGGAGGCAGGCTTTGAGGTTTCACAGCCACGTGACACCCCTAGTTGACACCCTGCTTCTGGCTTTCTGTTTGAGATGTGAGCTCTCAGCTGTCTGGACACAGGCCTGCCTGCCACCATGTCCCTGCGGTGATGGTGGCAGATTCCTAGTCCTCTGGATCCTAAGTTCCTATAACCCCTTCTTCCTTCTGCAGGCTGCCTTGGGATGCTCTACCACATGGACTGACAGAGACCTGTGCCCACCACACCAGCATCAGAAACCCTTCTGGCTGCATTCTTGGAATACAGTGGGAAAGTGTGGCTTTCCCACTCTGTCACTTGAAGCCCACGAGTGACTCTGTGTCCTGCTGGCTCTAGGAAGACCTGTTCAGATGCCGCCTCCTAAAACAGCTACAGCCTCTGGGAACTTCTGACTTGCCCTGGGAGTGCTGGGAAGGAGCCCACACGAACAGTGGTGAAGAACAACTGTCAATCAGAACCTGCCTGGCAGAGGGACCAACAACAACCAGAGCCGTCCAACTGCCTGTGCTTGGCACAGACCAGACTAGAAGACAGAGAAGGACTCCTCACTGCTTGAGGAAAGCAGAAATACTTTTCTCTCTGGGGAAAATAAAGCTGAAAAAAAAAAAGTAACTACAGCAACACAGATTAATTAACATGTGTTCCAGCTCATCCACAGCAGTGCCCCTGCTCTACCACCTTCTGCTGGTTCCCCACACACTTCCCACGCTATGACTGCCCCTCCGCCAACCGTGTAAGAGCCAGGAGCGCTCCATTACTTTGTACCAACAACAACCAGTTAACTGCATTCCAGATACTACTGGAACAAGGCAACGACATTGCTGTACACCGAATTACATGTCTCTGTAGTGATCCCTACAGGTAAACCCTAGAAACTCTAACCCAGGGATTCCTGGCGTCTGTGGTTTTCAACTTTGGTTCCAGGCACAGGGAAGACACTTTTCTGAGTTCCGCTGTCTTCTACCCAATGTCTTATAAACTAAAGGCGTATTGATTAGTACGGACAATATGTGGCATTTAGAAATACCCCTTTCTTCTGCTCTCCATGTTTTAACTTCAAACAGAGGAACAGAAGTAAAAATGGAAGCTCACAGCGAGAATAAATTTCAGATATGGGATTAGAGCGAGCTTGGGAAATTACTAGGAAGGAAACAGCAGTTTTCAAAACACAGGTTCCCACTTGCTCCCTCTAACCCCGCCCGCTCTGTCTCCAACTTCACTCTCTTAACATCCTAGATTACACGTGCATCACTGGTCATCCCAGCACAAAGGAAAATGGCCACCTGACCACGGCCACCTGACCACGGCCACCTGACCACGGCCACCTGACCACGGCTACCAGCTCACTATTTTTTAAAATAATTAAAGGAAGCACAATGACAGCCACCAAAGCTATGCGTAAAACACGGACTCCAATCGAAGTCCTCTTCTAGCTCCTCCTTCTAAGACTCAAACCCTCAGGGAACAGGACAGAGTCTGCCGACTGTGCTCAGAAGATGGGTGCATCAGTCCCTCTCCCCTGGCACTGGGGCCAGAGAACAGACATCAGCGGACACTTTGGCCAGGCCGAGTATCTGACTTGAACTCACCCATCCAGGAGACTCATGGTTGTGGTGGTCACCTCTGCAAACAGAATTACTTTTCCGAGCCACGTGGTCTGCAGATTCTGGCGATATGTCTCCAGGTCAAAGTGCTCTGATGAGAAGGCTTCGGGGTTGGTAACCACAGGTAGAGAAGATGGAGAGACCTCCACTTCAGACGTGTGAGAGGAAGTGAACCTCAGGGCGAGCTTGCTAGACTTTATGATTCCTTCAGGATCCACACATCTCTCAAGCCACTGCATGAACGGATCCCGGATTTCCTAAGTCATAAAAAGGGGGGGAAAGAGGTTGTGATTTGACATTTAATCCAACTATAGCAGCTTACTAAAGATATCATCTGGGTAACTTAGGAACTTCCTATTTCATAAACTAAGGAACCAGATTAACATATTCTGAACACCTAAAACCACACAGTATACTAGTCTGAGCACCATGGTTTGAACTGTCTCCCCAAATCCATACATTAGAAACTTTATCCCCAAATTCACACGTTAATGGCATTTTGGGATGAGACTTCTGAGATACCACTGAGCCAAGGGAGCTCTGCCCCCTCAAATGGCTTAATCCATTAGTGGATTGCTGGGTTACTAAGTGAATTAATTACTATGAAAGTTGGTCAGCCTGTAATAAAAGCTAAGTTAGCCACTTTCATGGGCCTCTTGCCATCTGACAGCCATGGATTCCCCATGGGCTCTGCAGAGTCCCCTCTCACCAGCAAAGAGGCCTTCACTCAGTGAGACACCCACCCACCCACATACATGTATGTATGTATGTATATACACTGCAAACAAACTCACACACATATACATACATATACACCACAGACACATGGACACATATACCACACACACGCACATACACACACCATATACACACATATATAAGCATACACACCATATACACACATACACACACACTGCACACACATTTGCACACACACATACATGCTAAACACCACACACACATACATGCATACATACCACACACACATACACATATATACACTGCACACACACTCACACACGTATATACACCACACACACATACATGCATACACACCACACACATATAAACATATACACCACACACACATACATGCATACACACCACATACACACACACACGCACATTTATACATGCACACACACACCCCTTTAAATTCTCCACCTCCAAACTGAGAAACTAGTTTCTTTATAAATTACCCAGCCCTGAGAACTCAATGATTTTAAAAGAAATTAGAGTAAAATACTAAATGTGTTTACAGTTTAAGAATTATGAACTAGGATCCACGGAAACAAGCCGAGTCTAACCCAGCTACACCCTAGCTCACCTGAAGTCCAGCTCTCGACTCCCCGTTTGTCTAGTGCTCCACATTCTACAGAGACTGGGGAAACAAACCACCTTCACATCTTTGTTTTGTTTTTTCGAGACAGAGTTTCTCTGTAGCTTTGGAGCCTGTCCTGGAACTCGCTCTGTAAACCAGGCTGTCCTCAAACTCACAGAGATCTGCCTGCCTCTGCCTCCCGAGTGCTGGGATTATGGGCATGCGTAGCCACCGTCCAGGCTCACCCTTACATCTTTATACTTTTGCCTCACATGAGAATTCACTATCCTTCCTGAACACAAACTCTAAGAAGTCTCCAAACTAAAAGCGCCCCTTGTACGAGCACATAATCTTCGTCTCTGGGGTACAATGCCCTTGTGTAAAGACATCATCACCAGCCAAGGGGAAGCCACAGGACAAACAATGTGTCACCCAAAGCTCTTTATTTTGTCCTAACTGTGAAAACAGAAGAGACATTGCTTGACCCAGAGTCTCGAGCAGTTCCGAAGCTTGGAGGAGGCCCGCCATGACCGAAGGCCAGAAGCCTTACTCTAAGTTGGCTTATCAAGAGCTGTGTAGATCTCTTCAAAGAGGCCTGCACAAAACAGATCCAGGAAGGATGTTGTTTTGCTCCTTTCTTTGTAATTTGGAGGATGCCTGATAGAAATGCTAATTCAGCCTATGTGACGGCTAACATACAGACCAGGAAGATGTGATAGAAGAGGCACAGGTAGTTGTGGATGTGACTAAAAGCCATTCACCTGGTGACCTAGGAGACAGAATGCTAATGTGTTTCCCCCTCAGTTTATGTTTTGGTATAAAAGCTGTTTGGAAAATAAAGTGAGAGGAATTCTTCAGGATGTGAACTCAGGACTTCATGAGGGACCGAGAATCCCCTTCCCGATAAAACTATGTGAGTTGTGTCTTTATTCCTGTGCCTCCTCCATGCCAGTCCAGAGAGAGATAGTTTATGCTGGGGTCTGGTCAAGAGAAATAACTTAGGGTCCGGGCTGCCACCGGACCCCGACAGGAAGTGTATGTGCACATCTGTAGCCCTGGCACTCAAGAGGCTGAGACAGAATTAGGGGGCAACCTGGGCTACATAGCAAGACCATGTCTCAAAAAACAAGCAGAAGGACCTGGTGAAACGCAGTTAGTGGTTCTTTATCAGAGTCTGGCTGGGATAAACTAGCTGGAGACAAGAATCATCGGGTAATGTGACCACGGGCAGTATGTATAACAAGTAACAAATTCATTCAAATAGGCGTGAGAAAACATGGTGACAATATAGGAAATGTTCTTAACATTGAGAAATGTACATATGCCACAGTATAAATGATTTATCTCTAGCATGGCAGAAGCAACAAGGCCGCATGATCTGTTACACAGAGGACACAGACCAGCAAGGCTTCTGCAGCTTTCTTCTCTAATCCCCTCCAGAGTTAAGAACGGGCATCAAGTTTGTTTTGTTTTTAAGTGATGAAATAGAGCAATAAATTCAACTAAAATACATTAGCCACCTATTCATTCAGTCAACCGTTCAGCAAATATCCCAGGCAGATCATCTTGTGGCCTCTGAGGACATAGCAGGAGTCAAACATGTCACCTTGAAGGGCTTTTCGTCTGATATGGGGGTCACAAGGTGAGACAGTTCACAGACCCAACCACAGAGAAGAGGTTTAAGGAAGGAAGGGACAGAGAAAAGGGGCATGTTGGAAGCTAGCCACTGGAAGTTCAAGGTGGGTGATCTTACTGAGCAGGCAACATTAGGAAAGACCTGGGAGAGAAAGAGTAAGAAAGGGAGGAGGGAAGGAGGGAGGGAGAAGGGAGGATAGGAAAGATGGGAAGAAGGAGGGAGGTAGGGAGGGAAGATGGGAGGGAGGAGGATAGGAGGGAGGATGAGAGGGATATTGGGAGGGAGGATGGGAGGGAGGAGGATAGGAGGGAGGAGGATGGGAGGGAGGATGGGAGGGAAGATGGGAGGAAGGATGGAAAGGAGGCTTTACAGTGTGATCCATTCACACTCAGGCTCAGCTGTCTGGTTTATGTCAGAGTTCTATGATGTTCCCACAGTGAATAAATCAACACATTTTCCAGAACGCATTCCCGCCATCACGCAATGCTTGACTACAATGATATCATTGGTATGCATTATGTAGAAAGGATTCCAGAGGAGCAGGACAGATGGTCCAAGCAGGGAAGCATTATGGAGACAGCACAGAAGGGGACGGGGTCTGGAAGAACTGAGAGGCCGAGAAGGAGGAGGTGGAGGAGCAGAGAGATGGTGGAGCCCATGTGGGACGCAATGGGGAGCTCCTAAGAACTTTCAGGAGGAGGAGCCAACTCCAAGACACCAGGTCCTTGCCCTTCCTTCTAGGTTGAGCTCACTAAAGGGGAAGAAGCAAATGGAAGCAGAAATGAGGTCACAATGCCTCAACCGGCATGACAGCACACATGGTGAGAACATGATCTCAACAGAGGCTACATGATTTGCTAACAGGTCATACTTGGGATGTTATCAAATATGGGGAGATCAGGCTCAGGGAGACAGCTCAGTAGGAAGGACAACCTGAGTTTAATTAATGCCTGGGACCACGTAAAGGTAGGAAAAAAAGACTAAATCCACAAAGTTGTCCTCTGACCTCTGCACACATACTGCATGTGTATACATGCAAAAGCACGTACATACATATACACACCCCATCATTATTATGCACACAGAGAGAGGATAATAATAAATAAATAAAATGTTAAGGCGGGGGATCAAATATGAGCACAAGCAAGCTTTTTCATAGAAATCAACTTAAAATTTATACAGAAATAGGAAATACTTAAAATGGCCTAAGGAATCTTGGAAGGAAGAAGGTAGAGGCTTTACTCCCTGTTTCGAGGCTTACTGTAAATCTGCAGTAGTGCAGCCTCGGTGGCACTGACAGACACACGGACACTAAAGCAGGACAAAGTCCAGAAGGGCAGAACCATGCATTTGACTGATTATTTTACAAAGGTACAAGAAATACAATCAAATCAATAAAATGGAGCAATGTCTTTCTGATTTTTAAGATTTATAATTTTGCTGGGTGGTGGTGCACGCCTTTAATCCCAACATTCTGGAAGCAGAGGCAGGCGGATCTCTGTGAGTTTGAGGCCAGCCTGATCTACAGAGCAAATTCCAGGACCAAAAAATAATTATAATTTCTCAGATGGGACAAAATATAGATGAATTTTTAGGTGGGAGAGATCCCACTAGTTCAGTCGGTAGAGCATGAGACTCTTAATCTCAGGGTCAGGAAATGGGGGGCTGTGGATTCATTCTAGATTAAGAAAAATCAGGTTTGATCAAGAAAGACCCTCTAAGAAATCTCCAATAGCAGCAGATGGCCCAGATGATCCAGCGTTTCAGAGGACCTCTGTTGGGGTTCCCTCTGAGTTCTACATCCAGAACAGTTTCAAGACTGCTGGCTGAGATGATCAAGCCTCACAGAATTTTCCAGTCAGGACTTGACCATAATCTTAAATTTTCTTTAGGTCCCCATAAGTTTATCAGTGCCCCCAATCAGCAGGAAGTAGTCTGGAAACCTATGTCCACATTCTCCAAAAATGGATTATAGATATTTGTCTTTGTTTAAAGTGTTGGTTACAAGATGTTATGAATAATGGTCTGGACAAAAAGCTAAACAAAGAATATTCAATTCAGAGTTCTTGTTTAAAAAATGCGGGAGGAGTGTTGTGGGACAATGGTCTGTACCCTGTCACTGTATTTTAAATAAATGCCGATTGACCAGTAGCCAGACAGGAAGTATAGGTGGGGCAACCAGGCAGAAAGTAGAGGTGGGCAAGGAGAATAGGAGAATTCTGGGAAGAGAAACATTTGGTCTAAAGTCATCACCCAGATAGAGAGGAAGCCAGACACAGAGCAAGCAAGATGTGATTGCCTCGCTGAAAAAGGTACCAAGCCACGTGGCTAATACAGACAAGAATTATGGGCTAATATAAGTTATAAGAGTTAATAAGAAGCCTGAGATACTAGGCCAATCAGTTTATAATTAATGTAGACCTCTGCGTATTTCTTTGGGGCTAAATGGATATGGGACCTGGTGGGACAGAAACCTCTGTCAACAACACTAGACTTCAAAAGCTGGTGATCCAAAAGGAAGAATAAACAGTCCCAGCAATTCTCCAAGAATTAACAAGAAGGGCTTGGGACCTGGCTCAGTGCAGAGCACTTGCCCAGACTGTGCACAGTGCTGGGCTTGATCTTCAGCACTGAAGAGAAGAAAAGGAGGGAAGAGGAGAATATTAAAGAAAAAAGAACAAACCAGGGAATCTTTTCAATACATTGTCAGACAAAGAAGTTTTATCTAGAACATACATTTTAAACTTTTGAAATTACAAGAAAATAACTTAAAACATGGGCAAATTTTCTGAGTGTACATTGTCCAAAAGAAAACAAGAGACAAGCAATAAGCCTATGGGGAAAATATTTGCTTAGCATCATTTGCTGCCCAGGGAAATGCAAATTAACAACCACAGTGAGATTCACTACACATCAGATGGTGGAAGCTCAAATTCTGACACTGCCATGTGCTGGTAAAATGTGAAACAAACAGAGCTCTCTGAGACTATAAAAGGCCATGATGATGTTAGCTGCTCTCACCATGCTGCTCTGGCTGGCCCAAAAATCTCTATGTAGACCAGGCTTGTCATGAGCTTGTAGTGATCTGCTTGCTTCTGCCTCCCAAGTACCGGGACTAAAGGCGCAAGACACTATGCCTAGCTCCAGCAGTTTCTTATAGAGGTAAAAGCTGAGAGTCTAGGGACTTGGTAAAGTACTTGCCTTGCAAGACTGAGAACCCAAGTCCAGAGAGCTCCTTAAAGAAGCTAGGTGTGGTAGTACACCCTCAGCACACACTCAAATCTCAAATCTCAACACTGAAGAGGGAAAGATTCCTGGAGCGTGCTGGCCGGCTGGTCTCACCTATCTGGCAAGCTCCAGGTGAGTAAGAACCGTGCCTCAAAAAAAGGAAAGAAAAAGGAGAACAAAAGGCGGGCCACATCAGTGGTCTCTATGCTCACACACCCGCACCTGAACACACCCAAACATGCACACACATAGTGAGATGGTTATGCACAGCACAATCCTCTTTAGATGACATCTCAGGAAAGACCAGGCTAACGACCCATGGTGTAGAGGGCAGAAGGGAGGTTGCCCGAGGCTGGACATGGCGGTGAGAGAATGCACAAGGATCCACAGAGGAGGGAGCAGGAAATGGCTGTCTTGACTGGAAAGTGGATCGCACAACATACTTCCATCAATCTGTATGCCACAGCAGGTGCATTTTCCTGATACAAATCACACCTAAATAAAATTGGTTAAAAAAAAAAAAACAGCAAATGGAAGTAAGTGAACCACACTGAAACCAGCACCCAACGATTCTCCACTGACTAGCATTCAAAAGGCAAAATGGACATGCTCATTTGCACTAGCGTGAATACACAGACGTGACATTCTGGGGAACACTAACTTCAGAGGGCGGCTAGGATCAGAGGCCCAAAGCTTACTGTCTCTCTAGAGCCATTTCATCTGCTGTCCATCGGACAAATCAACGTTGGATCAAATGTATTTATTACAGCATGCATTTGCGATCTGGGGTTCAGTTTCCCGATCTGTGAAGTTGTTTTTTTTTTTTTTTTTATCTCAGAGACACATTTTGGCTCATGACAAATAATTAGATTAGTCCTGCTTCAGTCATAACATTGCCAGTTGTTAGACAAGCAGAAGCGGGCAAATCAGAAAAACGAATCATCAAAGACGAGCATACAGCCCTTTTTACGAGTGTCTGGTTCTTAAATACTTCAGGGAATAGGAACAAATGTATGTCTACTCTCATGGAATTTATATAAAACAACCCAATTCTTCTTTTTTTAAAATCACTCAACAAAAAAAAATTAAAATGTTTAAGGTGTGAGTCAATCTCACTGACCTATGACCCTAGCAGCAAAAAAAAAAAAAAAAAAAAAAAAAAATGTACTAAGCACCATATTGAGACCTGTAAGGGAGACCCTGCTCACACAGCTGCCATAGTGACACCTGTAAGGGAGACCCTGCTCACACAGCTGCCATAATGACACCTGTAAGGAACACCCTGCTCACACAGGGCTGCCATAGTGACACCTGTAAGGGAGACCCTGCTCACACAGCTGCCATAGTGACACCTGTAAGAAACACCCTGCTCACACAGCTGCCATAGTGACACCTGTAAGAAACACCCTGTTCACACAGCTGCCATAGTGACACCTGTAAGGAACACCCTGCTCACACAGCTGCCATAGTGACACCTGTAAGGGAGACCCTGCTCACACAGGGCTGCCATAGTGACACCTGTAAGGGAGACCCTGCTCACACAGGGCTGCCATAGTGACCCTGCCCTGGAGGAAGTCCTAACCTAAGGAGGCAGGGAGCAGGCACTCGCTTGCTGTGCCAGTGTGAAGAGTGACATTTTCCCAGGAAAGCAACTCTTTGATAACAGCCTCCCTAAAATGTGGCATCCTGATGGGAACTGCTGACCTCAGGGGACAGGCGGGGATGCCCATTAGATGTCCCTTAGTTCACAAACCATCACCCTTCAATGCCTCAACTAGCAGCTTTCCTACTCAGAGATCTCTCCTTGCACCACGGGAGTGGCAGGTGGAGACCCTGTGTGGCTATCTATCTCTACAAGGGATGACAGAGACACGGGCAAAGCCAAAAGGCCGTGTAGTAAGAGCAGTTGATCAAGTCATTGGTGGGGAAATCAAGACCCCAGCACATTCTTCTTATAAAACCCCTGTATCTCACAACTGTGTGCATTTTTGGAAGACAGTGTCTTACTATGTAGTTCTGGCTGGCCTTGAACTCCCAGAGATCTACCTGTCTCGTCCTGCTGAGTGATGGGGATGAAAGGTGAGTGCCGCTACGTTTAGTCCGACAGTTCTTGAACAGAAAACCTGACTGCATTTCTATCCCTTACTCCAAGAACACGCACACAAACTTCACTCCTCTAGGAGTGGTGGTGCCCACCTTTAACCCCAGCACTGGGGAGGTAATCAGGTGGATCTCTGTGAGTTCAAGGCCAGCCGCTACTATACAGTGAGATCTGTCTCCATGCCACCCCTGAAAAATTCCAAACAACAATAACAAACTTCACTCCTAAATCTAATGACTGCCACTGCCCCTCCCTGGTACACCTAGATTTAAAGTTGTAGGGGTTGAACGGAAATTGCCAAGCTCCTCTCCTCCCTAACCATCCTTGCAGGACACGCCAGCAATAGCAATGTTGCTAAGGTCATCACTGCCCCGAAGGAACGCCTGAGGTAATGAAAGGGCAGACAAGCACAGACATGAACACAGGGCAAGTGTCCTGGAGAGGACACGTACAAGCTCTCTGTGATTGAGCGACCAACATGAAGAGGTGGCCCCTGAGTCAATTAGGAGAGAGAGGAGGAGCCTCTTAGGTACAGGTCAAGATCTTATTTTCTCCCTCCCTGGAATCTGGAGCATCCCAAATCCGGGAAAAGTAGAGACCGTTTCCATAGCTGAGCTAGGGCGCTCCTGCAGCATGGTCCCACTCCAGACAGCAGGCCGGTAGGGCATCTTGGTAGCAGGAAAGCCTCATGACCGTCACACCACACGGCCCACACACAGCCCCTTTGACAGCAATCATATTTATCACTGGTCATGGAAGAATCAGGATGAAAACAAATGACAGGCAGGATCCCAAGGGAAGATACAAGAGTATCCAACACAGGGTGGCTTTAAAGGCTAAGACGGAGAGTTCCTCCTTGCTGAACTGTGGTGGACTCCATGAAAACTGGAAGCTAATAAGCCAATAGTCTGTTCTACAAGAGGAAACAGCCCCGTTTTTCCTCCTAGTGTTTCAAACACTGCATAGTCATGGGTAATTACACACAGCCAGTGTCACACACGGGACGCACACACACAGCACAGTGATGTCAGACACTGCATAGTCATGGGTCATTACACACAGCCAGTGTCACACACGGGACGCACACACACAGCACAGTGATGTCAGACACTGCATAGTCATGGGTAATCACACACAGCCAGTGTCACACACGGGACATGCACACACAGCACAGTGATGTCAGCATAGACACAGGTAATTACACACAGCCAGTGTCACTGACAGCAACGGGATGCCTGATTTGAGCTACCCACGCCTGAACGAGGCAGTAACAATTGGACAGATCAGCTGGCACACGCCTCTAATCCCAGCACTCCAGAAGCAGGCAGAACTCTGTGAGCTCAAGGCCAGCCTGCTCTACAAAGTAAGTTGCACGTTGGCCAGAGCTACATGGCGAGAACCTGTCTCTGAAAAACAAATGAGAAAGAACAGGGTACATTACACCAGACCTCTTGCTTCTTTTGAAAGTGGAATTTAAGACCAAAGTAGTATACAGAGATAGGCGTAGGAAGATGGCAGGAGCAAACCCTTTATTTTTATGTTAGCCTAAAAAATTAGTTTAAAATAATTTTTAAACATTTAAAACAATTTACATTTATTCATTTACTGTGTGTGTGTGCTTACACATGCATGCACATGCCTGTGTCCATGTGGCACAAGGAACATGTGATAATCATAAACGACTTTTGGAAATTGGTTCTCTCCTTCCAGCATGTAGGAAATTTACAATACTTTGCATTGGTATGGATCTCGATCTATTGATACAAATTCAAACTATATTTGCTATGTTGAAAATGATCCTATTTCTGTTTACAATATTTGTGCACCTATGCAAAGTTATTTTATCATATGTATGCATGGATGTTTCTACCTCTTCTTAAGATGTTTTGTATATTAATGCAATTTTAGGATATATTTATTATATTCTACTATACATTTCTATCTCTGATCAAGATACTTATACACTGCTTACATTTTGAGGTCATTGTCCTCATTTGTTGAATATATGTTTAAAGATTGTTTAATATTTTAATATGAAGTATTAGCCTTTAATCTATATAGGTATTAAGAATTACAAGTCAAAAGCCATCCATGCTTGTCACAGTTATAGTTAGACTAATCAGGTTCTTTAGATACAGAGAAATTGTATTCTGCATAGATAGGTAATCTTCAAACACTTCAAAGAACTGTAGAACATGGCATTTAAATAATTTAGGATTCTGTTGATGTGAGACATGATTGCTCCTCACAGCACCAATCTATTCCTGAGAAAATGTTTGGGACCAAAGACACTCCACATGGAACTTGTTTTCTTCTTGGCAAAACTGACCTTTGGGACTCAACCACTGACAAAATGCATGGTATCTAGACTAGACAAGCAGGATACAAACAAAAAGACTGCCAAACCTTGCCAAGACAGGGTAAGATGGTTTTTCAAATTTTTCTGCCTCTGAAAATGGTCTGTCAGATACTCTAGGCCTTAGCCAAAGTTGATTGCTGCAATGTTGCAAATAAGACTTTGGGTGATTGTCCAGGTAGCCAGTTGTCTGTCATTTCTTGTACCTTTTGAAAGTTGCTTGATTGCACTTCCTGTTTATTCAAGTAATATTATTTTCCCTCTTAGATCTTTGATGGGGTTGAAGACTAGAAAGTTACTTTCCTCTCATGACTTAGCCAAGCCATTTTTAATACAAGACTTAGATGCCTTAGGATAGGATAACTATTGAAACATTTAGCATATGTTTATTGTTTGATGTTGCTCATGCTGGCTGCAATTCTAATTTTTATGTATGTTTCTGCCTCTTCTTTTCCCTGGGCAATACTTGATATTTGTTCTTATTGTATACAGTTTTGTATTAGACTTAGCACTCTCTTATTTAGGGCTGGAGAGATGGCTCAGTGGTAAGAGCACTGGCTGCTCTTCCAAAGGTCCTGAGTTCAATTCCCAGCAACCACATGGTGGCTTCACAACCATCTGTAATGAGATCTGAAGCCTTATTCTGGCATGTGGGCATACATGGGGGCAGAATGTTGTGTACATAATAAATAAATAAATCTTTTTTTTTTTTTTTTTAAAAAAGAACTCTTTTATTTAGACAGAAGTGGGAGGTGTTGTGGGAATTTCTTCAGTCAATAGCCTTTAAGGTACCAGCCTGGTGTAGGAGGTCCTTCTGTCTATATGTCGATTTTATTGGTTAATGAATAAAGAACTGGCTTGGCCTACAGCATGGGAGGAGGAAGGTGGAGTCAGAGAGATGCCATGGAGCTGCCAGAGTCAGACGTGCCAAAACTTTGCCGGTGCCACTGCCACATGGCGATACACAGATGAATAGAAATGGATTAAATTAAGATGTAAGAGATTAGCCAATAAGAAGCTAGAGCTAATGGGCCAAGCAATGATTTAATTAATACAGTATCGGTGTAGTTATTTCAGGGCTGAGCAGCTGGGAACGAACAAGCACCCTCCTTACTACACCTGCACACTATGGGTGTGGCCTCATGTACTAAAAATGCGGACGAAAAGCATGCATGGGCTTCTTGGGTGCTGGAGTCGGTTCCAGTTCCCAGTGCATGCAGAGGACTGAGGATCACTACCAAAGGTGTGATGGGGGCGCACACCTTTAATCCCAGCACCCAGGGTCAGAGGCAGGTGGATCTCTCTGCGTTTGAGGCCAGCCTGGTCTACAATTCAGGACAGCCTGGGCTACTCCAGATGTCAATTATGTTACATAACTGTCATCCTAAGGATGATTGAGACATCAGATTTATTTTACATATAATTTCTGAAAAAAAATATATATATATACACAAAACATATGTATGTATGTATGTATGTATGTATGTATGTTACATAGAGAGTGGCTGGCAAATGGTTTAGTGAGTAGAGGTGCTTGCAACCAAGACTGACAGCCTGAACTGGGACACAGAACCCACAAGCTGGGACTAGAAAACTGACCCCGAGCTGCCCTCTGACCTCTATAGCCTCTATACAAATAAACAAACATAATTTAGCATTTGTTTGAGGTCAGAGGCTCCCCATCACCCAGCACTTAAGCCACCCTCTCCTAGGAAGATGTGCAGGAACCCAAATGTCTTACTATGCTCTCCCAGGGTTGCCCGGTGATGCTGAGTAACAAGGAAAAGCCACAGACTGGGCCTCTCAGCACAGGTCTCTCAAAGCGACTTTCCAATGGGAGAGAGAAGTAGCCGGGCAATTTCCTCTGCTAAGTGATGTTAAATATTATTTCACCACACCCTCGCCTACAACACCATGCCACTATGGTAGTTCCAATGAGACGTCCCCACAGGCTCTGGCACTTGGATACCTGGTCCCCAGCTGGTGGCTTCGGAGGTGCAGCTCCACTGGAGGAAGTTGGTCACTGGGGGCAGGGGTGCAGCTCCACTGGAGGAAGTTGGTCACTGGGGGCAGGGGTGCAGCTCTACTGGAGGAAGTTGGTCACTGGGGGCAGGGGTGCAGCTCTACTGGAGGAAGTTGGTCACTGGGGGCAGGGGTGCAGCTCCACTGGAGGAAGTTGGTCACTGGGGGCAGGGGTGCAGCTCCACTGGAGGAAGTTGGTCACTGGGGGCAGGGGTGCAGCTCTACTGGAGGAAGTTGGTCACTGGGGGCAGGGGTGCAGCTCTACTGGAGGAAGTTGGTCACTGGGGGCAGGGGTGCAGCTCTACCAGAGGAAGTTGGTCACTGGAGGCAGGCTGTGACGTTCCAAAGCCTGTGTCATTCTCAGTGTGCAGTTCAAGATGTATGCACTGAGCTTCCAGCTCCAGCCGCCGCATCTGCCTGCAGTCACACACACCTCTCCCCAGGTGACAGCGATGGCCTCTTACCCTCAGGCACCATAAGCCAAAATAAACTTCAGTTTCCTGCAGTTGCCTGTGTCACGGTGTTGTAACACAGCCACAGAAGAGTGACAGAGACAGCCACTCCCTGTCAAGCATGGCCCTCGGCAATCCACACCAGAGGACAGCTCTGTGTGCCTGGAACCTCCCACTGGAGAGGAAAGAACATCCCGGAAAGTAGTGGTGGCCCCACACCACCACCACTGAACTAGAAGCAGCCTGAGACGCTTTCTTTAGGAGACCACCCCTCGGCAGGTGGGTCTCTGTGAGTTCAAAGACAGACTGGTCTATGCAGTGTTCTAGAATAGCAGGACTATAGAGAGAGACCCTGTCTCAAAAGAAGAGAGGAGAGAGAGACCTGAAAAATCCAGAACAAGTTAGTATAGAGCAAAACCAACTGTGTCTGTGTGTGCATGATACACATTATAGTGTGTGTGTCTGTGTGATATGCATTACAATGTGTGCATGTGAATGTGGACACTTGCTTCCCATAGCAGACGTGAAGAAAATCTCTTGTCCTGCTACTCCATTTGGGACAGATCCTCACCTTGTCTAACAAGCACACCAGGCTAGCTGGCCCTGAGAACTCTCAGGGATTCTCCTGGCTTGACCTCCCACCTCACTGGAGGAAGACTAGGACAAAGATTACGTGGATTCTGGGGATTTGAACTCAGGCCCTCAGCTGGCACAGCAAGCATTTTATGCACTGAGCTGTCTCTCCAGCCCTAAGAGACGTGTTGATCATATAAGAAGAGGAGGCAATAGTAAGGGGCTCAGGAGGAAACTGAGGTATACCCAAGACCAGCCACACATTCTTACATACACAACAACCATCGACAGAGCCGGGTGATGTCTGAAGTCATCTCGAGATCAAAGGGTGGTTCCTGGGGGCACCTGGCAGGACCACAGTTGATAAGGTAAAAGCTAGAGAGCATGGGATGCAGGGAGTCTCCATGGAAACAAAGTTAACAGTCCTATTTGTGAGGCATCCATAAAATATCCGAGAGAGGGGTGGGGCTTTACTAGAGGTCATATACATTAGGCCTCCTTTCCTGCTAACATGCTTGTGTGTGCCTGTGTGTTACACACATGATGTGGGTGGGGATGGAAATATTAGGATCCTCTACCACCTTCTGCCTTCTGCTCTTGAGGCAGGGTCTCTGATTGAGTAACCGAGACCTCACTGTTTTCTGACTAGCCTAGTGGTTAGCAAGCCCCAGCATTGTAGGATAAAGTTCTTATACTCTGTAAAGATGCTTGTATTGGTTTAACAAAACGATGATTGGCCAGTAGCTAGGCAGGAAGTATAGGTGGGGCGCCCAGACTAGGAAAATTCTGTGAAGAGGAAAGGCTCAGTCTGTAGTCACCAGTCAGACGCAGAGGAAACAAGATGAGAATACCTCACTGAGTAAGGTACCAAGCCACATGGCTAAACATAGATAAGAATTATGAGTAAATTTAAGTTGTAAGAGCTGGTTAACAATAAACCTGAGCTAATAGCCCAATCAGTTTATAATTAATATAAACCTTTGTGTTGGTAATGAACAGCTGCAGGACCGGGTGGGACAGAAACCTCCAACTACACCCCAGTTTCTTTTTGTCTCTGCTACACATACACACACACAAACACGCAAATATACATACACACACATACATACACACAAACACACATCACACACATACATATACACACAAACATACACACACTCACACACATACACACACATATATACAAACATACACACACACACAGAGTGCTGCTGGGGTTACAGGTCTGAGAAGCTATGCTCAGATCTCTTCATTTTTGTGTATACGGGTGTTTTGATGACTATGAGCTACCATGTAGATGCTGGGACTCAAACCTGGGTCCTCTGCAAAAGCAGTAACTGTTCCTAACCACAGAGCTAATGTCCGAGAGCTGACATGAAGATTTTTCACAGGTCCTCATGCTCTTACCGAACCATTTTCACCGCCTCCGCCTTCAAACATTTAGTGATTTTGTTGGGGGAGGTGGGTGAGCACAGATATCATAGTGTGTGTGTGGAGACCAGAGAGAAACTTACAGGGATCAATTCTGCCCACCAACTACGGGGGTCTTTGGGATCAAACTCAGCTCATCACGTTCGGCAGCAATCGCCTTTACCCACTGAGCCACCCTGCCAGCCCCCAGCTGTATTGGCAAATTCCTCACAGCAAATGTCAGCTCTCAGGGCCCCTCCCTCCCCTCACCACCATAATTTCCCATGTGTTTATCCGGCCTCGCAAACGCACGGGTAACAAGTGACAGAGCTAGAAGAGTTTGGTGCCATGGAACCAAATCTACTGCCCCCAGATCCTTTCTCTAATTCCTCTGCCACAGCCTCCAGCAAGGGGCCCCGCCTTACCCAAATCCAAGCAACACAGAATGTCTGCGGACCTGGACCACTGAAGGCAGCGGGTTGGGAAGAGGAACTTGAAGCTTGGATTCACCATCTTCCCTCTGCGTGTATTCTGATAAACCCATGAGAGGGCATTTTTCACACAAAGCAAAGATTTTATTACATAGCTGAGTCCTGCTGACCTCATGCAATCAGGTTTTGGCAGGGAGGTGGCACATTCAGAAGGGTCCAGTAAAGGCCTCTTCACAGAACTGTGGGCAGTTAAAGGAATCAGGGTAAAGGAAGATGAGGCACCTGGGGCACACAGGGCTGAAAGTATTAGGGGTCCAGCCACTCCGCAGGGTTCTGAGCACACTCCCCCTCATGGTGGAATCAACCAGAGGTGAGGACAGGGGGCCAAGGCCTGCTGCTGCACAGAGGTGAGCGAGGGCTGTGGGGTGGCCAGCACACCTCTGCTGCTGGGATCTGGCCGGGGAGCGTCCTAGGCACAGGGCTCCAACTCACACAGCGGGCCTGGGGCACAGTTCTGACTTTGGGCCCTGCAGCAGTCCGCATCTCTATACACCCTGACCCTTAGCTACCGCCTAGGCCAAACTGGAAGGGGAAATCTGTGATTCTTAGAGATCTAAGCCTTAGCTACTTTTCTGCTGTGATAAGATGCAGTAAGATGAGATGCAAGGCTGCTTCTGAAGCAAAGGGGCTTGTGTTGCTCACAGCAGGGAGGCACGGCAGCAAGCCTGGCAGCCAGAGCAAGAAGCCAAGTGCGCCCTTCAGCTGCAAGGAAGAAACACAGAGCAGAGAGCAAACTGAAAAAGAAAAGAAGTTAGGCCCCGAACTCTCAACTTCCTCCATCTTCCCCCTTAAGATCACACATCTCCTGAGATCATCCCCAGCCACCAACTGAGACAAGTGTCCTGAAGCGTGAGACTCTGGGGACATGCCTCACTTAAACCACCACGGTACATACATGTTGCCTGGGATGTGAATCTGGGGGGGTCATACTTATCCTGATTTCTATCCACACCAATGCCTGCACACAGTAGGCACTCAATAGATATCTGTTAAAATGTCTTTATTATATAAAGTGATAGCCTGACTCAGTTGCTGTGAAAGACCCCAGATTTACTGCCCCCCCCCTTTTGTTACGTGCCACACCACAAAGAACTTGAGGGGAGCAGTAACAGGAGAAATGAGTAAGTCGTTTCTAACAAGGCTGGTTTTATGGGCCTCACACCTCCTCCAGGCCAAACTGGCTCATTTTAGAGGCCAGATCTATTCTGGAAGCGCAGGGACAGGGGAGGGCTTTGAGACAAAGGAGGCTTTAGGCAGGAATCAACTGCTGCCCTACAAGAGGGGAACTTCCACTCATGGGACTCTTGGGTATGGGCCGACATCCGTAGGAGTCTCCAAGGCCTTCATTAACCACGCCGTAAGTGAAACACCCGCCATCTGTCAGAATCCAACACACCAGCTCCTGAGTGTGGGGAAACATGAGGGGACAAAGCCAAGATACCTGTGCCTGCGGGTCCAGCGGAAACGCCAGCTCGGCTCTCCCGGAAGGGGACTGACCTGGCCTCTGTCTCAGAAGGGACAGCTAATACTTCCTGCTATGGTTTGGGTGTATCCCAAAAGTTCGTGGGTGATGGCCCTAATCCCATAAACGCGGCAGGGCCGGAAGTGGGGCCTTGTGAAAGGTGCTTGGGCCGCAGGGAATTGAGGAGAGTCCAGCGTGGGTTGACTGGTCTCCGTTCTCCAGACTGGGCAAGTGACCCCGCCACCGCAGAGCGAGCTCCTCCCGTGCTTTACTCTTTGGCGGGCATCTGTGACGTGCTGCAGTTTGACGGGGACATCCCCCACAGGCTCACGTTTGGACATTCGGTCCCCTGATGGTTGCCGCATTGATGAGGTAGACGCTTTAAGAGTGGAGACCTCGCTAGAAAACGTTGATTGCTGGAGCAAGCCTTCCAGGTCAGACCTCCCTACGCAGCCGGTCCAGCCATGCGGGAGGGGACTCAAGCGCATAAACACCCCGACCGCCGCTGAGCCGTTCTGGCCCTCTCTGCCATAGTGACTACGATCCCCTGACTCCATCATCCAAAATAAATCCTTTTTCCTTAAGTTCTTTCCGTCAGTTACTTTGTCCAGCACTGAAATGTAACGGACAGGGCTGGAGAGATGGCTCAGCAGTCAAGAGCACTGGCTGTGCCAGGCAGTGGTGGCGCACACCTTTAGTTCCAGCATTCAGTAGGCAGAGGCAGGCGGATGTCTGTGAGTTCAAGACCAGCCTGGTCTACAGAGCGAGTTCCAGGGCAGGTTCCAAAGCTACACAGAGAAACTCTGTCTCAAAAAACTAAAAAGAAAAAAGAAAAGGAAGGAAGGGAGGGAGGGAGGGAGGGAGGGAGGGGGGGGGGGGGGAGGGAGGGAGAGAGAGAGAGAGAGAGAGAGAGAGAGAGAGAGAGAGAGAGAGAGAGAGGAACACTCGCTGCTTTTCCTGAGTTCTATTCCCAGCAACCTCATGGTGGCTCACTACCATCTGTAATGAGATCTGGTGCCCTCTTCTGACCTGCAAGCATACATGCAGGCAGAACTCTGTATACATTATAGATAAATAAATAAACAACAAATCTTTTTTGTAAAAATAAGAAAAGAAAATGTGACCAACACCTGACTTCTGCTCTCCACCACGAGCTAAGACACGTCCTCTGCACCCCGAGTCTTGGAATACAGTCAGTTCCACCATTTTCCAGGTACCTGTCTTATGCCACCTGACGTGGACTTCTCTGGACCATTGCCCACAGGGCAGGGGACACTGAACATGTGGCCTGCCACCAACCATCTATAAAATCTTGTGAAACACAGCTGTGCTAGGCCTCTCTGTCTTTATCATCATTAGGCTGTTGTTGTTATCTGTGGGTTCTGTTTGCTTGTTTGTTTGGTTGGTGGGATTTGAGGACAGGGTTTCTCTATGTAGCCCTGGGTATCCTGGAACCTATGATGTAGACGTGGCTGGTCTGGAACTTAGAGAGACAGAGTACACCTAGGGCCAAGTAGAAGCTACTGCCACTCTCTGACAAACCTAGAAGTAAGTGCTACAGGCACTGGTTCTAGAAGCAGTCTCGAAGGCCATTTCTGTCACTAGCCTGATGCTTTTGTCCTACTGTTAATCCTGGAATTGCCAAAGATGTTGGGGGGGGACACAAAGAGTGGCCCACACAGTAATCCCATTAAGAATGCTGAGGCAGGGGAATTGCTGCTGTTAAAGGCAGCCTAGTGGGCAGAATGAGACAATGGCTGGAAAACACCTTCCCCACCCACCAAATCAAAACACAACAAAGTGCATTCAGGCACTTTGCATTTAAGCTGGATCTGAAGGTGTCCCTTACTCCAGCCCCTTGCTGTCTATGTCAGTGCACAGCTGCTGAGACCAATGTCACTGCAAGATTGCGAGATGCAGAATTCCACCGCCATGGAGCCGTCCCTCCAGAGTCTGGGCCTGCAACAGTTCAAAGACAGGCAGGACACGCAAGTCCTGGTGCGTTCCATGAAGCTCTCAGGTCTGAGGGATGGGGGATTAACAACAGCTCACTGGCACGGAACAAGAAGCGCACAAGGCTTGATCTTGGGATTTGAACCCTGTCCAGGTTCTGCGTAACGGCTAGCTGACAGGGCTGCGGCCTGAGCGTGCTTGGTGACTGCAGGCCGCTTACTGAGACTGGAGTTTTGAAACCAGAGTGGGTAGCTTAACAAAATTCCAGGCCGTAGAAAAAGTTACCCCTCTCCAGGGAGGAGAGCCCAGTCTCACCTTTCTGACAGCGGCCCCTGGTGGCCAACTTAGTAAAGACCGTTGGCTCTCGCGCTGAAAGCTTTGACCTCTCCTTCTTAAGGAGGGTTGCTACAGGCAGAAGGCTCTTCCAGATAACAACTGGGGGTGACCAGGGAGGCAGGAAAAACACAAACTGAGAAAAGGCTCTGACCACATTAAGTGATCACCCGTGTTTAAAAATAAGAACATTAAAGGTCCTACCTTTCTAAAGTTGAAAGACCCAACATGTGCAAGGCTCTGGTCTCCAACCCCAGCACCACACGTGTGTACCCAGCGTGTGTGAGGCTCTGGTCTCCATCCCCAGTACTGCACATGTGCATCCAGCGTGTGCAAGGCTCTGGTCTCCATCCCCAGCACCGCACATGTCCACCCAGCATGTGCGAGGCACTGATCTCCAACCCCAGCACCACACGCGTGTACCTAGTGTGTGCGAAGCTCTGGCTCCATCCCCAGAACCACACATGTCCACAAGCCACATATGTACATATAAATAGAACTGATCTGTATGTGTTTATGTTAAGTGTGTGCATGCACACACGTGTGCAGGTGCATGCCTCTGCACGGGTCTATAGGCCCAAAGCTCAACATCCGCTGTTCTCACCTACCACCTTTACCTCCTTGTCTCTCAAGTCAACCTAGAAAGTGACTGGAGAGACGGCCTGGCCAGAGGCCTCCAGTGAGTCCCCCGTCTTTGCACCCCCAGCACTGTCTGGCTCTTTATGTGGTTGGTAAGCAGCCTCACATTTACACACTTTACCCACTGAGCCATCTCTCCAACCCCAAGGATTTGTATTTAAAGGGCCGAAGCCAGGGGCAGAGGAGATTCACTTATTCCATTTCTCTGCCTAGTACTGCACAGTCTCACAACTTCTGTGCTCTGAATTCTGGGAAATTTTACTGCAGCATAATGAATTGTTCCTCAAGGCAGAAACTTCTAGAAGACGCTGCTAATGGAGGACAAAAGCACATTCGGCACCGCGAGGCCTCATCTCTGGCGCCATGGCGTCACGATATTCTGAGATACAAAGAGAACGACCAGATGCTGACAGCTCCCAAGGCAGGGAGCCTAAGAAGTAGAGGCCGTCGGCTTCTCTTCTTCCTATGGCATGCTCTGGCCACAGCCACGAGAGAACAATCTGGAAACAATCGGCTGGGCAGCTGCTCTCATCAACAAACTGTTTATTGTAAGAGAGTGGCTGGGTCAAAGGCTAACAGTCAACCTGAAACCGAAAGCATACAGATTAATTCAATACCGTCCTTGCTGAGGAAACGAGGGACTCGGCACGGGGAAAACCGAGGCGAGAAGCTCACACTCATTCTTTCTGAACAGCCTAGAGTGGGGACAAGCCCGCATATGTCAACCTGCTGGTCCGCGCATGTCAACCTGTCGGTTGTCCCGTGTTGTCGGGGCTAGACATCACGGCTGCCTGCCAAGGGCCTTCGAGGACAGGCAATGATCCCTCAGACATCAGCTTTCCACATCCTCCACCAACCCCAGCGCTACAACGGCTTCTCTCAGTTGCTCCCTTCCCTCTTTTGTCTCTCCACAGGCTCGGCAGCTGATGCACAAGGCGTGGGCACGCACGACAGCCTGCTTTTAAGTGTGTCTGAACAGAAGCTTGGGAGACAACTGGAAAGAAGGGTTCTGCTCTGATGTCACAGCGGCCTCGCAGCTCCGTTTTCAAACAGAGCTGTTATCTTTTTAGAAATGTATCCTCAAATATGCACAAGGAGAGCCAAACAATATCTGGGATTAGGTCTGAAATCGCACCACAGACGGCGTGGGCGGGAGCAGGATGAAATCAAGCTGGATGCAGACAGACAGCTGCGGAGGGCGCGAGGACTACGGGGTCCACTGTGCTCTTCGGTCACTTCTGCTTACTCGAAACCTTCTGAGACGGTTTCTTTTGCTTATGCGCATAGTTCAGCGGTTACTCAGAGAGAAGAAAAAACATTTTCTTGACTATAAGAAAGTATTGACCTATGAAAACAAACACATGAGCTCCCCACAAGGACGGAGGGATGTGTACTATGGTGCTGCCGGGTGCCCGCACGAGCTCTGAGCAATGTCTGAGGCACAGCTTTGAGTCTCTGCCGAGCACTGGAAAAGCAGAATGGATATTCCACGTCCCCCAGTCGGCCAAAACCAGACGCAGGATCAGATCAGCAGATGGCACCCAGCAAGATCTGAAAGTGTTGCTCCAAAACAGAGCAGGTGCCCAGCATGCAGGAGGCTCTGGGGTGGATTGCTACCAATAAACACAGACATATGCACCTGCACACACACCCGCATGCACATCCGCACACACATCTGCAAGCACATCTGTGCACACACCCCCGCACACAGACCCACACACACACCCACACGCACATCTGTGCACGCACACCGCACACATACCGGTACGCACACCCGCACACACATCTGTGCACATACACCCATACACACACCCTCACACACACACACACACACACACACACGCATGCACGCATGCACGCACACAATTATTTTATGGCAAACATGAACTTGCACCAGGGAGCACCACTGCAGGGCTTCCCTGCACTATGGAACCAGGAAACATGCAGTAAGAACACCCAGTGCCGTGAGTAACAGGAACCAAGTTCTATGACAGATGACAGATATACAGTCTTTGAAAACATAATTTTGTTTGTAAATGTGAGACTAGTACAGACCATACTGATAATTCTTACAGTATAGGTAAATTAATCTGAGAAAGTTAAATTAATGATGGATTGGTCTCTACTCAGGATGTGTCCTAGTATAAAAATGAAAGTGACAATAATCACAGAGTTTTAGCAAGGGATGCAATCAAGGAAATTGATTCAGAAGCTTTCGTTTTGTTTGGGTTTTTTTGTTTGTTTTTATTTGTTTGTTTTGTTTTGTTTTAAGGCTGGGAGTGTTACTCAGTAGCAGGACGCCTGCTTAGCGATTGTAAAGCTGAGTTGGGTCCCCAGCAACACAGACACACATGTAAGTTCATGCACATGTGTGCACACATGTGACTTTTAGTCTAATTGCTTTGCCTATTCCAACATAAACACCTCAAGGTACCAGAAGGACACAGAGGTCATCTCGCCTCCCACTCATCCTAACAGAAATAAGGCTTTGGAGGTTTCTGTGGCTGTCTGTTACACAGTCATCCGGGAAAAACTCGTCAAGGACCATCTATAACGCCAGACCCATCCCAACACCGTGGAAGGAAAATATCCAAAGAGAAGAATCTTCACAATTACAGACTTCTGACCTTTAGATATTTTATAGACTAAAGGGCTGCAGGAAAAACAAACATGGCTCGGCCAGTCTACCAAGACTGCCAACAGAAGAACACTCTGGTGAACTCGTCTTGGCAGCTTTAGGCAAGTGAGATTAAATATGCCCCACACCCGCTCCAAAAGTTAACCACCATTTTTAAAATATGAAACCACTGTTTGATGCTTCTTTTAAAAGTTATATTTGCTTATTTGAAAAAATTAAAAACAGGAAGAGGTGGCTGATTTAAATATTACATGATATACATGTATATCAAACATATTTGTATTTACTAGTTAATTTTTTATTTTTAAAGAACTGAGGAGAATCCACGAGGCTCTCACTTCATCTCTCTCTGATAAGCATTATTCTGAGACACAGAAAAGAAAATCTCCTCAAGTTCTTCTTTTTAATTATTATAGCTCTTAATTTCAATTCTCTAAGGTCTCACTTGAACGTGGGAGGCAAGCTGATCTCGCATCTTAAAGTTGGGTCGCGATGCTGACACTCAGCGCAGCCCTCGCCTGTCCTGACAGGCAGTACGTCCATCTTCACCCACGTCTAGAATTCACATGTCAGCCTCAGAAATGCAACGGCCCTGTCCTACAGCTTTTCCTCCCTCTACCCTGGCAAACACGCGTGCGAGAGAGACCGACACATACACAACAGCCCTTACACTGCGAATCCCGTGTGTCACGGAAGATGTGTGGCTTCCGTTTGTGGCAGAGAGCCTCAGATATTCTAACCTGATCGTCTCATCGTTGGGGTCGAGGGAGAAAACACTGCCTCACGGGTCAGCCTTAACTTCAGCGATCTTATTTTTACTATGGTTTTAGCTAAAGGAGACGTACGTTTAAAATATGGCTGGCATAAGAAATTAAACACCACTAACATACCAATTAAGACAAATCTTCTAAGGGCTGGGCTGTTTTCACTTATTAAAGCCATGTTCCTGGGGTGAGGAAATGGGGCTTAAACTCTAGAGCCGTCTCATGCGGGATACTGGCTCTCACGATCTCGAGATCACTCCTCACTGAGCTGGCCTTGTCTTCCTTGACACATTCAAAGTGTATCTGTTTACAGTGTCCTGAAGTGTGTCTAAGGTCTAGGATGGAAGTTCCAACGCTTCTTCCTCTGATTGTGTTACTAAACGAAAGCCTGGAGACCTTTTAAGGAAGAAAACTACTTGGAAGAAACTTTCAAGAAAGGTGTTGGCCAGCAGGAGCCTGAAGGGTGGTGCCAGCAACCGTCCCACAGCACTGGGTGCCCAGCACACGCTGGTCCCAGCAGCAGGACTGAGAAACCGAAGGTCTGTGCAGAAACACGTGAGTGCCTGGCGGACAGGCACAGCCTCACCTTGGCGAGTTCCCTGCTTTCCTGACGAGGCCAGAGAAAGGTACCCAGAGAACACACTGCAGCACCCTGACCCTCTCTGCTCTAATGAGAGCAATGGAGACCGGACCACCACCCAGACGCAGCTCCAGGGCTGGCCTGACCACTCTGAAATTACTACAATGCCATCCACGTCCGTCCGAGACACTTAGCCCCGCTCTCGGAGCAACGTCCCTAAATTACTAGCATGAACAGAAAGAACACATGCCCCAGCCCACCCCACCCCACCCCCGCGCTAGTGCACACATTTGTCAAGTGGCTATCAGGCCCCAGACCCTCACATTCCTGCACTGACATGGAATGCCTCAGAGCCGAGCCAGGAGAAGCAGGTTTGGAGGCCTTGCTGTTTACCACAGGTTCCCCTACCGGCCACCTCGCATCCAGGTCTCTCCTCTGCACCTGACCACAGGGCCCTTTGATAGTACTCCTAACCCAGCACCAGTGGCCTGGTTCCCGGGGATGTATTTGTTGGACGTGAGAGACAAATTTACCAGAGACAGCTTCAGTCGGCTTCCCGGGAGGTAAGGCCTTAATCCATACCCGCTCACACATGGCAGCTATTAGGGAGCTGGTGGAGTAGACAGAAAGCATTTGCTCTCGGAGGATTTTTTATTCCAAATGAGCCTGCTTCCCATCCACAGACCTGTGACTGCATAAACGGTGGATATAAATAGTCTAAGGAAGCAGAGCCGCCCTTCCTAGCCACGGTGTAACCCTGAGCGAGCCACTGCAGAGCGGCGGGGAGGCCCCACCAACCCCTCCAGATCCCATGGCAAGAAACACAGCTCAGAGAAAAACCAAAATCACAGCAAAAGTCAGTAAGGCCGGAGAGGCACGGGAGCCGCGTGCGCACATCCATCTCCCCATGCATGCGTTTTCTCCCCCACCTGGACCCCGCAGGCAGCTTCCGAAGATGCTTGTAGGAACAAGACTCTACACAAAGACAGGTCACCCGGTAGCTAAAAGGCTCCTCACAAAAACAAGCTGCAGAAAGAGGCTGAGGACAACACCCCGTGAATTAGGCCTCCTGCATTTCAGTGTCAAAGGGAATCATGTCACCTTTGCGTGTGTATTGTATTTGATAACAGGAAGTCAGTCAACATGAACAGAGAGAAAAAAAGAAAAATTTCCACTGTTGGTACCGGGAGAAGAAGAGAGAAAGAGGCATATGAAAGACCCTGGAAAACATTCGTAGCTGTAAAAGCTTTTAAACGTTGGCTTTAATCTGCCAGCTGCTCTGAGCCGTGTGTTCTGTAAAGTAGCCGCCGCAAGACCTCAGCAGACGCACACATCAGAAGCCATTCGGTGCACCTGGGCACCCGACTTGCTCTTCAGTTTGGGTCTCCAAGGAAGTATTTCTTTGGCTGCATTTTAGAGTAACGCTTGAAGTTTGTCTCGTATGAAAGATTCAGAACTACTAAGGCAGTAGGGGAGGATTCCATGTCTAAAGTTCGCTGAAATAATGGCAGGCGGTGGTTTTTTGCTGCTGTTGTTTAATGGAGAATCAGAATCAAAGAGCAACAGTCTGCACAGTAAGCTCCAAACTCCGAGTGTGCGGCCGAGGAGGCCAACGATCGCCAGGTTCAGAGAGACTCTATCACTAATAGCAACAGCAATAATGGTACTGTTCCGTAGAGCGGTTCTCCGGCCTCCCCGTGTGCCACCCAGGTTAGTGCACCCACACGCACACACTCCCCCAACCCTGCACACAATTCTGGTTTTAAATGTCACAAAGAAAGAACCCGACTTTCAGGCTGAGGACATAGTTCAGTAGTGGAGACGTGAGACCCTGGGTCTGATTCCCACCTAAGTAAATAAGCAAACAAAAGTTCAGGTTCCTCATCCCAGACCGACAAAGACATACACACAGACACACACACACACACACACACACACACACAGAGACACACACACACAGACACACACACACACACACACACGTGAGAGCACACTTCATCCTGCTGAATGGGAAATCTTGATGAGATCAGAAGCATGTAAGAAGACTCAATTACTGAGGCTGATATGTAAAACGAATAAAAATTTAAACTAAAAAGAGATACCACCCACTCAAAAAAAAAAAAAAGTCTCAATTAACCAAAAAGCATGCCATAAAGATAAGAAAGTATCATTCTCCCAAACCGCCGCAGCACCGGCTCGGCCTCACTAACTTTCGAACGTTTGCTGGGTGAGGAGCACAGTGGGGGAGGGAGGACCATGTGGAATGACTAAGTCTACGTTCGCTCCTGAAGCAACGAACCAGAAAAGAAACTTCCACTTCACGATAGCTACACACGAAAACACCATGCTGAACACCCTGAATGTGGACGACCAGAACTGGGTTTGCATGGAGGACTCCCTGGGCAGAAGAAGGGCCATGCTAGGAGCTGATACGTCTACAAATATAAAAACTGTTCTTACCAACAACAGCTTATTGCCAACGATAGCTGGATTCTGAGAACGGAAACAAACTTTCTTGGTACATAATTTCAGGCTGAATCAAAACGAAATACTATAGCCCACTTTCGTCTGTAGGCGTGTACTGTGTGTGCCACAACGGCCATGCCACTGACATCACACATACACCGCGGTGACTTTGCCCAGTCACTTTAACAGCAAACTCAGTTGTCACTTCTTGTTATGGTTACATCTTGATCCCAAGGGCAGAGTAACCAGACACCCCCTCAAAGGAGTCCTGCCAAGAGTCTAGCCAGAGTCTATTTCCCTGGCCGCCGAGACATCACCATCACCACCTCCCAGCCCCAATGCACACCTAAAAGATCCCAAGATTCTTCATTTTGGCGGTGTGTGCGTGTGTGTGTGTGTGTGTGTGTGTGCAGATCTGCCAACAGCTTGGGTTCCTCAGAGCCATGGCAGCATCCCTTGCTCGGGGTGAAGGCATTTATCCTCTTCTGCAGCCTCTGGCCACCCAGGGAACATCACTATGGCACACTGGCAGGTGACTGTGCAGGGTGAGAGGTGGGGGCTGGCTCGGAATCCTGGCTGGCCCTACTCATTCCACAAGAGCCCTGGAGACTGCGGTATCCCTCTTCCTTGTTACCGTTCCTCGGGCACTGGGCGAAATGGAAATAAGATGGCTTGGCTTATTTCTGGGAAAGAACGTGGGTTTGGTTTGGTTTGGGTTTTTTGTTGTTGTTGTTACTGTTTGTTTTGTTTTGTACGAAATTACATTTTAATATAAATTAAATATCCACCTTTTCCTACACTTCACAGAAATGGGTCCCTTCTCTAGACAGAGAGGTTTTACTCTCCCACAGTCACGCCCCACAGTGATACTGCATTCCTGCCAACTCCCTGTCCTCGGCTAGTTGGGAGGCTCACACGGAGGCCGCCACGTAATGCTATCCCATAATATACCCTACATCAACCATGCAGCCCGTCTGCCTGGCCCTTCGCTGGCCCCCTGTATGACTTTATTGGTGGAGAAACAGCCCAGAGGGTTCGGAACCGCCCCAGCAGGGGCAGGGTACCAGCCCCAGCAACGCCTTCCACTCCCTTCCACTCCCACGTGTGAAAGTGCCTGAGGCACCCACACCCCAACCCTGGAGCTCACCAGTAAGACCAGCAACCTGTGACATTGACGTTCCACGCACCCTCTAAATCGGGGTTCTCAACCTTCCTAATGCCACGACAGTTCCTCGCGGTGTGGGGACCCCAACCATAAAATCACTTTCGTTGCTACTTCTTAACTGTCATTTTGTTACTGTATGAATCGTAATGTGAAATCTGTGTTTTCTGAGGGTCTTAGGTGACCCTTGTGAAAGGGTCATTCAACCTCCAAAGGGGTCATGAACCCGGCTCTAAATAATTAAGGGATTAATAATTAAGGGATTAATTATTTAGAGGTTGAAAGCCTCCAAAGGTTGAAAACCACTACTCTAAATAAAGAGAAGTGTCAAAATTTATCCAAGCATCAGTGTCTACAGAAGACCCTAAACACTCAGGTTTTAGGTTCATGTAGGATACTTCCAAAGGCTGACGACGCACACTAATTTATTATTTTCTTTAGTTTTTAGTAACTTGTTTGGCTCATCATAAAAGTAACAGCAGAGGCAATTTGAAAACTAGAAAGAAAACATTAAAACATTATTAAAATTACCGGAAGCCTGCCGCCAGAATATGTATGTATGTGTCTGTATATGTGTACGTGCGTGTGCACGTTTGTATAAGTGTACGTGTTCACATAAGTGTATATGTGTGTACATGTGCATGTGTCCACACACCGCAGCTCTTCCAATCTCGTTTCCATGGACACAGGTATGTGGCATACCGTGTCCGTGGTTTCCACATACTGGACTCCGGCGAGGGCTCTGCAGAAGCTCTTGCTCGGCAGACAGAGCAAATGTAAGGCTTTCCTCACCAGAGAGGAAGGCCGGCATGGCCACTGGAGCCTGCCGCTCAGCCAAGCCGGGTTTCCTTTCCCTTCACATCAAGGGTCCCCGCGGTGGGTTTTAGGGGAGTCAGAGAACACCCCTCATGAACGCCGAGGTCCGCTGTTCTTTACGCATCTCTGTCTCTCACGGTGACATGCGGCGGGGGGGGGGGGGGGGGGGGGGGGGGGGTGTCATAAATCTTCCATGCCTCTTTCCGTCAAGAGCAGCGAGAGTCCGAGCTCCAAACTGAGTAAACACAGCTGCTTCGCAGTGAAGGTATGTAGACAGTTTCTCTATTTATTTTGTTCTTTCACGTGCCGTTCTGGAGCAGGACTAGTACTGAATAAATGTTGAATGGACTGCGCTGCTGAAATAATCCCCGCAGACCCAAGAGAAAGTGCCACAATAAAATTAAAAAAACATCAAACTTGCACAATGTGATATGATAGAGAATAGATGAAATTTCTGAACTTTACAGTCAGAGGGGCCGCAGCGGAGGCAGCCTAGCTCGGCAGCGCCACCACGTGGTGAGAGCGAGGATTCCCAAGAGCAGAGTGCTTTACAGGAAGCAGGAAACGGGAACTGCACAAGCTCTGACCTACAAGGCAGGCAGCAGGTCCAGGAGACGGAAAACGCCAAGATCCTCTTCATGTGGCTCAATCCAAGAGGGGCCGGTGAGACGCACCAGGAAGAGAGGCAGGAAGGAGAACAAAGCACAACTCAACCCCATCCCTAGCCCTCCGGTCTATGTGTTGAGCCAACTGCAGTGATGGTATGTTTTAAGATGTCTGAGCCTCAGCACCAGGACGAGGTCAAGAGGAATCTTCTGCCTGCCCCAGAAAGTGTCTAATTCTATTTTCAAATGTATTTTCCTTATAATTGTTTGGAGAAATTTTGATCCAAGAAAACACAATACTTGACAATACTAGATCTGACCTCAACCTCTGTGGCTCATTCAGGGTGTTCCAGAGTGCTGAGAAGCATCAAGCAATGGAGACACCCCACAATCGCACATGTGTGTTTACTCCCTGGAATTCCCGGCATACAATAGAACTCGGTCAGAATCAAGCAGCTGGGAGGCAGAAGCGGTCCACCGAGCTGACACCAAGACAGTTGGGAGGACGGGACTGGGGACTCTGAAAGAGAAGGAAGTGTTTCTGGACTACTCTTTCCAGGGTTCTACATAGTCAGGTCCTCAGTGAGGAGAGGTCTTATACACCATATACAGAACAAATATTGGCTTTTGACTTTTTCAAGAATTTTATCCCCATGGCTTCGGAGTGGGTAAATTAATATTTCTCCAGTCAACTAATAGTGAAACATTTCCACCCCCACTACCACTGTCTGCCATGGGACATTTTTAAGAGTTAAATTCAGTCTGTCTGTCTGTGTCTGTGTGTGTGTGCATGTATGCATGTACTATATCATATGCATGTTTGAGTGTGTGAGAAAACATGCACATGTGCATGCATGTAGAGGCCAGAGGCTGACATCAGAGTCCTCCTCATTTGCTCACCACTTTAATTTCCAAGGCAGGGCCTCTTGCTGAGCCTAGAGCTGGATAATTTGGCCCATCTGGCTGTCAATTTGCCCACCCGAGGAGGGTCCTGTCTCCACTCCCCTACAGGCTGCAATCACAGGCAGACTTCTATAGTCGCCCAGGCTTTTATGCAGGCTGGGGTGCCAATTCCAGACCACCTAGTACTTATATATCAAGATTGTCTAGATTGGAGAGATGGCTCAGTGGTTAAAAGCATTGGCTGCTCTCCAGAGGTCCTGAGTTCAATTCCCAACAACTACATGTTGACTCCCAACCATCTAGAGTGGAGTCTGATGCCCTCTTCTGGCATAAAGGTATACATGCAGACAGAACACTCACATACATAGACAAACAGACAGACAGACAGACAGACAGACAAATAAGTCTGTTAAAAAAAAGTTTGTCCACTGTCCAGTCTCCCAAGTTCAAGAACTAAAAAACTAAAACACTGATCTATGTCCTATGTTCCTGTCCTCTGACTTCCCAGGCTGGGGCCGTGAACAGTCACACACTTGATGTCATCTCCAGCTGCGACCCTCAAGGTTCTGGAAGTAAGGAGAGACAGCCTAGGAGGTTCAGCCACGTACCATTGAGACAGTGACAGCAGCCCACACAGCCCTAGCCTCCCTCCTCCATGGTGTGTGCTCTAAGAAGCTGAAGCTCGCTGGGCGGTGGTGGCGCACGCCTTTAATCCCAGCACTCGGGAGGCAGAGGCAGGCGGATCTCTGTGAGTTCGAGACCAGCCTGGTCTACAAGAGCTAGTTCCAGGACAGGCTCCAAAGCCACAGAGAAACCCCGTCTCGAAAAACAAAAAAAACAAAAAAAAACAAAAAAAAAAAAAAGAAGCTGAAGCTCTGAGGACTGCTTTATTTGGTATTTTGATATCATAAGTCAGAGAGAGAAGTTTTGCTGGATGAACTGAACATTAAGTAGCTTGGTTTTGGAATTCTTCAGATAAATCACAAACAGAAGTCATATGACTAATGCCTAGGAACATACATCAGAAACAGTGTAACATGACTAAAGCTTAGGAACATACATCAGAAACAGTGTAATGTATGACTAACACCTAGGAACATACATCAGATACAGTGTAACGTATGACTAACGCCTAGGGACACACGTCAGAAACAGTGTAACGTATGACTAACTCAGAAGCAGAGCAAACTTTATTGCTTGACTTGGTGGCACATACCTGTAATCCTAACACTCAGGATGCTGAGGCAGGGGGATCATGGCAAGTTTAAGGGTGGCCTCTGCTGCAGAGTGTGTTCCAAGCCAGTGTGGGCTAGTGAAAACTTGTCTCAGCTGGGCTGTGGTGGTACATGCCTTTAATCCCAGAACTTGGGAGGCAGAGGCAGGCAGATCTCCATGAGTTCAAGGCCAGCCTGGTCTACAAGATCTAGTTCCAGGACAGCTAGGACTGTTGTTACACAAAGAAACCTTGTCTCAAAAAAAAAAAAAAAAAAAACAAATAAATAAAAGCTTGTTTTAAGTAAACAAATAAACAAGCTAAAACATGAGTAATAAAAATGTAATAAAAGAATGGTTTTTTTAATGTGAAAAATCATCGTGGGTTGACATCAATTTTCTAGTCAAATGCATTACCATCAGTGTTCTTAGACTGGGTACCAGGAACTTATTAAGCACATCTATTTTTCAGCCCATTTGATCTCTGAACAACCCAATAATCGTTGCATTATTACAACCATTGCATCAAAGTATGACGCTCACACAACTCTCCCAAATATTTTCTCCTCCAGCCCTCACACAATCTTCCGGGGTCTGCATCTACTTCTGTAAGTCGGCACGAAGCAGTTACACAATGCACAGCTCTGCTCTCCTCCACAGACTAAGCTTGCCCTGGGACGGAGGCCAACCAGAAAGCTAGCACCGCCCTTTCTCACAGTGCAGGCGTGAAGGGTGGATTTTGCCCTTTTCAAGTGAAACAGGTGGGTTCGGTGTGTGGCGTCCCCTGACCGCCGTAGTTTTGCTATGTTGACATCATTAACCCCACAGACTGGCCTGTTACTGGCAACAATAGAAAGCTCCACAAAATCATGTGTCACAATAAATGAGAAATTGACAGCATGTCACCATGAAGGGATTAGCAGGAACACACACCTGGAGAACCTGGCAGCCTGCCCAAACCCGGGATCCCTCACAGAACAGCAGGGAGTGAAGGCGTGAGGCAGACTCCCAAACCCATCTCCAGTGCTTCCATTTTACTTTTAGACGTGAATGACAAACACGAAATCCAAAGCCACCTTGCCACAAGATAGCCGACATCAGAACACAGAACACAGAAGCTATGATGTTTCCCATGCAAAGACTTTCTGAGAAAACCCCCTGATCAAAACAGCTGGTTTGATCCCAGATGATTTCAGATTCCAAAAGGGTTGGTTACCCTTCAGCAGGCACAGGGAGTCTGGTTTCTGCACTCCCGCCCACAGACACCAAGAGCCAAAGTCTCAGTCATCCGGAGCACAGCATGTGCACACAGCCTGTGCACAGCCTCTGGAAGACTTGAAACACCTAGCGCCTTGCCAACAGCATGCGCAAACAGTCGCCACAGTGCTGTGTATCGGTCAGGCAATGATAGGAAAAGCAGTCTGTGTAAGTTCAGCAGAGGCAGGATTGGCTTTAGCTGTGTACGTTTGTGTGATGTGTGTACGCGTGTGTGTTCAAACAAGTAAAGCTGAGTATGCAGCATGTGGCATGGCACACATGCAGAAGTTGGAGGGCAACCTGGGTGCTGTTCTTCATGCTTCCCCTTCCACCTGGTTAGAGACAGGGTCTCTTCTGCTTACACCACGCAGGCCGGGCTGGCAACCTGGGAGCTCCTCACATCACACACAGGAGCACACTACAGCATCCAGGTTCACACAGCCTCCTGGGGATTCATACTCAGGTCCTCACCCTTGCCCTTCACACCGAGCCACCTCCCTGGCCCAGTGTAATTTTGGCCTATAAGACAGAGTTCCATTTACACACACACACACACACACACACACACGCACGCACACACGCACTACACATATGAACGAATAATATTAAAGATATTATCATGTGGTTTCCAAACCCAAAGTCAACATAGAAATCAAGGGATCAAGGGTGAGGATGGTCATGACAGAAGAATGAAGGGAAGGAGTCGCGGCTCTAAGGTGAGGCCACCCGAAGCATGCGGGTTCCAGCTGAGCCAGCACTCACCTCGGCGGCCAGCAGCAAGTAGAGCGGAGTTAAGGCAGGAACTTGTCGAACATCACAGCTTAGGCCGAGGGTCGTCAGGATCTCCTTAAGGACTTCGTGCCTCCTCATGTTGCTGGACTTAAGCACGTTGAAGTCCTCTTGAGTTTGCACCATGGAAGTGCTCGGAGGGAGTTCCAGGTACACCTGAGGACGAGACAACAGGAGGTAAAGTGGGGCACTAGCGACAGAGAGGCAGTGTCTCTACCGGGGTTAATGAAGAGCTGAACATGGCTCTCCTCCCATCAACCCTGAGCCTGACCATGGGAAGAGGGACGTCAAGAAACAAGAACATGAGGACTAGAATGGGCCCCTTAAAATCACGGCTTCCCTGCTCAAGAGTCACAGTGGACCCCATCTCTGGGTGGTCACAGATTCTCTCCAGATCATGGCTTTTACCATCAATCTACTGCACGTACTTCAGAAGGCCACTCAACGTGGACTAAAATCTGGACAGACAACCATGCTGAGAACCCAACAGGTTGCAAACTTCCGCTCTGCCTTGCAATCGACGGAAGAGAGTAGCGTATTCATCATTTGGATACTGTTTGCAGGGCTTGGGGAAGATAGAGTGGACATCCCAGACAACAGAAAGACCTTCCTGACCTCCCTGCACACGACTGAATACTAAAACTGGGGTCTTCCTACATGTAGTCCAGGTGTTAAAGCATGAGTTAGGATACTCAGGACTCATCCAAGAGGCCATGCGAAGGTTATGAATACACAAACATCTCCAACACATCCCTGGCAGGATGAAGGACCACACTGGACTACAAGCTCCCACGGGAGCGGATTTCAACTGCGTGTCAGAGTCCACTCAGTAATAGCAAGCAGCCCGTGCTTAGTTTTACTTTGGTTTTCTCTGCTGATTTTCCAGCCGGAACACCGGAAGGCTAAAACAGCACAGTGCCACCCCCAGGTGCCTTCAGTCATTCAATCCTTGCCTAGGCTGTAACCAAAGCAAACACATTATTCAACATGGGACAAATGCTGAACTCTGGGGCCAGTCTAAAGAGGCTACAGGACAGTGGTCAGTGGAACAGATATGCCTGTCCCCCAGACAGCCCTTGAAGAGGGACCGAGAAGAAAGGGACGCCCACATCCTAATCAATGGGCCACGTCTTCCATTTGAGCACACCTCTGGGTTAACCTATACAGGTGGCACAAATAAAATGAGCACGAGTTATGTCCCCGTAGGAGCTCAAGGGAGAGAGGGAAGCGTACGGCTGAATGACGTGGCCTCGTCAGATGGTAAAGACACATGGAGCTTGCACAGTGAAGTGTGCGCGCTGATCAGCACAAGAGGAAGAGGTTACAGTAGGCCCCCAGGCCCAAAGGGGGCACCACTAAAGTTGGGGAGATGCTTTTACTTGCTGGACTGTGGAGGAAAATGGTCACTCTGCATGCATGAGACCCTGGTGCTGCCCCTTCAGCTAGTGAGAGACTGACCAGCACACCTGACACCATGTGTGGGGGTGGGGGAGGCTATTGTCCTGACACAATCACGGTCATTGGCTGGCAACATCGACATCCCTGACCTGGCCTCTTCTAAGCTAAGGCTTCTCAACTGCACGGAAAGCCATAGGTAAAAATTTTTCTAGCAACAAACGCAGAGGGGGTGGCTGGCGTTCAGTGAGCAAGTCCAGGACTACATGACTACACCTCCCCACAAAGACTGACCTGGCCCAAAAATGGTAAGGGGGCCAACAGCTATAAAACTGCTCTCCTCAGCTAATAGGGTAAGCAAATAAAATCTTTTCAAATCCATTTTCAACCTCAACTGGGGCAACATCAAGCCAAAATCCGGAACCATTTGATGACCGAGTATCAGCCTTAATTCTCGGTTTTAACGTTTTCCCGGCAGATGCAGCCTCCCCAGCACGGCAAGCACATCGCCAGCCCCTTCGCTGGGTGCCCCCGCCCAGCGAGCACTTGCACTCTGACCTTGAAGCTCTCTGCCTTCTCCTACTGGGTTACATCATTACTAGATTTATCACAGAGATGAAGGCTATGGGATTGAGCAGAGAATGAGGAAACTATGCAGCCTGTAATAATATTTATTGGTTGGTTTCAGCGAGGTGGTACCGAGGCTGGAGGAGGAAACAGTGACCCTGCCACACAGGAGACTGGAAGTCATTTAGAACCAAAGATGACACTCTAATCCTCCGACTCTGGTTTGTGGGCCTGCATCATATTGCCTTTTTCCTTCCTATGGCAACATACTGCAGTATCAGATTTTATGATAGCATTGGGGTCAGTTTAAATGGTACAGCAGACAGACGTGCCATGGAGCTGGAGAAATGGGCTGCAACGTGCCGAATCAATTTTCTAGTACAGTCTGCACAGAAGTGGTGGGGGAAGAACTCTTCAAAACTGAAATATGGCTTCAGGAACTGGGGTTTTCAAGCAAATTTTTTGCAAGTGCATGGTTGCTATAGTGACTATGTTAGCAGAGGGAAAGATAAGAGGAACATTTAACTAGCCCGTGTGGTCTGCAGCCTCACAGGAAACCTGCTGGCTCTCCGTGTGGACGTCTGTCTCAGTGTCCGGAATTCTGTGTTTTGAACACTAGGCTTCAGGATAAGGGTGGGAGAGCTGGGGTGAGTGCTGGCCGTGTAAGTGTGAAGACCTGTGCCCCCAGAACCCACACAAAGCCAGAGTCAGCAGCACGTGTCTGTGATCCCGGCACTCCTACAGAGAGATGGGAGGTGGAGACAGGACAGTCCCTGGAAGCCTGTGGCCCAGGTAACCTGCCTGGCACATGCAGGAACGACTAAGAGACTCCGTCAAACAAGGTAGAAAGAAGAACTGTGTCCATAGCTGGCCTTGGCCTCCACCTACGAACCACGACACGTGCAGAGAGCCGACAGACAGACAGACAGACAGACAGACAGACAGACAGACAGAGACACAGGAAGATCTGTTGCACCTGTATGAGTATTTGCGTGCCTATATGTAAGTATGTACATGCAGTGCCTGTAGAGACCAGAAGACAGAGGCTGATCCCCTGGAAGTGGAATCATAGACAGTTGTGAGCCATCATGTGGGTGCTGGGAACCAAAGCCAGGCCCTCTGGAAGAGCAGCCAGTGCGCTTAACTGTTGAGCCATTTCTCCAGCCCTAAGTACTTGGGGTTTAAATGTTAACAAGTCATACGGAAAGAACAGAGGCTGTGAAGACCTGTCCAACACTAAACACGGATGTGACCAAGAGCATCACTTGAAGGCGACAGGTGCTGGTCTGGATTCCCTTCTGTGCCTCTGAGCTCCCTGCACTATACAAGGGCTTGATGATATCAACCAGGGTGTGCGCTGAGGCCAGAAAATAAACCACGCTTTAGGAAGAATGGTTCCAAGAGTGACGAAAATGAGACGGGGTTCTGGCGAGTCCTTGGCTCACCTTGCTGCCTTCTGTCTTGGCTCTTCCATCACAGGCAATTTAGGTGATGGGGGTATTCATGAAAGCCATCAGCTAAGCCTTCCACACCCCAGAAACTTCTACACACAGCAGAAGCTCAGCCAAGAGGACAACTAAGTACAACTACCCAGTGGCACTTGGATTCTTGGGCATGTGTGTGGTGGGGGAGTGGTGTGTGTATGTATATGTGGTTTGTGTGCATATGTGTAGTGGAGGGGGTGTGGTGTGTGCGTATGTGTGATGTGGGGCATGTAGTTTGTGTGTGTGGTGTGTGGTGGGAGGTATGGTGGGGATGTGGGGGGGTGGAGGTGGTACGTGTGTACATGTGTGTTTGTGTACATGCACACGCACAAGAACACACAAGCTTGTGTGTGGAGGCCACAGGATCATCTCAGTTGCTATTCCTCAGTGCTGCCCACCTTGGGTTTGAGACAGAGCCTCTCACTGGCCTGGAACTGACCAAGGAAGGAACACTGGCCGTCCACAAGCCCCAGGGACCCGTCTCTGCCTCCCCATCAGCTGCACTAGAGACACACGCCACCACGCCTGGCTCTCTTCACATGGGTTCTGGGGAATCAAACTCGGGTCCTCATGCTCGTAATGCACACACTTCCCGCCGAGCTCTTGTCCCGGCTGCTCCTGGACATCTTGGTGCTGAGCCTTAAAGAGCACATTCTGGCCGGGCGGTGGTGGCGCACGCCTTTAATCCCAGCACTCGGGAGGCAGAGGCAGACGGATCTCTATGAGTTCGAGGCCAGCCTGGTCTACAAGAGCTAGTTCCAGGATAGGCTCCAAAGCCACAGAGAAACTCTGTCTCGAAAAACCAAAATATAAATAAATAAATAAATAAATAAATAAATAAATAAATAAATAATAAAAAAAATAAAAGAGCACATTCTGTCCAAACACACCCTAAAGCACCACGCGACACCACCCCCATACCTGGCAGAGAACGGCCTCTCCTCCGCGGCTTCCAAAAGGCACGTGAACAATCATCTTGTCCTTGTTTGGATTCTCTAGGTGGCCCTGCAGTTTGCCCAGACTGAGGCCTTCCTCATAAACACAGCCACTGCTCAGGACGCTAAGCCGTACCTCACTCCCATCAGCCTTTGAGAACACCAAGTTCTGGACTGTGCTCTGTAGCAGGTCCTTGCTAGCCACCTGAAAGCCACCAAACGTGAAGGGGGAAGACAGGCCCAGCACCTTCCCTCCCTGAGAAAGATAGGCCATGAACTTCTGGTATATGTCTTTGGGGATGGGTTCCCTGGTGGCAATCACCAATAGCAGGCAGTTGTCCGGCCACGGGTCCCTGAGAGCACTGTCTTCCAGCAGATGGTAGAGCGTGTAGCTGTCGGTGTCCACGCAGTCAGTCAGGGTAGCCCGTACCTGCTGGAGCCGGCCCAGGGCTTCCTCGGAACTGGAGCCCACATACAGCAGGATATTGGGTGCCTTTCCCGAAAGGTTGACTCTCCTCCCTTCCCGTTCAGGGCAGAGTTCATCTGCAGCGTCCTCTACGCTGCTGCTGTGATCATAGGGAAGATCCGGAATGTTCTCTGCAGATGCAAACCTCACTGATTCGATGGTACTGTTCTCAAGTTCCAAACACTCGTGGCAACTGGACAGGTGAAGCTGATGGAGCTCAGCAGAGCTCTGCCCGGGGTCACCATCTGCAGCCGGCTCACCTCCAGATGCACAGCCTCTCCTCGGTAGGGAGGAGCCTTCACCAGTAGCCTTCGGGTCACCATGGCCAGCACACTCCATGACACCCTGCGCAGGCTCAGCCTCAAGGGAAGGGTCTAGGCCCAGTGGCAGGGCTTGGACCTGCTCGGCGGAGGCCTCGCTGACTTCCTTCAGAGCGGGGTCCTTTAAGTGAACTGCTAGAGCATCAGTGGGAGAGATTGTTAGTCAGCACTGCTGATCAGAACCCAACAGACTAGCGTGTGCCTCCGGTCCACACCAATCTGCTGATCAGAGCCCTACAGACTAGCGCGTGCCCCTGGTCCACCCCAATCCCCCACCTGTATCAGTTATACACTTCCATAGTGAGAACAAACCTGTTGGCTAAAACTGAAAGCAAGCACGGCCCTAAGTCACGACCTGGGGAAACCATAACAGCCCTCCGAGGAATCCCTGTGACACCCGTGGAAACCTTTTCTCGAGTTACTTACAAACAATCTTCTGGGCTATCAGTCCATGGTCCATCTGGAGTCTCTCCTCCATAAACGCCACCCCAAGCTTGCTGAAGTTGTCCACGCTTGCTTTAGCTATGAACTGGTGGGGATCCCCGGGTCGGAAAGCTAACGGCAAACAGCAGTCCGACCATTTTACAACCTGAGGAAAGAGCCGGTGAGGGGGAAAGAGAAGCTGAAACTTTCATCCACTGTGACCAGACACGACACTTTACCCTCAGGCTCCTCGGTACCATGCTACAGGCAGGCAGACTGCATCCAGCAAGCTCCTAGATATCTCCTTTGATCAAGAGCAAAGGTATTTGGGCTCAGGCATACTCGTTCTGACCTAACAAGAGTGATTGATTACAAAGCACTAACCAGAGCTCTGTCTTGTGACTGGACTCTGCCAGATGTGGCGATACACGCCCCTCACACCGCCAGCCCGCCACTCACACCACCAGCCCACCCCTCATACAGCCAGCACACCCCTCACACCGCCAGCACCTAGGAGGCTATGGTCTGAGGGTCTCAAGTTCAAAGACAACATAAGCCACATACTGAGACCCTTCCTCGAAAAAACAAAAGGGAAGGATTACAGAGATGGCTCAGAGGTTAAGAGCACTGGCTGCTCTTCCAGACGTCCTGAGTTCAATTCCCGGCAACCACGTGGTGGCTCACAGCCATCTATTGTGAGATAGTGCCCTCTTCTGGCACTCAGGCAAAGATGCAGGCAGAACACTGTATACATAATAAATAAATCTTCAAAAAAATCAAAAAGGAGCGCTGGAGGGATGGTTCCACAGGTAAGTCCAGCTGCTGCTTTTCCAAAGGACCTGGGTTCAGTCCCCTGCACCCACATGGTGACACAGCCATCTGTAACTCCAGTTCCAGGGAACCTATTCCCTTCTTCTGGCTTCCATGGGCACCATACCCACGTGGTGCACAATCACACATGCAAGCAAAACACCCACACGCATAAAATTAGATGTGAAAAAATAATAACAATGAAATAAAAATAAGTGTAACTTAGATATAAATAAAGGTGACCAAAAGTCTGAACTGCTTTAGGGTACTAGAGATGAAAGGGACATTCTCCAGACATGATCAGAACCTGAGAGAGCTTTTGTACCAGGCACAGGACAGAAGCCTCCAGAACACCCAGTAATGTACAGGAAACCTGCCCACCGGTTATTTTCCAGTGCAGTCAGGGGCAGCAGCAAAGATCTACCCAAAAGCACATCAGACCCTCTATTCCCCGAGTGCAGCTCCCTACTGTAGCATTTCAGGAACCCGAAGTCAAATGCACTTCAGAGACAGTCAGTTGCTGGGAAAGACAGTGCAGACAGTTCACAATCCTACCACTAGAGGGCGAGAGACACATGAGGCGAGGAAAGGGCCTTCCAGTTTGGTTATCAAAGAATTTCACTAAGGAGTTGAGACACACAGTCTCTGAGGATTCCAGGAGAGGAGGATCCTGCTGAGCAGGAAGCCTGGCAGCAAAGTCCGGGAAGCTTGAGTCAGACACAAGCTCCACTCACCGCCTCTCCCTGGCTCTGTGCACCTCTCAGTGCCCTCTCTGTCCAGTAGGAACAATGATACCATCATCACCCATCACCTCAGGTCTGCGTGGCAATGAAATTAAAGAGTGCACAGAGCCGCAGGGGGCTGGAGAGAGTCACCCCAAGGGTACTCCTCGCTGTTCCTGAGGACCTGAGTTCAGTTCCTAGCACGTGGGGATACAGCCCCTCTTCTAGTCTGTTACACAATATATAAATAAGTAATAAAACCAATCTTTTATAATAATAATAGTTATAAACAAGAGTAGCTTAGGCTAAAGTCCCCAGTGCTAGCTGTTTCTATCAGCGACCATGAGAGAGACCTCCACTCCCAGCAATGTCCTCAAGGGTAGACTGTCCTGCAGTTCACAGCCAGAGACACAGAAGTCTGAGTTCCAACTTGTAAGTTGAGGGGATAGCTTTTTAGAATAAATTTCCTCCTGGAAAACCACAAAAAGAATATACTGCCAGAATAACCAGAAATTCAAACACAAAAGAATGAAGACGGATCCCTGCCTCAGACCATTACCCAAGCTGCGCCAAAGACCTCAGCTTAAAACGCAAAAGTATGAATTCGCAGAAGAAAACAGAGGCAAACTGTCAGAACACAGGATCAAACGACAGTTTCTCAGATTTGACATTAAAAGTACGGGCAAGAAAAGATAAAGGGCAGGAGAGACGGCTCAGCAGTTAAGAGCACTGGTTGCTATTCCGGAGGACCCAGGTTCAATTCCCAGACCCCACATGGCAGCTCACAACTGTCTGTAACTCCAGTTCCCAGGGATCTGACACCTTCACACCAATGCACATAAAATAAGATTACAATTAATTATTTTTTAAAAAAGATAAACTGGAAATTACCAGTGCTTTTTGTACATCAAAGAACGTTGTTGAGAAGGCGAAAAGGCAACCCACGGTGACCAAATCACACAACCCCTACAACCGACAGTGAGAAACGAAATGACTCACTTTCAAAGTGAACAAAGTAGAATTTGAATCCGTTATTTCTCAGATGATATGCAAATGCACAATAAACAAAGTAAATGCAAACCACAGTAGAATATCACCTCTATGCCCACGGGACTGGCTAGCATGAGAACAGGCAAGGACTAGCGTTGAAGATGAGAGGAAGCTGTCAATCCAGAGGCAGCAAGAGGGCTCAGCAGGTGAGGGCATTGGTTGGCAAGCCTGGTGGCCCGAGTTCAATCCCCAGAACCCGCCTGTGGACAGAGAGAACCAACCCCTGCAAGTCATGCTCTGACCTCTGACCTCCACAGCATACCTCTCCACACACACAGAGGATACACACACGCACACATGCACGCACGCACACACACATAATATATGTAATAAAAATTTTAAAAAGAAATGGGAATTTGAACACATTGCTGATAGAGATACAACATGGTTCAGCATCTTCAGGAAAGAATTTAAGGACTCTTCAAGAAGCTAAACACTGAGTTACCACAAGACCAAGCAATTCCCCTTGAGTGTGTATCTAGGAAAATTAAAAACAGGGGTCGTGTATGTTAAGTTGCGAGCGTAGCCCCAGTCCCTGGCATCCATCCCAGCCTCCCTGGCCTGGGAGTTGCTTTGCTCTGAACTCCAAATCCCAGCATGCCAGGTCCTGGGGGAGAGTCAGGATCACTCCCACAGGGTATTTAAGTGAGCTCCTAGAAGAGAAACACATGGTTTTCGGGTCTGCATGGGCTCCCTGCTGTCCTGTCTCTCCGCCATGCCCTCGGCCACCCGAGAGCACCGTACTTAATAAAATGATGGGCATTTTGATTTGATTTGATTTGACCTAATTGGATTTCTTGAGCTGGCGAAGCCGCCTTTCTTGTTATTTTTTCTTAACAGTGTATATACACACCCTGTACATAAATGCCCACAGTACTATACAATAAATGCAAGTCCCTCATCAAGTCTTCCAAGTCTCCCAACTGTTTCCTCACCTAAATGCACTACTTCCTTTCTCTGTGAGCCAGGGACCATGGGAACTCCTTGGAGCAGTGCAGGGGCTGGGATCTAAGACAGGCAGCACCTGTCACTGAATCTGCAGGGGACACGGGGGGAGGGGGGGATCACCTTCCAGAAGAGATGGGAGACAAAGGGGTAGAAGAAACAGGAAGCCAAGCTAAAGGCTGACCCCAAAGATCAAAGCGAAGGAAGTGTGAGCATAGAAGTTCCTCCCGCACACCACAGACAGATCTTATCTAGTCACTCGGCTCCAGGCTCCCTGTCAGGACCCATGACGACATGCACGGGTCCTCCACGGTACTGCAGAAGCCAAGCGCGAAAGGGCAGCAATACCTCTCATTCAACAGAAACCCTACAAGCTGTCCGACTACCCCACTTGACAGTAGGTGAATTTCTAGGATGTGTTATGGTCCGCTTCCGAATCATCCAGAATGCCTGCCGGGTTTTGAGAAGTTCTAGCTAGCAGGCACGGTGGGGATGCAGGGAACCCCAACGCTGAGGAGGCAGAGGAGAAATGCTACTCTGAGGCCAGCCTGGGCTGTGTAGTGAGCAGGGCATGGTGGTCCACACCTGTAACTCCGGCACTGAGGAGGCTGAGGCAGGAGGATGGCCACAAATGTGAGGCCAGCCTCAGCTACAGAGCGAGGTCGCGCCTCAGTAACACGAACAGAGGTGGAAGAGGATGGACACAGAGCAGGGACAGGGGGGCGGAATCTGGGGCGCGGGTTACTGGCCATCTCCGCTGCCTTTCAGGCTTGGGAACCACATGAGATACAGGCGCAGACAGGGAACGTCCTCCCCAGGCTCGCTCACTGAGCACTCGGTCCTCAGCTGCCGGCCCTGCTTTGGGAAGCTGTGGAAATTTCAGCAGGTAGGATCAAATAGTGGGTCAGTAGGGTTAGGTCCTTGGGGACTGTGTCTTGTCTCAGACACTCCTTTCGCCATCTCTAACCTCTCTCTAGAATCAGGTAAACCACTTCTGACACACGTTCCTGCCAAAGTCTAGGGCAGGTTCTAATTCCCAGTTAAAGTCTATGAGGCCTTTTTCTCATTAGACTGCAGCGATTCTCAACCTGTGGGTCGCAAGCCAGATACATTACAATTCCTAACAGTAGCAAAACTACAGTCATGAAGAATCAACGAAATGACCTCATGGCCGGGGTCACCACAACACGAGGAACTGTATTAAAGGGTCACAGCATTAGGAAGGTTGAGGACCACTGGATTAGAGCATTTTATGTTTTTGACACACAGCTTAGAAATATTCAGTTCTGCTGCATAGTAAATAGTAAAACATATTCATGAATTAAACCCCATATATTTTATCTTTTTAAAAAGTTTCTTAATGTGTATGGGTATTTTGCCTGCACATATGTCTGTGTACCACATGCATGCCCTGGTGCCCTCAGAGGCCGGAAGAAGATATCCAGTCTCCTGAGACTGGGAGTTACGGAAGGGTGTAGATGCTGAGAATCAAACCTGGGTCCTCTGGAAGAGGAGGCAGCACTCTTGAACCGCTGAGCCATCTCTCCAGCCCACTACACACCTATTTTGTGATACAGTCATAAACCTGTAAGACACACTAAGAACAGACATGTGGGACCTGTGTATGCTGACAGGAATAGAAGAACAGAAAAGAGGGATACCCAGAGACAAACAGCCTCGGAAGACTGGGTATGACAGTCACTCTTCATACGCAAGCTGACTGGATTTAAAATCACCTCTGAAACACACCCCAGGGCTTATCGACTGGGAAATCCCACCCTTAACCACAAGGGGCTCCATCCCAGGGGCTAGGGACCCTGACTGAACAAGAAGCAACAGGATGCTGTAGGCCAGCACTCTCCATTCTCGCTGCTTCCTGGTTCTCCACAGCATGAGCAAGTTGCTCGCTCTGCTAAGGCCGCAGTCTCTGCTCCTCCAGCACCATCCTCCCCTGCCATGACAGACAGTGTCCCCAAACAAGCCCTCCTTTCCCTAAGTTTTTTCTTGCCAGTCTTCTGCTCACAGCGCCAAGAAAACCAACAGACACAAATCATGCCAGGTCTAGATCTGAAGTTATGTCATCCTCAGAGCAACTGTTCCCTAAAGCCTCGTGTGTGTTCTACACAAAAACACGGACAAATAACAGTGCGGATTCTAAGCAGACGGGTGCTAGGCTACAACTATCGCAGGCACGCACTCGTCATCATTACAGCAGAGCAGGAACATGCTGGCTTCAGGAACCTTTCGTCTGCTGAGCCGCAGGAACCTCTACTCAGGCCCCTGTACTCAGGCCAGCGAAGCAGAGGGAAGGACAAGATGTTCAAAAACTGTAAGCCCATGTTCCAAGCTGTAGTTCCATCCCGTGGGCATCTGATCCAGAGCGTTGCTTGGCCCCAGATCTCGTGCTTCTCACGCACATCTGAATTGACTTAACCCATCTGGACATCTCCACTTGATCTGCCAGCAGAGGCAGGGGGATCTCTGTGAGTCTGAGGCCAGTCTGGTCTACATAGACAGTACCTTAGAAAGTTAACTGAGGGGATGGCTGTGGCAGGCAGGTGAAAGCATTCCCACAGCTAGTATTCCTTCTTCCCCTGCGGTAACAGAACTCCAAGTCGGCTGACCCCATGGAGTCTAGCGAGGGAGTGGAGGGCGGGGGTCTTATCCTCCTCTATAGCTAAGGGACCAAGGGGACTGTGTCTAAACTCTGGGCAACTGGATGGGAGCAGCAACAGCACAGGCAATTCCTGGATCACAGAGTCAGAGAGGAAGCTAGCCATCTTCCATTGTTCCTTCTTCCCCTATCTTGAGGGCTACAGTGGGGGAGAAGTTGGTAGAGAGGCAGGGCATAGCGGGAGCCAGAGGCTGCGTCTAACAACCACCAAGGATGGTAGAGAAATGAAAGCAAAGGAAAACTGGGCCCCTAGGTGCTGTAACACCTCACTTAGAAGGAAGGCCACTTTTAGCCTGCCTGAGCCACTAAGTCACTATGGGTCTCTCTGTTACAGAAGCTTAGCTGATACCCCCACAGCACAGTAACCTTGCTGCTAAAGAGGCAGTGTGTCACCACCTCTTAATACACAATTAAGTAACGAGTTAGGAAATTAAAAACTATAGCAGCTGCAGTGGTGGCACAGGCCTTTAATCCCAGCACTTGGGAAGCCAAGGCAGGCGGATCTCTGTGAGTTCCAGGACAGCCTGGGCTATTACACAGAGGAACCCTATCTCTAAAGTTCATGGAAAAGATATTGTCTCAATAGTTAGTCTTCTGATACCAAACACAGCCAGCCAGCCACAAGAACTACTGACTCGACTCAATCTAACAAAACCTTTTCCTGTTTAGAAAACTCAAAACTAATAAATAAAAACCATTCACTTGTCCTCCGGCAAACAGAAGGGATCTGAGTACTGAACACCAGTTAGAACCTTGCCACTTATCCAATGTGGCTTAGGCACCTCGGTTCCCACTTCTTTCAAAAGAGTGGTGGAGGCAGGAGACCCTAAGCGTGTGATATCTGTAAAATATCTCACGGGACTTGATAAAGCCTTTGCCACTAAGTGTAGAAAAGTTAAACAAAGTTTCATAAACATTCTGGAGAGAATGCAGGGGTCTCAGCACAGCAGCCAGGTCTCGGACCTGCCTGGCAACCCCCACTCACACCAGCCCTCTTTCTCTCTCTCTCTCCTTTCCTGTCTTCCCCATCCCAGTTCTGGTTCCAGGCCTTGCATGCTGCACAAGCATCCCTCCCTCCCCCCCCCCCCCACTCCCACCGCTCTCCTTTCTTTTCTCTCCTCCCAGCGGAGCGAATTCCTGGATGATGACCACAAAATAAAGATCCCACAAACTCAGGTGTGAGCGGCAGAATCCATGAAGGGCAGGCAAGAGGCACACTGTGGGCAGTTGAGAGCAGGAACCCAACCCTGGCTCGCCACAGTCAGAGAAGGAGACCCCCCCAGGCTGGGGGAGAGAAAAATGGCCACCACCTTAAGGACAAGGGCTGTACACCTCAGGGTCAGGCTGCCACCAGAGCTTCAGCAAGTGTTCCGGCAGGGTGCTCCAGAACCAGGACTCTGGCCATCAAGGGGAAAACCAGAGAAGGGACACAAGACAAGACGGGACAGTTTCCCGGTTTAGACAGAAGACTCAAGAAGGAGACGAAGTCAGGAGCCATGAAAATGAAGACACAAAGCAAAGACACTGTGGAGTTGTGTCCATCAAACCGGTAACTTCAAGAAGTGAGACGGAGGTGGGATAAGAAGGCGGTTGGGCATTCCCCCACCCCCTCCTCTTTTTAAGCAGGTTATAAACAACAAGTCTGGACCTGTGACTGAGTCGGAAGCGTGTTCCCCACACTCCAGGTGAGATATCCAGGAAGGAGGCAGTCATGGAAGTGAGCCACTTGGGCTCCAGGAAAAGGACGAGGTAAGGAAGAGATTACAAGGATGGGCCAGACCATCGGGAGTCGAACACAGGACACTGCTGCCCAAAAACATTACGGCTCAGTGGGTGAAGGCACCTGCTCCAATCCCAACAACCTGAGTTGGATCCCCGGGAGCCAACATGGTGGAAGGAAGAAGAGAACTGAGTCCTGGCAACAGAACCTCAAAGCTCATATGCTAACTTCCGCATGCACACATCTATACACATACTCAATCAATCAATCACTCTTAAAGGAAACAAAAACCCTATGTAAAGTAAAAAACAGAGACTAGGGAACTGGCTCCATTGGTTAAGTGCTTGCCATGTTGGCAGAGAACCTGAGTATAACCCCTAGTGCCGAGTCAAAATCCATGCCAGGAGCGATGATGTTCCTTGAAACACTTTGGGAAGGTGGGAACCTCAGGTCTCAAACACAAGGTGGATAGAAACTGAAGATACCTGAGGTTGTCCCCTGGCCTTCACCTGCACCCATACACACACACACGACTGCGCATCCGTGCATAAGCAAAGAAAGAGATGACAAGAATTTTACAGGTATATCTTACATAACCCAATATATCCCAAAAGGAGTCACCTTTAAAGCCCAGAAAAGAACATTCATTAAAAAAAATGAAACAAACAAACAAACAAGCACTCAGGTGTGGCCTAAGACAAACCCTTCAGGTATTACAAGTAGAAAGTACCACTCACCGTTTCTGAAGATGCTGCCTTCTGGAAACTGTCGCCTTGTGCCCAAATGCTCTCGGTCACAAATGCTATTTGTTCTGCCTCAAGTACGAAGGGGGAGACAAGAAACAGGGCCCACTTGTTCAAGTCATCAATAGACTACAAAAGAAGAAGAAAAAAGAGGACTCACTGTCACTTCAGGCCATGATCTCCATTTGCTGGCTAACCCCACCCCTGGCTTCTTCAGGTAGGATGGACAGGAGTATCTGATACACTGCAGACCCCTGCAGCCTTCTCTTTGTGTCCAACTGTGGCCGTTTAAACAGCTGTATGGGCCCTGGCCTGGCTCATAAGAGTTTCAAAGTCTCTGGGTATTTGTTCCTATGCAAGCAATTCTGACACTGTTTCTTTCAGCTTAAGATGTCTGAGCTTCCCAGGTCACACTGGGAGGCACATTTAAGGGTGAGGCTTTGATGGCAACATCCGGAAGTCCCATAATCGCCAAACCCAGAGACTAAGCTACATTGGAAAGGGCCTTTTCCTATATGCAGAGACGCGGTCAGATAAGCTTCAGAGGGAACGCGCACCTCAGTGGGGAACTCTGAGGTTTGTAAGAGTGGATTAGACACAAGACTGGGTAGTGATCTGATGTAGCGGCCCTTTTCATATCTTCATACAAAAAAAAGTTAATTGTCCTCTGTACAAACAAACTCACTTTGTCCTTACGTTAATCCGTAAACTACACTGTGTAATAACCGTTTCCACAGCTTCTGACCTGTAACAGGTATGGGAAACCTGGAGGACGCAGACACAGGGAGAACCCACACAGAACGCAAAGGTCATGTCACGTTAGGGTCCTAGCCATCCTCAGGTGCGGGTGGCTTGTTTAGGTGAGCTAACAACCTTGAAAACCGTTTCCTTTAGTTTCAGATTTCTGGGAGGAGAGTTGTAATATGATCTTAATGTTTCAGTCTGCGGTGCAGTGGTGGTGCACACCTTTAATCCCAGCACTTGGGAGGTAGAGGCAGGAGGCCAGCCCGGGTCTAGAGCGAGTTCCAAGATAGCCAGGGCTTCACAGAGGAAACGGGGAGGGGGGGCTACCCAGAGCAGAAAAGACAGAACTCTAAGGCTGCAAGAACCTTCTGGGCCACAGCCCGAATCCAAGCGCAGACAGCAGTGAGGTGGGAGCAAAGTTCAAGGTTGAGAGAGACCAGCTATCTGTGCAAAGCCAGGGTGCAACGAGGGGCAGGTATCCGCAAGGCTGTCCCTACCTGGGGTTCTGAAGCAGGCAAGAGAGGGAGTAATTAGGTTAGCTAACTAGGTTAGCATAGTCAGCAGGCCAAGGAGATCACGAAAAATATTCAAAGGTGTCTAGGAAACTAATTTGGCAAAATTTCCACTCTGATACAAACCGCAAAGATCTTGTGTTAAATAAATTAGCTTAGAAACCACCAGAGTGGAAAAAAAAATCCACCCTCATTTATTTTTCAGTTCTGTGATCTCTCTCAAGCAGTTTTAGAGAATTTAGCCCCCATGTTCTACAAGGAGCAGTGTCCCCTTCCACCACACCTGTCTTGGTCCAGGTGGTCCTAGCCACGGCTAGGCTACAGTAGCTATACACTTGGGATACATGAGAAAACTCAGTGTTAGCCACACGGTAAATAAATTGATATTTATTAATTTATGTATAAGCGTCTTGCCTCCGTGTGGATGTGCGCCACCGGCATTCCTTGCCCCCTACCCATGGAACTGAGCCCATGAGCTACAGGTGGTTATGAGCCATCTTGTGGGGACTGGGAACTGGACACGCATGCTCACGAGAGCAACATGTGTTCTTAACAGCTGAGCCATCCCCAACCCCTACAGTGTTGTTGTTTTGTTTTTTTTTTTTTTTTTTAAAGAGTGTTGTCTCTGTTAATTCCCTGGAAGCACAATTCCATCCTCATACCTAAACAGCCTGACAAAAATATTCACCCTGACGAAAGATTATGATTCCCGAATGGGTCTTATGATTTGACATCTATGAAAAAAACTCTCATTTTGGTGCTAAAAGTGAAGCCGCTTTCCAGCAGGAAGCGGAAAGGGCAAAAGGCCGTTGAAAAGCAAAACACTGTGTGATGCTCACGAAAGCAAGGGATGTCCAGAAGCGCATGGTAGGAAGTACACTGTGAAGTCAGGTCTAGCCTGCAGCCGCCCTGTGCAAACGATCATCGTCCCCTTCCCGTGGGTGGGGAGTGGGGGAGTGGGGGGAGACTGCGCCATCATCCTCCGCACTGGACCAGAAGCCAGCCCACGGAAACGCTAGGTGCCAAGTGGGGTGTCCTGGGCGTCCCCGCTCCCGCTGCAACAGACGCGGGAGGGGGCAGCTGGCCCGCGGCCGAGAGCGCACGGCGGGGCTTCCCGGGCCGGGTGCAGATGCCGCCGCGCCCGCTCCACGCGGCGCCCCCGCCCGCCGCCCACCTGGCTCTCGCCGACGCAGAAGACGCGGCCGCCGCGGCTCAGGCACACGCGCGCGCCCCCGGGCTGCGCGGCGGCGCGGCAGAAGGTGAAGGAACAGCGCGAGGCGCGCAGCCGCCGCACCGTGGCGAGCACCAAGGCGGCCGGCCGGCGCCCCCAGCGCGCCCACAGGTACAAGTAGCATAGCGTGATGAGCATGGCCGGCGCCCGCCCTCCCGCCCGCCTGCACCGGCCCGCGCCCGGCCCCGCCCCGCCCCGGCCGGAAGCGAGCCTGGGGGAGGGAGTGGAATGCGCGTGCGCTGCTGGAAGGGGGAGGGGGCTGAGGGCGAGGGCGGAGTGCTGGAAAGGGGAAGGATGCGCTTGAGATGAGGGCTTACGGCTAGGGAGGAGCTGGGGACGCCAGGACCACCGAGAGGGTGATGCGGGTAAAAAGGGGATAAGGGTATGGAAAGGCCGGGTCGGGACTGAAGATGGCACGGAAAGAGAGGTTACTGTCTGTCTCAGGAGGCTGGCTGTTCCAAGAGGGGAAGGAGGGAGGGACAGGAGATTGGAGGTGTGCCCTAAAGATGGAGAGACCGAAGCTGCTCCACCAGAGGGAATTGGGGAGGTGACCAAAACCGTGCTGGGAACTTAAGAGGGACAGGAGGAACCTTAAGGAACCTTGGTTCCCTGGAAGAACTAAGGGAGGCCGCTCGGGGTGGAGGGGTGATGGAGGGTAAAGTTTGAAGGCGGGAGGGTGATAGTGGAGAGGGAGGGTTTGATGTGGGGGGGGGATGGTGATGAAGAGGGAGAGTTTGATAGGGGAGGTGGATGATGATGGAGGGGAAGTTTGATTGGGGAGGGGTGCCTAACCTAATCAAGTCAAAGTCCACCTTATGTCAACAGCCAATATTTGCTAACTATCTACACAAGTCATAGCGCCAACACAGCCTCTACCTGGCCCAGTTGGAAAATAAATGAGTCCATTTTATTAGACCTTGCTAAGCCTTCAGAAGTAGTGCGGGGAAATTACATGAATTCATATGACGCACCAAACAAGACAAATGGGGCATTCTCACGCATGTCTGTTGGCAGTTTACCCATCACAGGAGAAACACAAGTGTCCCAGCTGCATGTCACCCACAGCACCTCTGAACAAATCCAATTCAGAAGCTTGCTGCCTGACTCTTGCTCCTCCACTGTATATGGGAGGCATAATTAGTAAGAACCACCAGGTGTTGCCTAATCCACGTCTTGCCTAATCCACGGATAGATTTTTATTTAAGTATACCAGCCATGGATCTGTTGGCTCACCCTGAGTGATGGGGGGGGGGGGGGTGCATGCTTTTAATCCCAGCAGAGGCAGGCTGGTCTGAGGCCAGCCTGGTCTACAGAGCAAGCTCCAGGACAGCCAAGGCTACACAGAGAAACCCTGTCTGGAAACTCTCAGATCCCCAGACTTTCAGTCAGGTGGCATAGCAACAATAGACTGGGCTCATATAAACAAGGTATATATCTCTGGGAACAAGAAGACAGACTATAAGGGATGATGGAAAGGATGCAGCCTGCACTCCCCTCGGGGAACTAGTTCTGCGTGGCACTGGTTAACACCGATTGTGCTGGATAGTTTTATGTCAACTTGACACATAAGCCAGAGTCCCTGGAGAGGAGGGAGCCTCAACTGAGAAAATGCCTTCATAGGACTGGGGCTTTAGGCAAGCCTGTAGGGCAGTGGCTCTCACCTTCCTAATGCTGCAACCCTTTAATACAGTTCCTCATGTCGTGGTGACCCCAGCCATGACATTATTTTTGTTGCTACTTCCTAACTGTAACTCTGCTACTGTTAAGAACTGCCATGTGATATCTGAGTTTTCTGATTGTTTCATGCAATCCTTCAAAGGGGTCATGACCCTCAGGTTGAGGACCCAGCCCACTGTGGGTGGTACCGTCCCTGGGCTGGTGGTCCTGGGTTCTATAGGAAAGCAGGCTGAGCAAGGCATGATGAACACGCCAGTAAGCAGCACCTGTCCATGGCCTCTGCGTCAGCTCCTGCCTCCAGGTCCCTGCCCTGCTTGAGTTCCTGCCCTGACTTCCCTCATGATGGACTATGATGATGGAGTGTAAGCCACGTAAACCCTTTCTTCCCCACCTTACTTTGGGTTGTGATGTTTCATTGCAGCAGCAGTAGTGGCCCTAACGAGTCTGCTTTCTAATGCCATCAATGGAAGCCAGCGCTGGAGATTGAAACAAACCATGCTTACTGTTTCTGACCATGCTTACTCAGCTGCCTTTCTCATACAGTGCAGGCCCTCTTACCCAGGATGGCCCAGCCCACAATGCCGTGCTACCACTGAGCTACGTCTCCATTCTGATTTGTTTTTATTTTTAAATCTGTGTATTAAGAGAAAACACAGAGTTGACTAGAAATACTTCTCTGATCCCCAAATATAACAACATCAATTAAGACACCAAGAACATTGGGCCACCCAGATGGTCCAGCCTGATGACCCGAGTTCAGGCCCTGAGACCCACATTGTGGAAGGAGAAAAACCAATTTTCACAGTTTGCCCTTTGACCTCCACACATATGCTGTTGCATACGTATATTTTCTCTCTCTCTCTCTCTCTCTCTCTCTCTCTCTCTCTCTCTCTCTCTCTCTCTCTCACACACACACACACACACACACACACACACAAAATCTACCAAGAACACTAATTACAAAGGAAAAGGTAAATACGCTAAAACTAAGCCCCCCAGGCTGGAGAAAGGGCTCTGCAGACAAGCGCACTGGCGGCTTCCAGGCCACCAAAGCTCAGTCCCCAGCACCCACACTGCGGCTCACAGCTGTCTGTAGCTGCAGCTCCCAGGGACCCAACGCCCTTTCCTGGCCTCTTTGGAAACCAGGCATACACTGATACACAGACAGACGTGTAAACAAAACACATGTAGACATAAGATAAAAGAAAGCCTTTAAAAATAAGTGTGAATCAAGACCCTCCCTTTATTTAGAGGCACTATTAAAGAGGGACACACTCTGAGACGAGAGGAGGAATCTAGAACACAAGTAATCAATAAAGGGTTCAGATCTGGAGTAAACAAAACGCCAACTTGTAAGACATGGTCAGGCGGAAAGGAGAGGATAAAAGATACATGAGCACGTTGCAGGCAGATGACTGGCAAGCTTGATGCTCAGCTCCCAGGCATTGGAGAATAGACTGACTAGTGGCGATCCCCTCTGAAGTCCTGTAAGTTCACCCTTGTCCCCACTGCAGAAGGCACTGTGCTGACTTGCTACAGCCACTGGCTTTCATGACCACATTTTCACCAGACAGTAGAAACCACTATTCAAACAAAGGGATTTAACAGAGAGGACCAGCTGGAGCTAGACGAGGGTGCAGCATGGCCTCTGAGCAGGCCAGACACCTCTGCCTACAGACAGATGTGCAGTGCCACCACTGAGAGCAGCTGTCTCTGCCATCAGGGGCTGGGCTAGGAAACGGGGAGCCCCCTTAGCTCGGGGGCTCAGGTCACATGACGGAAATCAGAGCCCACCAGGCTCACCTGAGGAACGTGGAACACCAGAGGCTGAGACTCCAGCCGAGGGAGGAGGGGGAAAAACTCCTGTTCTTGTGGCCCAGGATCCCTACGGCTAAAGCTCCCTGGAATCAGATGGCAGAGTCTCTGTGACCCAGCAGGGACAGTCAAGGGCAGGAGATGTGGGTGAGCGGCCAGCCTCTGTGCTTCCTGAAATGGCTCCTGGATCTTTCAACAAAGTCCCATTTCTAGTCCAGTGTTTATGGGAATTTTGGCCACCTGACTCACACACTTAAGTCCTAAGCCCTGGAACTAAGCAAGCAGCCATATTTAGAGGCCAAGCCTTTAATGAGGTGATCGAGGTAAAACAAAGGCGTATGAGTGGCCCCTAGTTCAATAAGTGTGAACAGAGTTCTCACTGTTCAGGGGGAGGCTTCCCCAGCCCCTGGCGTCCATATACAGAAAAGGTCTAGGATGTCCTAGTGGAAGTTCCACTCCAGCCCCCCTCCCCCATCTCTTTCCAAACCCTGCCACATCATAGAAATCCCACCAAATTATGGCCCCTCCCCCAGAGATGCTCGAGACCACTCCCACAGTGTATTTAAACTGCCCCCCAGAAAACAGAGGTGGGTTTTTGGTCTCTTCCCCATCTCCTCTCTGGGGGTCTGGAAATCATCCGGGAGTGTTTTATCCATTAAACCTGGGCCTTTTCTAATTTGGTTTGATTTGGTCTGATTTGGACTGCTGCGTTGGCGGAGAGGCTTATGGTGTGCAGAAACTTTTCACGTACAAAGGACAGAGACACGCAGAGGACACACAGAGATGTCATCTACATCCAAGAAGAGACGCCTTTGACAAAACCAACCCTGGTTGCCCTGCCATCCTGACTTCTAGCTCCCACACCGTGTGGTGCGTTTTTTAGAACAACCTTGACAGATGGCCACCCTTGAACCACCAAGCCTGGGTAAGTCTTTGCTCCACGCTCCAGCCCAATATTCATTGTCTTCCTTAAAGATCCTGGCTTCAGCCACCCACCTCCCACCACCACTGTGACGCTGTCCTGTCCCAGGCTTCAGTGCCACATCGTCACCCCCGCACCTCACATTGTCACCCCTACACCCACATCGTCACCCCTACACCTTACAAAATCACCCCTACACCCACATCGTCACCCCACACCCCACATCGTCACCCCACACCCCACATCGTCACCCCTACACCTCACATTGTCACCCCTACACCCCACATCGTCACCCACACCCCACATCATCACCCCACACCCCACATCGTCACCCCTACACCCCACATCGTCACCCCACACACCCCACACCTCACATCGTCACCCCTACACCCCACATCGTCACCCCACACACCCCACACCTCACATCGTCACCCCTACACCCCACATTGTCACCCAACACCCCACATCGTCACCCCACAACCCACATCGTCACCCCCACACCCACATCGTCACCCCCACACCCCACATCGTCACCCCTACACCCCACATCGTCACCCCTACACCTCACATCGTCACCCCACACCTCACATCGTCACCCCCACACCCCACATCGTCACCCCTACACCCCACATCGTCACCCCACACCCCACATCGTCACCCCTACACCCACATCACTTGCACAGCTGGTTGATACTTCAAAGGCAACTTGAATAAAACCAAATGCATTTTTCTCCAGTGCCCTCTTGATTTCTACTCTATTCTGTGCTCGCGATAACATATTCTCTGCCGTGCTATCAACCAGAATTCGTCATTTTGGAGTCCTGACTTCCTCCTGCCCCATAACGTGTCTCTACAGCTTGATGTTTGCCCCATGTTTAATCTTTGCACTCCGCTCCTAGAAATGAAAAGAATGGCCTCCTTGACAGTGCCCTTCGCCAGTTCCCACAACTGTGTTATCCAGCTAGACTGCATTTGACTTTCTGGGGACCCACCCAGCTCCGAGCCTGTTGGTCCCTGACCTCAGGAGACTCGTGTTACGCCTGCCTTCACGACCGGAAGCTGCACTTACCAAGCCTAATCTCCCACGCATTCCCTCGCCACGCCACAGACACCTGTGCCCACCACACGCCAGGCGCTGTGACAGTCACTCCATACATCCAGGTCTCTCAGTGACCTCGTGCTGTGGCTTGGTGCTGTTTGTCCCTGAGGGTTCGTGTGCTAGGCCAGCAGCTCTCAGCCTGCGGGTCATGACCACTTTGGGGGTGGAATAATCCTTATACAGGTGTCAACTATGACCAGAAAACACAGGTATTTACCTTGTGATTCATAACAGTTGCAAAATTACAGCTATGAAGTAGCAAGAAAATAGTTTTATGGTGGGGGCCAGCACAATGTGAGGAACTGTATTAAAGGGTCGCATTATTAGGAAGGTTGAGAACCGCTGAGCCAGAGGCTTGGTCCCCAGTGCAGTAGTAATATGAAGCAACGGAACTGAAGACAGGACCAGCAGCAGGCACGGTCAACCTTCTTACACTGTGGCAGACATTTCCACCTGTGAGCTTCACACTTGAGAACTGGACAGTCAAGTTACCAGAAAAAAAATAATCTCACCGTGTTGTCAATACGGTTATGATTCTGTGATGCATGCATTCCTAGCTGTGATGCATGCATTCCTAGCTGTGACGCATGCATTCCTAGCTGTGATGCATGCATTCGTAGCTGTCCTGAGACTGCAGCGTGGACCTGTCTGTCTAGAAGAAGGCGGGCAGATCCTGGGGGATTGCTGTCCCCAGAAGGGCGCAGGGCAGTTCTCAGAACGTGATGCTGCAGAGCCATAGGCGTGCTGGCTTCAGCACGTGACATTTCACAACCCTGCAGACTGATAGGGCTGCCCGACTCTGGCCTCCAGACTCCGAAACTGAACTGAATAAACTCTACTGACTCCTCACCCGGCGTCCAGTATTTGTTACACCAGCAGGAAACAGAGAGGAATCATTGGCTGCAGCTACATGAGAGGCTAAGGTTGAGAAGTCATTTCAACCCAGGGGGTCAAGACCAGCCTGAGCACATAAGGAGACCCCTCCATCCAAAAATAAAATGAAATAACAGAAAACTGATAAATACTCTGAAAACTGTCTCTTATGGCCACCTTCTTGCAGAGGAGAAAAGTGGAATTTATATTAATTCACCCGGGATCTCAAAACCGAATGAGGACGCTAAGATATGAATTGGTGGCTTTCTAGCTCCCTGGATAAGAGCCAGCTGAGATCAAAGGATGTGTTACACATGAACCCCACAGAGACCACTCCACAGCCAGGAGCCAAGACTTGTACCGTGGCTCGGGGTGAATGCGCTTGTTACAGAGGCCTGGGTTCGAAATCTGGAACCCATAAGAAAGACTACCCTAAGTTGTCCTCTGCCTGTCACACACATGCTGTGGCACTCACAGCTGCTCACACGCGTGTGCACATTGCATCATCACCAGCGAGATACACAGTGATTGAACAGAAGGTTCAGGGACAGCCTTTGGACAGATCGGGGAGCTGGGACTGTCCCTGACTTGGGCACATCCAGAAGCTGTGGGTGGGACTTATCACGGTCACCTGCGGACGCTCTGCTCTGGAAGTCCAAGTGCATGCGGTGAGGAGGAGGGGGCCTGGAGTGGGCTTCCTGTGTGGTAGCTGAATGTTAGCAGTTTATTGCCAGCTGCAGGAACTTCCAGTCGGGGAGACTGAAGCTGAAAATCAAAAGGCTCAGCAGCCAGGAGTGGCGGTTTGTGCCTGTGACCCTACCGTTCAGGAGACAGGGTATCACTGTCCGTTTGAGGCCAGCCTTGGCTACATAGTAGGTGCCCAGGTGGTCTAACATAGAGTAGGATCCTGTCTGAAAAAGGAAAATTGTTTTAATTTACTAATTAAAAGCTCAATGCTATGGGCTGGAGAGATGGCTCAGTGGTTAAGAGCACTGCCTGCTCTTCCAAAGGTCCTGAGTTCAATTCCCGGCAACCACATGGTGGCTCACAACCATCTGTAATGAGGTCTGGTGCCCTCTTCAGGCCTGCAGACATACACACAGACAGAATATTGTATGCATAATAAATAAATAAATAAATAAATAAATAAATAAATAAGCTCAATGCTAGGCACAGTTGTAGTGTGAACCACACAAGATATATATATATATATATATATATATATATATATATATATATATATATATATTGCTATGGAGAAAACAAACAGACCAAACAGACTCACAGGGCTGGGACCAAGGGAGCTGGGAGTGGACACATGCCACTTCATGCTGCCTGACCCAGGCTTCAGCACCCAAAGGAGCGTGAGAGCGAGAGACCCTCTCCTCACAAAGTTGTCATGTCCACAGACAAGCGCACACCCTAGGATTGGCAATCCCCCAGAAGTCATTGGCTAAAGGGATGGAAATCCCACAACACACAGTGGTATGTGTCTACTATCCCAGCACTCAGGAGGGGGAGGCCAGCCCAGACTACAAAGGGTGGTCCAGGCCAGCCTGAAACATACTGAGAAACTCAAAAGACAGGATAAGGCTGGCGTGAAGGCTCAGTAGGCACGGTGGCTGGGATGAGAATGTCCCCAGGGGCTCATATGTGTGAACCAAGTCACGAGGGACTAGAACTGTGTGAGAAGGATTGGGACGGTTAGGATGAGGAGGTGTGGTCTTGCGGGGGTGGGGGGGAGCTGTGTCACTAGGTGTGAGCATTGAGGTTTCAAAAGCCTACAGGCCTAGTCAGACAGATGTGCTGAAACTCTGCTGGTAAGCCACGACCTCGTGGTGATGCACAGATTAATGGAAATGGGTTAAATTAATATGTAAGAGTTAGCCAATAAGAAGCTAGAGCTAATGGGCCAAGCAGTGGTTTAATTAATATAGTTTCTGTGTGATTATTTTGGGGCTAAGAGGCCAGAAACAAACTAGTGGACTCCCTACTACAATGTGGAATCCTGGCTTGAATCCTAGACCAGAATAAAAGGACGCTAATGGGAAAATTGGTGAAATCTGGAGCCTGAAGTTTAGTTCGTGTGTGGCACTGACAGGATTGAGTTAGGACTGATCAATCCATGATTGTGTAAGATGTCAACACTGGTGGACGCTGAGGAGAGGTGAGAAAGAACTCTCAGGACTATTTTTGCAACTCTTCTGTAAGTCTGTCATGATTTCAGAATACATGTTAGAGCATGGCTTTCTCCATTTCATCAGAGCTCCTCTTTCTGCCCTAAATAGTTATGTTGCCGTAAGTGAGTTACTTTAGCTTGCTCAGTCCCAGTGTCTCACCTATGAAAAAAAACAATAGGGGAGGGAGGGAATGTATATCTCAATAAAAACAATAAAGAAGAAGAGGAGAAGGAGAAGAAGGAGAAGGAGAAGGAGAAGAAGAGGAGGAGGAAGAGGAGGAGGAGGAGGAGGAGGAGAAGAAGAAGCAGCAGCAGCTGGGCAGTGGTGGTGCACACCTTTAATCCCAGCACTCAGAAGGCAGTGGCAAGCAGAAAAGGCCAGCCTGGTCTACAAAGTGAGTTTCAGGACAACCAGGGCTATACAGAGAAACCCTGTCTTGAAAAAACAAAAATAAATGAAATGCAAGCCTGGTGTGCTGATGGACAAATGCAGTCTCTTACCCAGGGTGCTGAGGCTGGAGGATCTGGCTTTGGAGGCCAGCCTGGGCAACTGAGATAGGCTCTCATCCTGAGCCAGCAAGATGGTTTAATGGGTAAAGAGCTTGCTGTGCAGGCCTAATGGCCTGAGTTCAACCCCCAGAACTCATCGTATAAGGAAGGGTACAAGGGGTGAACGAACTCTACAAGGTTGCTCTGGTTCTACATAGAATCCACCACGGATTGCATGCACCCATGTACATATTTTTAAAGAAAGAACACGGGGTGGGAGAGATGACTTGGCAGTTAAGGAAGCACACTGCTCTTGCAGAGGATCCAGATTCCACTCCCAGCATTCACGCAGTGGCTCACAACCATCTGTAACACCAGTCCCAAGGGATTAGCTGGCCTCTTCTGACCTCTGCAGACGTGCATACACATAAAATAAAAATCGTTTAAAATAAAAGAAATATTGAAAAAAAAACTCCCAACCTCAATTTTTTAAAGGAGGAACACAAACTAGATAGGTTTTCAGATGCCTCTGCGCAACATCCCCAGCCCTGGTGCTCAGTTGCCTCCCGCTGCAACCCCAGCTCTGACGCTTGCCTCCTCCGTGCACCCCCCGATTCGGACTCGGACACTTCGCTACCTTCCCCTGCCCCCCCCCAACTCTGACGCTCAGTTGCCTCTCCGTACACCCCCACTCTGATCCCAACACACCTCGGTTTGCTAGTCATCTCCACATCCCTGGACCATCCGGCACCAGTAAATGCTCAACACAAGTTCCTGGAGCTAAAACTCTATTTTTTCCCCCACTGAGACACAACTGGCATCTCTTTTATGTTCTTGGCTACTGGAAAGCGAAGTGCTCACCAAACTTTCTATACTACATGTAAATCCACCTTCACCCAGCAGAGGAGAGTGGTCCTTTACAATCAGAATACGCAGAAGTCAGCGTCTGCGTGGAGGAGGGAGGCCCCATCCAAACAATCAGAGGGGACCTGGGGGGGGGGGGTGTGGCATGAACAGGACACACAGCTCCCAGAGCCCATCCCTCACCCCCCTTCCCCCACTCCCACCCTTGTCCACCTTCCCTCCAGCATTCAAGGGTTTCCAAAGTCAGAACCCCTTCCGTGGATGGAGAATGGAACTGAAAAAGGGTGAGCCCCACTCCCACCCCATCAGCAGGGGTGAGGTGTCCCCACAGTCATAAACAGTAAACACCCTAGCAGAGAGAAGCTGGCTACGGAAGAGGTAGGTTACAGGATATAGTTGGATTGAGCTGGCTTCCCACAGTCCGTTTCCTACCAGATTTTGGCCCGGGGGGGGGGGGGGGGGGGGGGGGGGAGATAGTATCCAGACCTGGTCAAGCAAAACCAAAGGGCCCGCTATGAAGAAATTATCCAGCGTCTATAAATAACTCCCCCTAGGGGGACAAACAGAAACACCAAAGCCAGGCTGGTCAAGCCGGCTAGCTCCTGGGGAACCAGAAAGGGAGTGGGTCCCCAGCGGGAACCACTTTCAGCTGGCAGCACATACCTCTAAGGCCCCGGCGTCCCCGGTCCCTCATGGGTGCTCCTGGCGCACGCTGCGCAGGCAGCCCTAGGAGCCGGCAGCAGTCAGCCAAGTGCACCGGAGAGGGGCGGTGCGTCTTCACCAACCACAACGCAGGTGGCAGCCTCGTGAGCAGGAACGGACCACAGGAAAGGGCCAGATCCCCGCAACCCCAGGTCCTGGCCACACCCCAGCCAGGCTCAGGCAGTGCCAGGGCTACCTCTGGCCACTCTCGGCAGAGACCTCAGACACCGCCAGGGCCCGCTGCACACATGATCGCTCTCAGAAGTGTGGCCTGCCCCACAGCAGGGCAAGAGTCCCTTCTTGTCCTTTAGGGTTGCTGGTCTCAGAGGTTAAAATGTCACTTCCCTGTGGAAGCCTGCAGTACCCTAATCCTGTGATGGGCTGCTTGTGCACCTGTGCCTGCGTGCCTTGGTCGAGCACCCTCTGGGGTGGACACTAGGGTAGTTTCCCGGAGAAATAATAAACCCGGCGAGAGAAAGACTGCAGATCCAGTCCCTCTAGAAAAGTTACTCCTCCCTCCTCTCTCTCAGTTAAGGGAGGAGGGGTCTGATTTCTCAACACTTATTCTCCACCTTTCCCTTCTCACCTTAAGGATGGGGAGGCCCGAGAGGGTCTTGATTCTGACCTCTAAATCCCGAATCCTTCATTTCAGGTCTACAGTTTCTAGAAGTTCTCCCCGCCCCTTACGTTTCCAGACTCGAGAATTTTGTACGCTACTCCCACTGGGCACTGAAACTAGAGTGTCAGACACCTTGGGAACACTGCTGCTGCACGCACGCACGCACGCAGGCACAGGCACACCACACATGCACGCGCACGCACGCACCTTCATGCTATTATTTTTAGACCCGGTCTTACTAGGTTGGCTGAGATAGCCGTGAACCTTCACGGATCCTCCTGTCTCAGCCTCCCGTTAGCTGTGATTACAGGACTGTGCAGCCAGGCTCTTGTACAACATATACCATTGATTCTGGGTGTGACACGGATTGGCACCCAATATTAACTACAACACTCTAGGGAGGGCGGGGAATGAGACAAGGAAGCATGCTGACCTCCAGGACCTTACACGCCAGGAAAGTCTCCATGACTCCTGTCCCTACTGGGGTACTCGGTGCCACTGAAGTTCAGGGGTACCCAGAACCAGCGTCCTCAAAACAGACAGTTCTCGGTGGCTACAAAAGTCCTCCATCCGAGGGAGGGTTCTGTGGCTTGTTCAACCCTTCTCCGGCACTTGCCCATCTCTCACCAATGCCTGCTCACACAGTGCTGAAGAGAACAGTCCTCGCGACTGCTTAGAATACACACACCCTCATTAACGTTGATTGGTTTTTGTGCAAGTGCAAATGAGTACAGACACTGTGGAGATCAGTGTGGCAAACCCTCAAGACACACAACAAAACCCACAGACGTAGATTAGCCATATGGCCCAGCTAACCCGGACATAACCTGGGGCTCGATTTCCTGCTCTAGGGACGCAGGTTCACCCATGTCCATGTGTCCTTAAGTCACAATAGCTAGAACAGAGAAACAGGTTAGATATCTGCCATCTGGGGAATGAATGACGAGGATGTGGCACCCATACACAATGGAACTTATTCAGTGTAAAGAAAAATGGGATCTGCAGGTAAATGGATGGAGCTGGAAGACATTAGTAACATGAGTAACCCAGACCCAGAACGACAGACACCAAGTTCTCACTCACATGTGGATCTTAGTGTCATATCTTCACATTTGTGTGTCCGGCGTCCATCTAGAAAACAGGAAACTAGAAAGGGACCATTGGTGGGAACTGAATAAAGACCTTAAGTGGGGAGGGACAGTAGGATACAGGTAATGTGGAGGGGGGACTGTGGGGAGGACAGTAGGATACAGGTGATGTGGAGGGGAGGACTGTGGGGAGGACAGTAGGTGCAGGTGATGTGGAGGGGAGGACTGTGGGGAGGACAGTAGGTGCAGGTGATGTGGAGGGGAGGACTGTGGGGAGGACAGTAGGATACAGGTAATGTGGAGGGGGGACTGTGGGGAGGACAGTACGTACAAGTGATGTGGATGGACAAGATACAGGTGATGTGGAGGGGAGGACTGTGGGGAGGACAGTAGGTACAAGTGATGTGGAGGGACAAGATACAGGTGATGTGGAGGGGAGGACTGTGGGGAGGACAGTAGGTACAGGTGATGTGGAGGGGGGACTGTGGGGAGGACAGTAGGTGCAGGTGATGTGGAGGGGAGGACTGGGGGGAGGACAGTAGGTGCAGGTGATGTGGAGGGGAGGACTGGGGGGAAGACAGTAGGATACAGGTGATATGGAGGGGAGGACTGTGGGGAGGACAGTAGGTGCAGGTGATGTGGAGGGGAGGACTGGGGGGAGGACAGTAGGCACAGGTGATGTGGAGGGGAGGACTGTGGGGAGGACAGTAGGCACAGGTGATGTGGAGGGGAGGACTGTGGGGAGGACAGTAGGATACAGGTGATGTGGAGGGGGGACTGGGGGGAGGAAGGTTTAGCTGGAGAGGGATGGAGAGGTACAGCTGAGAAGGAGACAGGGAATGGGAAACTAAGGCTAAGGATATTTGGAAAACCCAGATGAAACCTATTATTTCATGTGTACTCATTACATTTCTCTTGCAGTGATAGAATATCACGTCTTTGACTCCAACTATAAAGCAGATGGTGAACGGGAAGTGGGTGAGGCTATAATGATGTCTCAAAGCCCATCCCCAGTGGCACACTTCCTCCAGCAACAGCGCCACCATCTGGGCATCACGTGTTCAAATACATGAGCCCATGAGGGACATTTCTTATTCAAACCACCACAGTAATCTTCCTCTGTTTGTGCACATGCTTTTGTGTGTGTGTGTGTGTGTGTGTGTGTGTCTTCCTCCTGAAGCCATAGGTTGGCAAATTAAAACCCCAGTGCTCATTATGGAACACTTCCCTTTGAGGTCAGAAGTGTTCCAGAACCCCAAAATAATGCGTGCTAATGCTGTTGTTCTTGACTGACCCTCAGAACTCGAGGGTAAGACCTTATTGCTGAAGACAACACACATAGTGGTCACCAGGCATGGAGAAATCAGGTTTATTCCTGCTAGCTAGCTTTCCCAGTGCTGGGAGGTGCTAAGGAGGCTGCATGGAGGAAATTCGTGAATGATCACCCCAGCGTCGAACCCTGCGATCTGTAATAATGAACAGCATGACAAGACATGCCCATGCAGGAACCAGTGGCTCAGATGTCACGGATGTGATTAACCACGATCTGGCGGGAGTTAAGCCCATCTCCACAGGAGGACATGCACGCCTGGTACTGTGACTCTCGCCCAGAAGCCACCGTTGAGGGCTCACAAGCCCCCAGAGCGAAGGTCTTGCCGTCATCACGCTGAATGGAAGGAAGCAGTATCAAGCCACCCTCCACATTCTTCCTCTACACCCATAGATGGGAGCAGCCCCAGACCTCAGAGAAGCTTCCTTCTGCAGTGGACGGCCATTAACACAAAATTCACAGGGGGTCATAGTGTAGCAAGTAGGTGCAGTGGAGTGCTCTGTCACAAATGTGACATCGACACCACACACACACACACACACACACACACACACACACACACACACGCACGCTCAAGTCTGAAGTGTAATTATACACCAGACCTGAGAGATAATAGTAGTAATTAAGACTGCAATAAAACACTTGTGAGGAGCTGGAAAGACGGCTCAGCAGTTAAAGGCACTGCCTGCTTTTTCAGATGACCCAGGTTCAATTCCCAGCGCAAACATGGTGGCTCACAACCACGGAACGCCAGTTCCAGGGGATCCTCTGGCCTCTACAGGCACACAAAACACATAAGATAAAAATAAATAAATCTTTGAAAAGCAAACAAGAAGCTGTGGCTGCAGCAGCTATGCAAGGAAACCTGGAATACTTGGAAACAGCAACCAATAAAAGTGACGTACATTTTGAATGTACACTCATACATGGTGACGTTGCAGAAAGACAAATGTGCACATACTTCTGACATTGCATGCTCACACACTCTACACTTTCCTCCAAAATATCAGCACTGGTCCACATTCCCATTATCAGTGATTTTTGTTTTTAACACAGTATCTTTACGACTTTCTCTCTGGTTCGGTTTGAGATGTCTACTGATTTTCACAGCTGCTTTGGAGACAGATGAATCCCTGCGCACAAAGCTTCACACTGTGGTGCTTGGGAAAATCTCATGGCAGTGCACCAGCTAATTACAAATACCTCATTGTCCAAGCTCTAAATTTAGGTCAGAGCAGGCCGTGGGATAGTGGCAGGAACGTTAATAACCTGAAGAGTCTGATGTAAGTTGGGGGTGGGGGCCTTCCTAGTAATACAAGGCTCATTTGCACAAAACATGTGCCTGCGTACAGAGCGCACAGCTATGTGCAGTACAGGGAGCACGGCTACACGCAGTACAGGGAGCAGAGCTATGTTCAGTACAAGGCACACAGCTATGTGCAGTACAGGGAGCATGGCTATATGTGCAGTACAGGAAGCACGGCTACACGCAGTACAGGGAGCACGGCTACACGCACTACAGGGAGCAGAGCTATGTGCAGTACAGGGAGCACAGTTATGTGCAGTACAGGGAGCATGGCTATGTGCAGTAGAGGGAGCACGGCTATGTGCAGTACAGGGAGCACGGATATATGTGCAGTACAGGGAGAATGGTTAGGAACAGTACAAAGATCACAGCTACACACAGTACAGGGAACACAGCTATGCTCATGCTCTGCTCTCTCCCCCAATGTTTCTAACCACCAATCAGCCCTTCTTACAGACCATAACAACATTTTTTATTCACAATCTAGGCATTTACTTTAGAGATGGCAACAAAGGAAGAATATAGTATTTTATTGATTGATTGATTTTTTCGAGAATGTTTCTCTGCAGCTTTGACTGTCCTAGAACTCGCTTTGTAGACCAGACTCACAGAGATCTGCCTGCCCCTGCCTCACGAGTGCTGGGATTAAAGGTGTGCACCACCACTGCCTGGCTGAGAAGTATTTTGAAAAGAGTAACATTCTAAGTTGGGAATTTTTAAATGTTCAACATTGGGAACATGTTCTGCAAATGTTGGTGCATCCAGCAGAGGCATGCAGAATAGTATAGACCGTTTTCTTTCCAGAATGATTTGAGATTAAGCTGCAGAAATCATAACCCTTCATCCACAAGCATTCAGGGTGCATTTCCTAAGAATATTTCTCTTACTCAATCATGCTGTGGTAACTGAATTCAGATTTAAATTGCCCCACAGCTAACATCTGCCAGCTATAAGATTTTCCCAAGAGTATCAGATTCTGTCTGCTATGATTTGGATGTCTCCCCCCCCCCCCAAAGCCATGTTGTTAATTCTCACCTGGGCCTTAGGGAGGTGGGACATAAGGGGAGGGGAGTTAGGTCAGGAAGGTCATAAAACCATCAAGGATGGCCTTAGGCAGGGCTCAGGGGCGTTGGGTTAGCTCTCCAGGTGGTAGCTCTTCTATAGTGACCTTTCTCCTCTATATGATGACATTTCAGGTTATACATTTGGGGTATGTGAGGTCAGCTCCACCCTCATTGGCAATGCTGACTGCAATCATACTGTGTAGGTGTATCCAACAAATTCCTTCCTAATCTTTATGAAACATTACCTGTGGGGTGACACTCTGAACCTGTAATACTCTTTATTCTTCTCCATCCAATGGTTGCCTGCACCTGTGGGTTGTTTGCACCCAAGACTGCTTGCGGAGCTGTTCCTCCAGCATTTCCTTGTGTACATTTGCTCTACTGGGAGTCGGGAATGCTCCACTGTGAGTCGGGAATGTCCCTTTCACCGTGTTCATCTGTTTGCTTTTAAGTTTCCTTTGCTTTTCACCTTCACCCATGAGTGGTGGACTTGGTTTTCTTTTTCCGTTCTGTTGAGGGGGAGCACTATGACATGTACAGGGAGCATTGTGTCATGTGGAGGGAGCACTAAGACATCTACAGGGAGCACTAAGGCATTGGGGGAGCACTGAGGCATTGGGGAGTACTAGGCATGTGGGGGAGCACTGAGGCATGTGTAGGGAGCACTGAGGCATGTAGAGGGAGCACTGAGGCATGTGGGTGTGCCTGCACATGGGGACACATACTGTGGAAGCCAATCCTCAATAATTCTTCCACCTTACTCATTGAGACGGGAGCTCTCAGTCAAACCCAGGGCTCAATGACATGGCTAGTCTTCCCAGGCAGCTTGCTCTGGTGAGCCCCTGCCCCTGCCCCTGCCTTCACAGGCTGGAGTGTGGAGGCTTCACTCACAGGCTTCATGGAAGATCGGGGGCTCTGAACTCCAGTTCTCACCCTCGCATGGCAAATGCTTAACCTCTGACCACGCCCCAGTCCAGGTTTTTACTCGGTGTTATTGTTCAGTATTGCCACCATTCAGCCTCATTCCCAGGCTGCACCAGGCTCAGCATCTGAAAGCTCCACGCCCTTCTGGACTCTCGCCATCATTTCTCTGGGCAACGCTGTGCTTCCTGGCAGGGCCCGTTCCTGGCTCATCTCTCACTCTCCCTGAAGGAGGCATCTCTCCAAGGACCTCTGGCTCCTTTTCACTGACAATGATATTTAAAAACCAAGATATGGACCCAGGGAATGCCCTTTGCTGTGGATGGCCCTGTTCCAGACTCATAGAAATAGTTGTTTAAAAATAAATCTGAATGGCCAGGCGGTGGTAGTACACACCTTTAATCCCAGAACTTGGGAGGCAAGAGCAGGAGGATCTCTGTGAGTTCAAAGCCAGCCTGGTCTACAAATCAAGTTCTAGGTCAGCCAGGGCTACAAAGAGAAATCCTGTCTCAAATATATATATATATATATATATATATATATATATATAATAAAAATAGATAAAAATAAATAGATAGATCAAAATGGAAAAACCTTTCATTCCAGTTGGGCATGGTGGTACACGCCTTTAGACTCAGCACTCAGGAGGCAGAGGCAGGCAATCTCTGCAAGTTCAAGGTCATCCTGGTCTACAGTACAGCTATGGCTGTTACACACACAGAAGCCTGAAGGGGAAGCCCAGCCAATCACCTTGTTTGTAAGGCATGTCCCCCTTAGGGTAAAATTTACTCATAAAATCTTGCGGGTGTGCGTCTTCTCTTTGTTTTCCTGCGCTCCTCGCTGGAACCTTGGATTTGTAAGTTCCCTTTTCTTTCCTTTATTAAAGCTGAATATTATATATTAAAGCTAGTCTGGTTAATCATAACTGCTGATCAACCACGCTCCTTCATTTTGGCGCCCCACGTTGGGCACCATTCTGTAGTGAGGGGCTGTGGGCAGGCCTGCTTTTCATCCCACCCAGCTCCCGCATAGCTAGCTTAGCCCCAAAAATAAGAACACACAAACTGTATTTATTTAAACACTGCCTGGCCCATTAGTTTCAGCCTCTTATTAGCTAATTCTCACATATCTTGCTTTAACCCATATCTAATAATCTATGTAGCACCACAAGGTGGTGGCTTACCAGGAAGATGCTAGCGTATGTCCATCTTGGGCTGGAGCTTCATCGCATCTGCCTCACTTCCCTTCTTCCCAGCATTCTGTTCTGTCTACTCCACCCACCTATGTTCTAACCTATCAGGCCAAGCAGTTTTCTTTATTAATTAACCAATGAAATCAACAGATTGATATAAGACCCTCCCCTGTCAGAAGCCCTGTCTCAAACAAACAAAACAAACAAAAAAATCATAACAAAAACCCCTTTCACTCTAATCCACAGGGTCCCCCTTTTCTCTGGCTAGGGAGGACCAGTTCCCAACACTATAATTCAATTTAATGGTTTAATTAAACATGTAACACACACACACACACATGCAGATACTTTAAAAACTGACTCATCAGACCATGACCAAGGTCATGACCACTACCAAGTTCAAGACCCCTCTGTAGCTTTGCTGCTTAATTTACATTCAGAAGGCTGTGAACGGAAGTTCCTAGGAAAGCTATATGTGCTGAAGATTCTTTGGGCTGACTGTGAGAACTTCATGATTGTGGCGAGTTGGGAGGATACAATTCAAAACCCCAAATTATCTTTCTTTTATCGAAGGCTTTTCTTAGTCCCCTCAACAACCTTTTGCCATCCAAATGCTCGCCCTGACATCCTTGTGACTATGGGTGGGACCTTTGGAAGGCACTAGCTTTCAGCAACTCAGAAACTAAAATTACCAGGAGATAAGAAGCTGAGACCTGGAGCAGAGAGCTCTCCACTCTGCAGCCTGCCCACGGGGGTCCCTGCCAAGGCAGTCCCTCAGTGTGCTGATTCGTGGCTGTCACTTGCTCTGTGACTATGCTACAACATGAAACTGCTTCCACCATGGAAGCTGACATGCAGGGCAGCCTCAACGCATGCTTTCAGGTCACACATATTCAGCTATCGCTCCCTCAGGAACAAGAGCTTTTCTTAGCATCAGCAGTACTGACAACCACAGAGAAACCACGGTTTGCGCTGCCCTCTCGAGGTAGGACAGTCCGCTTCTACCTTGGGTGCCGCTGTTCGGGCTGCCGTCTCACACGGGTGAGGTGAGGCTTCCTGGAGCTCGCTCCCTCTGGCTTGGTGCTGGCACCTTGGTCTCCTGAGCAGGATGCTGTACCGGACAGTTTCCGCTGCTCCCCTCTATAGCAAAGCATTTGCCAGAGCTTCTGCTGGTTCTTAGCCTCCTCCTCTCAACTCTGTGCTTGCCCGTCTCCTCCTGCTCCTGCAGTCTTGCTATTTTTGGAAATTCCATGAGTGCCTGGCCATAAAGAACTGCAGATAAGAGGCACTACCCCCTCCACATTTATGTTCCCCGCCCTGTAGTACTTCCTTACTATCACACCCAGCATCACTCAAGATGGCCAACATCTAGGACACCTTTGCTTCATCTCCACTGATTCCCCGAGGCACTGCAACTCTCCAATCTAGCCTCTTCACACCCATCACGAAATGAACAGAAGATAAATATGGCGGGAGCCTGACACGCTCCAGTTCTGGGGGTTCTGGTGCCCTCTTCTGGCCACTGCAGGCACTGCACACATATGGTGCAGTTATATTCAGGCAAACACTCATACACATAAAAAAATCTTTTTAAAAAAATGCAGAATTACCCGGACGTAGTGGCACATGCCCTTAGTTTAGCATTTTAGAGGCAGAAGCAGGTAGGTCTATGTGAGTTCAAGGCTAGTCTTGTCTAAATATCAAGTTAAGTTTCAGACCAGTCAAGGCTAAATAGAGAGACGATGCCTCCTCCCATCCCTGGCAAAAAAGGAGAAGGAAGAAGAGAAGGAGGAAAAAAGAAAGGAAGGAAGGAAAGAAGGGAGGGAGGAAGGAAGGAAGGAAGGAAGGGAGGGAGGGAGGAAGGAAGGAAGGAAGGAAAGAAAGAAGGATACAATCAATTTTGGGTTTTTTGGGTTTTTTTGAGACAGGGTTTCTCTGTGTAGCCCTGGCTGTCCTAGAACTCACTCTGTAGTCCAGGCTGGCCTTGAACTTGAACTCTGAGATCCTCCTGCCTCTGCCTCCCAAGTTCTGGGATTAAAGCTGAGCGCTATCATTTCCCAACTGCAAAAATAGTATTAAATGATGTTTCCTATTCACAAGCAAGGGCATTTCCAAACAGAATATGAAGTTACTTCTACTTTGTTTACCTTTGTTTTTTTTTTTTTTAAAAAAAATGGTGTCTCATGCCTCACCCTGGTTGGCCTCTGCCCAGGTTAGGTTTCTGTTGCTGTGATAAAATATCATAACTGTGGTGTTTTGAAATAAACTGGCCCTCGTAGACTCATTTATTTGAAAAACGCTGTCTCCAGTTGGTGGAATTGTTTGGGAAGGATTAGGAGGCCTGGCCTTGTTGGAAAAGGACTTTGAAGTTTTAAAAGAATGGAGGGAACCCCAGTGTTTGCTCTTTTTCCCTCCCTCCCTCCCTCCCTCCCTCCCTCCCTCCCTCCCTCTCTGTCTCCCTCTCTCCCTCTCTCTCTCCCTCTCTCTGCCTCATAGTCGGGGATCGAGATGTGAGCTGGCAGCTGTTTCTTCACTCTGCCGTCATAGACTCTGACCCTAAAACGCTGCTTTCTTTTATAAGTTACATTCATCATGTTTTATCACACGGTGGAGAAGAAACTAAGACAACGACCAAAGGCAACTTAGGGAACCAAGGGTTTGCTTCAGTTCACAACCCTCCAGTCACCCCATCACCCCATCACGGTGTTAAGTCAGGACAGGGGCGGGAGCACAAGCCATGAACGGGAGCTCCTTGCTGGCTTGCTCTCCATGGATTGTTCAGTCCAGGACCACTTGCCTAGGGGCATCACTCACAGTGAGACGGGCCCTCTCACACCAATCAAGACAAAACCCACAGACTTGCCTAACAGGCCAATCTTGCAACGGGCATCTTCTCAATTAAGATCTCCTCTTCCCAGATATGTCTAGGTTTGTGTCCAGTACACAAAACCCAACAACCACAGCCTCCAACGCGCTAAGGAGCCAAGGCTGACTCTGAACTTTAGTTCTCTTGCACCCACCTCCCAGGCGTTAGGAGTGTAGGCATGTTCATTTTCCTGGAACTAAATCTGCTCATGTCTAAATTTATAGCCCTCGCTACAACACATCACTTAACAAAAACCAAGATAACAAATATTTACAGAGCAATCCCCATGCTTCTGGGGCAGTAGCTGCCCACAGCATGCTGCAGAAACAGAGAGGAGCTCCACCTTCCCGGCCACCAGACAGCAGAACTGCTCAAAACAGTCACCCAAATAATCGGCTGTTTTGAAAAATATCTTAGAACCAGAGAGACATCTCAGCAGTTAAGAGCTGCTCTTCTGGGGTTCAATCCCCAGCACCCACACAGCAGCGCACAGGCCTGTAATTCCAGTTCCAGAGAAGCAGACATCCTCTTCAGGCCCCCACAGGTACCAGGCACACAATCTCCATCCCCTAGCTACCACATCAAAGCTGTGCATGGCCACACATGCACTTGTAACTGCTGCAGTGCGTGGGTGGAGGAAAGCAGAGCAAAGGAGAAGACTGGGACTTGCTGGCTGCCAGCCTAGGTCCAGATCAGAAAGGGACCCTACCTCAAGGGAAGGAGGCAGGAAGTGAGACAGCAGGACACCAGACCCTCCTCTGGGTTCCTCAGGAGGATAGGCACCAGCACACACACGCACGCACACACACAGAGACAACACGCATTTCAGACTTGCTTACAGAATCTTCCCACAGTGATCTCCTAGGAGACAACGACCTAAATGAGTAAGAATCAAAACCAGGTGATTTTTGTCTATGGGGGAGGGGAGACCAGATCCCACACTGAAGACAGAAAGGACCCTAATGGACGTTCTAAGTTGTGCTGAAAAACGTCAGGAGGTGAACTCTTCCTAGATTCCTGTTTCTCATCTCAATTCATTGTGAGGACACATCCACACAGGCTTCAGAAAAGCTGGGTGAACCTCATCTTCAGTTACACCGACAACTGAGAACTCCAGGCAACTGAATTCAGAATTCCTCTGGCAACATCTATACAAATTCTAATGTTTATATCTACAAAAAAAAAAAAAAAAAGCCTGAGATATTTGGGGTTTACTTTGGTTTATTTTCTTAAATAATAAAAAAATGATTTAGAGAAACTAGGTGAGGATGATGACATCACCTCGTTGATAGTGATTTGTTATAAATATTGCTTATCCAAACCCCTGCTTTACTTGAACCAAGTCTCCATATTTGAAGAGACTAACTTTCACTATCTCTCACTTTTCAGTATAATTATTTTCTTGGGGGAGTATTGGGGACTGAACCTACTCCGAGGCACGCTAGACAAGTCCTCCTCCACAGTTACATCCCTTCCGCAGTATAATCTGGCTAAAGATAAATCCCAGGTTTTGGAACGGTAAAGACTTATTTTAAATCTTCCTCCATTCTTTCATTTAAAATAGTCGAAATTTTTACTAGTTCCCCTTCTCACACAAAAATAATCATACAGCATTCGTGAATGTCCAGCTTTTTTTCCATTTGCCAGCGGAATCTAGAAAGCAGTCTATGTCAGATGACATTTTTTTCTGCACAACCAAATAGTGCTGCATTGCGGACTCATCCAGCCAATCGCAGACGTGCTGGTACGGACATTGTGTGCAGAGCTCCGCCCCTGCAGGTGACTGCACTGAGTAACCAGATCCACACACTTCCCTATAGCGGTAGTTTCTAAAGGGTAAAATCACGAGAGCGGGTAAGTAGATACAGGACAGATGCATACGAAGTATGCTGGACACCAACCAAAATTCGCTTTGCCGGAGCAACTCCACCTTGCATCCGCACCGATGTCTGAGCCTGTTTCCCCACAGCGTAGCCGAGCCCCATGGGCATGAAGGACCAGCACTGTGCTGTTCCTTTTAAGAGAAACACAGTATCTTTCCGGCTAGGAGAAATCGGGCATTACGTCATTCTTGGGAGATATACTGAGTATCTTTCCGGCTACCAGAACTCGGGCATTACGTCATTCATGGGAGAGAAACTGAGTATCTTTCCGGCTAGCAGAACTCGGGCATTACGTCATTCTTGAGCGATATACTGAATATTTTTTCAGCTAGCAGAACTCGGGCATTACGTCATTCCTGGGAGATATACTGAGTATTTTTTCAGCTAGCAGAACTCGGGCATTACGTATTCCTGGGAGATATACTGAATATTTTTTCAGCTAGCAGAACTCGGGCATTACGTCATTCCTGGGAGATATACTGAATATTTTTTCAGCTAGCAGAACTCGGGCATTACGTCATTCCTGGGAGATATACTGAATATTTTTTCAGCTAGCAGAACTCGGGCATTACGTCATTCCTGGGAGATATACTGAATATTTTTTCAGCTAGCAGAACTCGGGCATTACGTCATTCCTGGGAGATATACTGAATATTTTTTCAGCTAGCAGAACTCGGGCATTACGTCATTCCTGGGAGATATACTGAATATTTTTTCAGCTAGCAGAAATCGGGCATTACGTTATTTGATGCGCGTCCCCGGTCCCGCCCATCTCTTTAAGCTGACTAACCCTCAGTCTTCAAGACCCATCTGCGCATTACGGACACTAATCCTTCATCTCTGATGTATGCTGAAAATGGTTTCTGATCATGTACCAACTGTCTTTCACATTACTCAGGGCTTTTCTCACCCTGTGCAGCGGCGACTTCCGGCCCCGCGACTTCGCGCGCCCCCGCGCGCAGCGGGGACGGACAAGGTCCCCGGATGTGGCCCCACCGGAAGCCCCGCCCCTGTGGCGCGGAAGCCAGATTTGCACTGCTGTGGGCGGTGGCTGTGACCTACGCACACGGCTGCGGTGCCCGGGCGACGTCCCGGCCAGGTTCGCCTGCCCGTCGAGCGGCCTCAGCCCGCCTGCGAGCCCCCGACAGCCGCGGGCGCGGCGCCCCGCTTACCTCGAAGCCCGGGGCGCGGCCGGACGCTCCGCGTGGTGGTCGCGCTGAGACCCCGCTGCGCCCCCTGGCGGCGGCCGCGAGCATCGCACGGGAGTGCGCACTGCGCAAAGCTGCGTGTGCCCCGGGGACGCGCGCCCCGGCTGCAGCATCCCGCCCCGCACCTTGCAGCTGCAGCCTGCCTCCGTAGCGCCCCATACCCCGCAAAGCCAGGCTGGCCATGCGCGCTGCACCGTTTGCCTCCGGGTACCCTTCCCGCGGCCGCGTCTTTTTCCAGCGCCGGAAGACAGTTGCTCAGTTTCCCCACACAGCGTCTAGCAATTCTGTTCCTCAGCCAGACCCCGCGTTATCCGGTCCCAGCTGTTGCAGTTGGGAAAGCCTGCCCTACTTAAGATGGCTACCCTCATTTCTGCCCATCCAGTCGGATTTGGTTGATGCCCAAATGAGACGCTCCCTTCCCCCAGGCTTAAGCAGATCCCTAGAACAGCACTCAAACTGTTTCCACTCCTTGAACACATCACCCCCTTTTGCCTGAGAAATCTTTTCAGAACCCTGAATGTATAGATGTATAAAGTAGTTCCACAAATCAAGCATTTACCAGCCATAAATTGCATACTTGTAATTTTATCATTTACTAATGATGACAGCGATTCTGCGCACAGCTTACAAGCTTCCGGCTAGTCCAATAATGGTTGTCTCCCTGTGGGAAGGTCAAGGATTGGTAGTTCAGTTCAATGCTGTCTCAGTCTACATTGGAATCCTGAAGCAGGGTCTAATGCCGGTAAATTAATGTCTCAGCAGCAGGATAGATAAGCACGCTAGCCAGAGGGCAAGCAGGCAGAAAGTGCGGCCCAGATTTAGGGTAGGTCTTCTGACCTTAAATGATCCAGACTTAAAGTTCGAATTCTCACCTCAAAAAGGCCAGCCAAAAGCCGGACGGTGGTGGTGCACGCCTTTAATCCCAGCACTCTCAGCACTCGGGAGGCAGAGACAGGCGGATCTTTGTGAGTTCGAGGCCAGCCTGGTCTACAAGAGCTAGTTCCAGGACAGGCTCCAAACCTACAATGAAAACCTGTCTCAAAAAACCAAACAAACAAAAAGCCAACCAAGTAAATCATTCACAGGTGTGCCCTGCGTTGGTTTTAGTTGATTCTAGGAATAGTCAAGTTGGCAGCCAAGATTAGCCATAACAGATAGCTTGAGCCCAGGAGTTCAAGGCTAGGCTGGCCAACATAATAAGAACTTGTCTCCAAATTGGGGCTACAACGCTAGGTGTGGTGGCACACGTCTTTAATCCCAGTACACCAGGCCAGCCTGGTTTATGCAGAGAGTTGCAGGCCAGTCAGAACTACAAGGTGAAACCCTATCTCCATTGGGGGATGGCAGTTGACCCATTGGTTAAGAGAGTTCACTGCTCGCCGGGCAGGTGGTGGCGCATGCCGGGCGGTGGTGGCGCACGCCTTTAATCCCAGCACTCGGGAGGCAGAGGCAGGCGGATCTCTGAGTTCGAGGCCAGCCTGGTCTACAAGACCTAGCTCCAGGACAGGCTCTAGAAACTACAGGGAAACCCTGTCTCGAAAAACCAAAAAAAAAAAAAAAAGAGAGAGAGAGAGTTCACTGCTCAATCATCGGGAACGAGTTCAGATCCTAGCATTCACTGGGGTGGCTCACAAACACCTGTAACTCCAGCTTCAAAGGATCCAACATACCCTTTAGGTCTCTGAACAATTCACACGCCTGTACACATAGTCTCTCACAGACACAATACATGACACATACACATAAATAGAATGAGGATAATTTTACAATGTAAATTAATTAAATAAACGAGTCTGGGTGTGTGGCTCAGTGGTTGAACAGCTGGCATGCATGAGGCCCTGGGCTCAGTTCCTAGCTCGTAAAAGTAAATCTAAAAAATGTTCCAGGTATATCTTTAAAGATTCCCATTGCTCTCTGGAGCAGTAGAGTGATTCCATCTGCACATCCGCTTTGATCCTCTCCCTGCAGCGAGTATCTACTGAGGAGCCCATCTTACAAGAGCGATCTCTGATTGTCTCTTCACAGCTGTCCCGGTCTTCCTGTAACTGGAGCGTGTTCCGGTCTTCCTGTAACTGGAGCGTGTTCCGCCTGATGCAGGTAACGCAGAATAACTACTGCTCCCCAGCGAATGAGTGTGATGAGGTCCGCACTAGGACCATTTGTGAGGCCATTTGTGTCATCCCCAGAAATTCATGCTCAAGCCTAATTCTCAGCGTGGTCACAGGAGGCTAGGGTCTCTGGGAGTGATCAGCTCATGGGGGCGGAGCGTTCTGAGTGGGGCTAGTGCCTGTTAATTTGATTGGCAACTTGACAGGATGTAGAGCTGCTAAGAGACAACCTTTGGACATGCTCGTGGGGATTTCCAGGCCAGGCTGATTAAAGTGGAATCAGTCCATGGACTTGGATCCACGGCTGAATAAAGACAGAAAAAGAGCTCACCACAGGCCTTTACCTCTCTCTGTAACATTGAGGGGGCCTGCTTGTTGAAGTTTCTGTCCCACCCAGTACCCCACAGCCAGCAAGCCCCAAAGAAAATCACACAGAGATCTCTATAAGTTATAAAACTGATTGGCCCATTAGCTCAGTCTTCTTATTAGCTCTTGTAGCTTATATTAACCCAGTATTCTTATCTATGTTAGCCACATGGCTTGGTACCTTTCACAGCAAGGTAGGTCACATCTTGCTTCTTCGGTGGTCTGGGCTGGACTGGGAGGAATGGGCTTCCTCCTTCCCAGAATTCTCCTGTTCTCATCGCCCCACCTCTACTTCATGTCTGGTTGACCCACCTGTACTTCCTGCCTGGCCAATCAGCGTTTATTTAAAACATGACTGACAGAATACAGACAATTCTCCCGTACCATCTCTCTCTGCTCCATGACTGTGACACCATGTGACCAGCTGTGCTCTCCTTATGTTGCTTTCCTTGAGTATTTGATCACACAAACAAGAAAAGTGAATGGCACTGTCTCACACTGAAGAAGCCTCAGGGTCTGCCTACCTTTCTCCATCCAAGTGAGAGCTGAGATCTGTGAAGAGGTTCTCAATAGATATGGAATCCAGCAGCCCCCTGACTTTGGAATTCCAAGCCTTTACAATTAAGAGAATAAATTCTAGACCATAAACCACCCAGTATACAGTGCTGAGACAGAGTGAGCACAGACTTCCCTCACATACACACACACACTTGTACACACATATAGAGATACATAACATACAGATGTACACACATATACACCTAGTATACAGTGCTGAGACAGTGAGCACAAACTCCTCAGCCCCCCCCTCTCTCTCTCACACACACACACTTGTACACACATATAGAGATACATACAGATGTACACACATATACACCCAGTATACAGTGCTGAGACAGTGAGCACAAACTCCTCAGCCCCCCCCCCTCTCTCTCACACACACATACTTGTACACACATATAGAGATACATACAGATGTACACACATATACACCCAGTATACAGTGCTGAGACAGAGTGAACACAGACCCCTCACACACACACACAAACACACTGCTTCTTGGAACATGACACAGGGAAATGCCATCTTGGGTCACAAGGACAGCAGTTGCACTTTCCCAAGACAGCTTAAGAAGACAGAACAAACCTGTAGGCCAGTATAAGCCCTTGAGCTGAGCCTCCATGGTCCCCGTGGACCCCCCTCCCCCAGACTGTGTTTGTGATCTGAGGGCAACCAGGCTCGCCCATCTACAACACAGAGAGACTGTTCTGGGCTCTGGGAACAGAAAGGGAATAAAGAGGTTCCACCCTGTGTAGGCAGACAAGCACTTTAGGGGGAAATGTAGCATGTTCGTTTCAGAGGCATTTATGGAGCGTCTGCTGTGCACCTGACATCGTCCTAGCAACACACAGCCATGGAGACACGGGGCCCGGCCTAGGAGTGAGGGAAAGGCAGGGTGCTGGACAAGCTTACTTGCTTTCTTGTTGTTGCTTTGGTTCCAAGGCTCGCCTGGAACTTGGTATGTAGCCGAGGATGATCTTGGCTTCCAATCTTCCTGCCTCTCTCCTGAGTCCTGGGTTTATAGGTGTGTGCCACCAAGCCTGGCTTGATTTAATTTTATTTCTAAGAGCCGTGGATGCCCCCTGAGGATGTTGTTTTTCCTTCCCCTTGTTCTCCATGCAACTGCAGAGCCATCAAAATGTGTGTACAGTTGACACACATCTGTATCCTCGAGAGAATGGTGTAGATTCCAAATCTCATACGACATGGTAAGATGCTGAACTGAGTGTTAGCTTAGTGGTTGAGAGAGAACACTCGACCAGCTGGGTACCAAACCATCCAATCGCAGGCCTGTAAGGGATACTTTAGATTCAAATCATAACAGGAATATTTTGAATCTTCACTTTCTGAAGCTGTCTGTATCAAGTAAACGACTGTGCTTTTATCTTGTTAACCTGTCTTTTGTTGTAGGTGGATTGGCTGTGACCTTCTTGAGGGACGAGGACAGTTATCACAGCTTTCTGCCCCCACAACAGGACTGTTGGCAGTCACCAAAGGTGACAAAAGGTAGCCTACATAATGAGCATGTAGACCAATACTCAGCCATCAACTTGGACCATCAAGATGGCTCAGTGGGTAGAGCCAACCCAACTGAGCTCAGTCTCTGGGATCTAATGGTAGAAACTGTGAGTCAAGTCCTGCAAGTGGTTCTATGACTCCCCCCATGAATACTGCATCATTCCGTTCAACCAACCAACCATCTATGACCACCCCACCCCCGTGAATACCACACCACATCATTCTATTCAACCAAACAACCATCTATGGACCACCCCCTCATGAATACTGCATCATTCCGTTCAACCAACCAACCAACAAATAAATAAATGTTAAAAAAAATTTTTTTTTGAAGGAAGGAAATTGTGACCCATGCTGCAACATGGACAAACTTAGGGAATATCGTGTCAAATGAAAGGTACACGCCAGTCACAGATGGACAAATGCCGTGTGAGTCCACTCACATGAGCAACCCACTGAAACCTAAGCTAATCCAACTCAGAGAGACAGACAGGATGGTGGCTGCCAGAGTTAGGGTGGGGAAAGCCTGGCAGCTGGTCACATGGTTCACCGCCAAGAAACAGAGAACAGACAGGAAGTGGAGTGGGGCTACAAGACCTCAAAGCGTGCCCTCAGGTGACTCACTTGCTGAAGCAAGGCTCTGCCTCCTCAAGGCCCTACAACCTCCCCCAACAGCGCCACCATGTGGGAACAGTGTTCAGACACCCGAGCCCTGGGGAGTTTCATACTCAAAGCATAACAGAAGCTACTGTTTAAAATTTCAGTATAAGGAGATGAAAATTTGTCTATTCAGTCGTCTGTCTGTGCCCTCAGGGGAATGGCTCTAGGACCCATGGGAGATTCCAAATCTTATTTAAAGTGTTAAGATGTTAAACTAGGTGTTAGCTAAGTGGTCCAGAGAGAACGTTCTACCAGCTTGGTACCAAACCATCAAATCATGGGCCTGTAAGGGAGGGACAGGACTGTAGAGAGGCAACGGGATGGTGCCAGTGTGTTCAATGGCACCAGCCGCACCCTTGGAAGAGTTAGAATCGGAAAAAAAAAATATATCACATAAAAAAATTTTAACCTAGGGCTGGAGAGATGGCTCAGTGGTTAAGAGTTTTACCTGCTCTTCCAAAGGTCCTGAGTTCAATTCCCAGCAACCACATGTGCTCACAACCATCTGTAATGAGATTTGGTGCCCTCTTCTGGCCTTCAGGGATACATGCAGGCAGAACACTGAATACATAATAAATAAATCTTTTTTTTTAAATTAACCTAAAATGGATCTCTTATTCCAAAGGAACAAATACACTATTGTTTTTGCTTTAATTTAAGGAAATTATGAGGGCTGACAAGGTGTTTGCCAGGAAGCCTGGCAACCTAAGTTCAGTCGCGGGGATCCGCAGCGTGGAAGGAGACGCCTGCCTCCCCCCAGCTGCCATCTGCATCCACACAGTTGCAGTGATGCAGGCACAGAACCCCCCTCATAAACAAACACCACAGGTTAAAAGATTGTTTTCAGTCTTGAACTGAGGGAGGCGCTCCGTGGTAGAGCCCTTGCTAGCATGCTGGAGGCCTTGAGTTTGGTTTCCAACAGTGTAAGAAATAATAATAAGAATAACAACAACATAACAAGTAATAACGGCATCTCACTGCTTCTAAAACAGCTTCCAGAACTGTGCAAGGCTCTGAAGAGCAGGGACCAGGAAGTGAGGCTGAACCAAGCAAAAGGAGAGGAAATGATCACTTCCCTGCCTGTCTTCCACACTGTTTATGTAAAAATACTCCACCCTCTCGGATGTTTTGACTTTGACATCCTCCTGAGAGACCTGCCAGAAACCCTCTGATGGACAACTTCAGTCTTTGTCTCTAACTTTTCACCGGAAGTCAGTATCTGAACAGGAATTTTTAATCAGAGACAAGAGAGCACGAAATGGAATCTCCGTTTATTTCCTACTTCACCACCTGAGGCAGGATTGACACTCTTGAAATTCGATAGATTTCCCTACTTATGTGCTGAGGGCTCCGTGAATTTTCTGTCTCTTCTGCCCAAGGACTTCCTTGTGTATAAAGATCTGCCCTGGACTCAAAGTTTGGAAAGTTATTGTACTCAGAAACTCTGAAACACAAAAGGCCTTTACATTCTCAGTGACTTTAATTGTAGGTTGTTTCTTTTGCTGTAATTTGTTTGTATATTTCACAGGATTGGAAATCCAATGTAATCAACCTATGGCCTCTTTAATACTAAGCAACCTATCACTAAGCTACGCCCCAGCCACCTTCTGTATTTTAATCTCTGTATCTATAGAATAAGCTAAAAAATAGCAAGAAAGAGGAAAATGAGGTGCTAGATCAAGGCTCAAAAGCAAAGAGCACCAGATGCTCTTGCAAAGAACTCAGTTTCCCAGCGCCCACTGGGTGGCTCACAACCAACTATATCTCCAGTTGTAAGGACGTGACACTCTCTTCTGGCCTCAGTGGGACCCGTCGTTCATGTGGTGCCAATCACACATGGAGGGAAAACATTCATAATAGAAAATAAAAATAACCCCTCATCAAGGAGCCTTCTCTTTGCCACAGATGGAATCTACCATCAACCAAAGTACAGAGTTGTGCCCAGCTCCAGCTGACGCATCTACAAGCCAAGCCCTGCGCCTAAGACTCAGGGATATTTTCAAAAGGAGCAGACTGTAAGAATCGGAGGGAAAGGAGTTTGCTGTGAGACTGTTTCCCCCAGAAACGTCAGAAGCTGCAGTCATGAAGTCTCATCCGCAGGCCTGTCTACAGGCCACCTGAACAAGGGCGACACCAATAGGCATGTTAACATGATGGCCGCAGGGAGCTCATGAGGCCTCCACCCTAGACAAAGAACCACAGGCAACCAAGGAAGGCCGAGAAGGGGGGAAAAAGTTGTCCCCAGGGAAAAGCACACCAATTGATTATGAATACCAAGTGGTCAGCCCTGAAAACATACAAAAACGACATTTATAAATACTGATCAGGTTATATTCATGTGTGGGTGTCACAATTAAAGGAAAAAAAGTTGGCTGGGAGGGGGAGGCGCTTGCCTTTAAGCTTAACACTCAGAAGGCAGAGGCAGATGGATCTCTCTGAGTTCAAGGCCAGACTGGTCTATAGAGAGAGTTCCAGGATAGTCAGGGCTACACAGAGAAATCCTGTCTCAAAAACAAAAACCAAAAAAAAAAAAAAACAAAAAAGAAGAAGAAAGAGAGAGAGAGAGAGAGAGAGAGAGAAAGAGAGAGAGAGAGAAAGAGAGAGAGAGAAAGAAAAGAATAAGAAGCCATGAATTTGAAAGAGAACAAGGGGCAGTACATGAGAAGATTTGGAAGGAGGAAAAGGGAGGGGGAAATGATGTCATTGTATCCCAGCATTCAGAAGGGAGAGGCAGGAAGATCTCTGTGAGTTAAGGCCAACCTGGTCTACATAGTGAGTTCCAGAACTCACTATGCCAGGGCTATGTAGAAAGACCCTGTTTAAAAAACAACAATAAAAATCACACACTGTTGGGCCAGCAAGACGACTCAGAGGATAAAGCCACTTGTCGCTCACTGACACAAAATTGCTCTGTATTAAATACAACCTGTGAAGCACATTGACTAGTTACGCTTGCCTTGAGAGTCAGTCATGTGCAGAAACCACTGGGACACTTGGACCTTCTGTCCCTGTGCCTTCTCTTTCCTTCACGTATTTTCAAGTTTTGATTTATGCAGCATATACTGATGTAAGAAGAACTTATGGGTATCTATTTTATACCTCGAACTTAAGCAAATATTCTGTTACTCAAACTGCCCAGGCTTTGACCGTGCGATCTCACACTTCTCTTGGCATAAGTGAAATAACGACGGGAGAGTGAAGACGGCACGCCACCGCGTGCAAGCGTGAAGACGACACGCCACCGTGTGCAAGCGCTGCGCCTTGTGCCTTGGCGTTTAGTTCAGTCCTGGCCCTCTAACCAGTGATTTTTGTGTATCTTATTTAATCTCCGATTGCCAGTGTTTTCTACTTTTTAAACTATTATATTTGCCTGTGTGTCCGGAAAGCAGGTATGTGCCCAGGAGTGCAGATGCCCACAGAGGCAGAAGAGGGTATTAGATCCCCCTGAAGCCTGAGACTTACAGCCTGTTGAGAATCACTACTTGAAAGCAGCTCTGGTCCCCTGCCAGGTCAGTTACAGGCTCCTAACCTCTGAGCTGTCTCTCCAGACCCTGAAAAGGAGGTTCCTCAACCTGCACACTGTAAAGCCTCGTTTGCAGACTGGGGGTAAGGATGACAGCATTAGTAAATGCATCACAAAGGAACACGAGGGTTACACTCACAGACACAGGAATTGGTAGTGGCTACCAAGGAGGGGGAGGGGAACCTGAAGTGATTCAGCAGGGACAGCTTCCCTGCAGGATGATGGAAGGTTCTGGAGATGAAGTAGTGTTGAAAGGCCAGATGAATGAACATCATGTCACCTACTTAGGGGTATATTGGAAAGTGATTAAAATGGTAAACTTGTATTCTGTTTTGCCACAGCAAAAAGTAATATATTCATTGTTGAAAATTTAGAAAATATTTGAAAAGTCCTTCAAAATCCTTAGGAACCTGAGCCAACAGAATAACTCAGTGGATAACAATGCTTGCCACGATACTGGACAGCTGAGCTTGATCCCAGAATCCACATGGGGGGAGGGGGATAGAGAGAATAGACTCCCATGAGCTGCCCTCCAACCTCCACATGCATGCCACCCCCATAAATAAATAAATATAAAAATAAACAGATCCTTAGTAGCCCCTCAGAAACCACTGCTGGTCTTTAAAATCCCTATATCTAGGGGAGAGAGAGGTGGCTCAGCAGTTAAGGGCACGTGTTGCTCTTGCAGAGGACCTGCTGGTTCCCAGCACCCACATGGCAGCTCACAGCTACAGGTAACTCCAGTTCCACAAGCACGCGAGAGGTACACAGACACACATGCAGGCAACACACACACAAAATAAAAGGAATAAGTCTAAAATAATAATTTAAAAAACCTTGTATCTGTTTTCCCATAGCGTCAGGACCTCTGTAAAGGCCCTGGGTTGTATACAGAGGACGACGACAGAAAATAAAACACCTACACGAATTGCTTATTTATTTATTTATTTCGGTTTTTCAAGACAGGGTTTCTCTGTGTAGCCCTGGATGTCCTGGAACTCATTCTGCAGATCAGGTTGGCCTCAAACTCAGAGATCCACCTGTCTCTGCCTCCCGAGTGCTGGGATTAAAGGCGTGCGCCACCACCGCCCAGTTTAACATGCATGTATTTTTATTAGCTGTGCAAATGGCTACGATTAGGTATATTTTCATTCTCTCTTTAAAAGATGTCTTTAGTGCTGAACTGAAGTCTAACTTCTGGGCTAACAGATATGCGTTATCAAAATTAAAAAGCACATCTAGATGTTTAGATATTAAAAAAAAAATTCCCTGACACCTTACTGCCCTCTGTGCCTTCGTATCTTTTGCCTAACTCCCCCAGTGTCCTCCACTGGACCCACAGTTTAATCCAGTGTATAAAGAACTCTGCCCCACACCCACAAACGTCTCGCAGTGTGGAAAGGGAGACACTGGGGGAACCGGGGCTGGGTGGGTGGGGAGGCGAGATGGGATCCTCCTGGATGGGATCAGAACCCAGAGGGCAGCCAAGAGCTGCTGGGCAGTGGGGACGACCTCCAGGGCTCGCCAACGCCACCCGTCATCCTAGAGGGTCCTGCCGGCGGTCTGTCCGGTCCTGTGCTTCCCGCTCCGCCGTGACCCCTCCGGGTTTTCTTTTGTCCCTTCTCCACTCTGGACACCCACCCCTCCCAGCTGTCCCGAGCAGGCTGTCTTCCTTGACAGTCTCCACTCCACCCTCCGCTTCCTCTGCCCCCCTCCCTCGGTCCCCAGCTCTCCCCCACCCCGGGGGGGGGGGGTTGCGCACTTTCCCGAGTGCCCTTCCCGCCCCGCCCCGCCCCGCCCCTGTTTTTAAACCTGGCGCGGAGCGAGCGGGAAGGTGAGCACGCTCGGCGAGCGGGACGAGGCGCCGTCGGGCTGCGGGACTCGCGTGCCCCCCCGCACCATGAGACCCGAGGCGGCGGCCGGAGTCCGGGAGGCGCTGGGAAGCTTCTGCCACTGTCCCGGGGATGATCCCGGGAGGCCACCGCTGCCGCGCGGGCCCGAAAGGTGAGGGTGTCCCTGTGGCCCCGGTGGAGGTGCGCCCTGACTGAGGGCGAGTTCCTTAGCCTGAGACAGACTACTGCAAAACTCCTGGCTGAAGTGCAGGGACCCCCGAGGACTCCTGGCAAGGAAATGGGCCAAGGCTCGTGCGTACTGAAGATCTGAAACACTGGAAGCTGAGGGGGGGGGGGGGGGGGCTATGCGAAACTTGCAAAAGGATCCTGCATTCTATCACTAAGCGATTATCTCTTTCCTCTATACTGGGACTCAGTGTTTGCCCATTCCTGGGACGCAGCTGTCTTTAAAGGTGTAAAGTTTAAGGAGATCAGATTACTTAGGGAGGTAGGGAGAGCACTCCTTGGTGATGGAGAGACAGATTGCCTTTTTGCGTGATAGAACGCTGTAGCATCAAGAGCCTTCCGTGGCAGAGGCGATGTAGTTGAAACCAAACAGCTGTAATGGGAAATCTTGAAGTATCAATGAGAGCTTAGCTGGGAGAAAAATACCTCGACAAACATGTGCCCCAATAATGGTGCTAGATTTGGGGCTTACCTTCTCAGAGTGTCCTTGGGAAAAGAGGGCAGAGAATTGTGCAGGAGACAGGAACAATCAGGTAAGGTACTGGCGGACCCGGTCTGCAGACAGACCTTAAGGGAACATGGTGTGTGCAGGGCCTTTTTGTCAAGCAGACACTAAACTCTCATATAACGTTTTAAGGGACAACAGAAATGCCGGGGATTCATTCTCTTGCGGTACTGTTTCCAGTTCTGTTCCAGCTCTGTGGAGACCGTGGGTGCCGCCTCCTGGAGATGCCGAGCTGACCAGAACTGAAAGCCGGGTAAGTTAAATTGTGGATGTTGTGGTAACTGTCAAGCCAGAAAAATGGTACCATGTCCATAGTAATCAAAAAACAAAAAAACAAACAAACCAAAAAATAAAAAAAAAAAAAACCCAGGAAAGGTCTACACCATGTTCTAACTCAGAAGTGCTTGGAGGTCTAGCAGGTAGCGCCTGAGTGAGCCGAGGCGCTAATGGACCCTTGGGCTCCATAGCTGTTGCAAGGTAATTTCACAGAGCGGAGGGGGTGGGGGTGGGGGTGTGTCTTGGTTCTTCTGTAAACCTACTGGTGGAAACGGGAGAGGCAAAATCCAGTCAGTCCCCTTAGAGAAAAGCTGAGTGTACATTAGCGGGGCTGCTGGTCCCACAGTACAAAGGAAGGCAGACATCTGCCCCAAGTGCCCAGAAGGTGCAGACAAAAGCCACTGCAGCGTCTGGCCCTTTAGAAGCACTTTCGGCCCCTTCTTCAAGAGCTCCTGGCGGACCTGTGTCTGTGCAAATACACTCAAGCAGAGAGCTGCAGGCAGAATGAATTGCCACAGCCGTTCCTTTATCTTTGCACTGTCATTTAATTTGCATCTAACTGGTTAAGGTGATGGCTTGCTTACATTTGTTATATTTTCCAATATAAATTGACTTTTGAAACCAAGGAGCTAGCCTGACCAGGGCGGACCATGCATTTTGTTTACCTAACACCTGTGGCTACAGCTATGTGTACAGATATGTGCAAGAAAAGTTAGGGGTGGCAAAGCAGCCCTCTGTACTCCCTTTACATTTAAGTTTTTCTTTGTATAGTGGGTGCTTTAATTCAGTTAGTATTTATTTGCTTAAAGAATGAAGCAAATAAAAAGATAGTAGTCTAGTAAGTAGTACTTTAGCCCTAATTATTATGGCTCCAAATCTTCCAAACGGGAGATGAATTCTGTTGCGTTCAGACGCCAGTTCTTAAAAGTCAGATTTTAAAGGAGGGGCTCACAAGTGATTAGCCGTTCCTCTAGGTGAACCACGACTGTGGGGTCACTCAGCTGTGTGTGAACCCGGAGGAACTCAATGACGGGCAGCCTCAGGCAGGTAGCCTTTGCTTCTGTTCTGATGAGAACGCATCTTGTGATGATTACATCAAGCAAGGCACAGCCGTTTCTAGCTGACTGCACTCCACACAAAGCGGCTATACCCAGGATTTGGGCGGGTTGGGGAGCCTGGTGTTCTGTTGGGGTTGTAGAAAGGACTACCTTCCCACACCCTTGTCAGGGCGGGTCTTGGGATCCACCCCTGGGTCTTCTGTTGTCACTAGGTTCCAGCTTTAGTGGGAGCAAACTCCCTGGTAAGAGAAAGCTCACTCTTCCTTGGTCACAGCCTGTTTCTCCGCAGGCCTCCATAGATCCGGCTCCTCCGAGCGAGCAGGGTGAGTGTACCGTGCTTGGACTGCAGAGCTTCTGGCTAATACACCCCCTCTTGGCCAAACAGGACAATACCTCAGCCCCAGTCTCTATACCATCGTATAGAGGATTATGGGAGGTACTGAGGTTTGATGACCTGTCCCGGGATTCCCAGAAAGCAGATTGAAATTATAATAAGGCATAAATATGATACAAGGCCTTCTTCTTTGATCAGAGGAGCTCCCTGTACTTTCTTGGTGCCCCTAGAGAGCTGTATCTTCCACTGGACTCGGGAAAAGGTGATAGACCAAATCTTTAAAAAACTTTTTTTTTTTTTTTTGGTCTTGAGGATGGAGCCTGGGAAATGGCACATCTGACGATAAACATATGTTCTATCGCTGTGTGGCATGACAGCCCCAGGCCTTGCAGTTTCTTGGCCTCGGTGCATTTCTGTCCCGGCCGCTTGTCCACACTGCCAAGGCGGGTCCTACTACCCAGGCTTCCCGCAATAGCCTTCCAGTCAGAGGTCTGTGGCTGGTCTGCTGGAGCATGTTCTTTGGAGCTTAAGAAGATGCACACGCCTTAAGCACGGTGCTTAGCTGGTTTACCTTTCTAGTCCTGTTTAATCGCCAAAGTGTGCATGTTTCCATGTTTCCCTCCGTGAGAACCGGTCTTTTACTAAGCTCTTTTTGAAAGCCAGGTGTGGTGGCTCATGCTTGTAATCCTAGCACTTGGGAAGATCTCTGAAAACTGGAGGCCAGCCTGGGTTTCACAGTGAGACCCCGTCTCAAAAGTCAAAAAGGAAAGAAAATGTAGCATAAAAAATCAAGGGCGCGTATGTTTGTGGGGTTGGATTCTTCATTCATGAGCAGGCATTGCACGTCTAGTGAGGCCAGGATGCTTGCAGGAAGCAGCTTCTCTCTGGTCGGATTAGCCGCGTGCCTGGCCGTCTACCACAGTGCGCACCGCACCGTTCCCACCCCAGTCATCTGCAGCGGGACGGGGTTGCGCGTCACCGCCTCACTTTAGGGACTGTTTAAAATTCCAAGGAACTTAATCCGGAAGCTGTTTCCTGTAGTTCGGAAGGGTCAGCATCAGTGTGAAGGACTGTGTTCCAAAGACCCCCCCCCCACTTAACTCTGCCCTGAGCTCTTCACAGTGTTAGCGTCTGCAGAGACATCCTGTAGGTCAGTTTGCTCACAGATTGTTACACACATACACACACACACACACACACACACACACACCACACCCCCATGCACATACATACGCATGCACTCAGGATGGAACAACACAGATAGCAACCAAATACAAAATGTATATTCCCTTCCTTTGATTTCCCTATAGTCTCCCCTCCCACTAGTCTCCTTTCTTTCCCTTCTGTCCTTTCTGCCTTTATGTTTCTCATATGTGTGTGTATGTATGTGATATGTATGTATATATATATCCATACAAATACACACACGTATGTCTATATATTTACCCATACATATATACACACAAATACACACACGTTTATATAAAATCTAGGACCTGGGAGTTGGGGAGATGGCTCAGTAGGTAAAGAGATTGCTGTACATTCATGAGGACCTAAATTCTAGTCCCTAGGAGCCATGTATGAAGCCTGGTGTGGGGTGCACCAAGGACTGAGACAGGAGATCCGTGGAGCTTGCTGGCAAACCAGTCTAGCTAAATAGGTGAACTCGAAGTTCAGTGAGCAACCCTCCCTCAATAAAACCTTGTTGGTAAGCCAGGCAGTGGTGGTGCTCATCTTTAATCCCAGCACTTGAGAGCAGAGGCAGGTGGATCTCTGTGAGTTCAGGGCCATCATGGTCTACAGAGAGAGTTCCAGGACAACCAGGGCTACACAGAGAAACTCTCTCTCAAAAAACCCAAAGAAACAAAAAACAAAACTGGTGTGGGAGGTCCTTCTTTCTATGTGTTGCTTTTATTGGTTAATGAATAAAGAAACTGCCTTGGCCTAGTTGATAAGGCAGAACTTAAGGCAGGGAAGACAGAACTGAATGCTGGGAGGAAAAAGGGCGGAGTCAGGAAGACACAATGGAGCCACCACCAGAGATAGACGTGCCAAATCGTTTCCAGTAAATTGGCCATGTGCCAATATGCAGATTAAAAGAAATGGGTTAAATTAATATAAGAGTTAGCCAATAAGAAGCTAGAGCTAATGGGCCAAGCAGTGATTTAAATAATACAGTGTCTGTGTAATTATTTCGGGTATAAGCTAGCCAAACGGCAGGGAAGAACAAGCAGCCCACTCCCCTGCAACAAAAAACAAACCAAACGAAACCCTTGTTTGAGGGACAGAAAACAACTGTCCATGAACCTCTAGTCTCCACACACACTCATAAGCAAGCATACTTGCACACACACATGCATACAAATACACCATACGGCACACATGGGTTTAAGGTCTGAACCCTCAGAACCTGGACCACTGTGGATAAACAGGAAGCAGAAACTCTGAGACATTAACATGTTTAGTTTGTGAATGTTAGTCCGGCTAGCAGTTGGTACAAGCTACTTCAGCTGGACCAGTAAAGCTTCAGGATGGCACCATCGGCGGATCCTTGAGTTCATCTGTGTTTTTACACATTTGTCTTTACAGTGTGAGCCTTGGGGGAGCCAGCAAACTTCAGGATCAAAGGGAGCCTTTGGGTTCCAGCACCCAGTCAGGTAATATGCTGCTACTTCACAGTAAAAAAGCACATAAAGACCATATGATCTCTAGACGTCAGTACACATTAGCGTTCTCAACAATGTGGAGAATTAAACATAGTTTCGAGTATTATTTTGTTTCCTTAACCAAGGAGTTTCAAGGACATATTATTTTATTTCTGGAATCTGTTCATGATTTCATGCATTTAATGTTTCGTTACAAGCTGGGACTGGTCATATGACAAATTCTATTTGCCCTTCAAACTCACCTGCAAATACTAACCACCTAACTATAACATGGACCGGCCTAAACCTTGCTTATATTTCTGCTTTACCTCTGTTGATGCATTTGGCATATGCTCTGTCTGCTACAGGGTTCCTGCCATACTGACACCATAGACTGGGCAGGACTGTGCTGTGGGGACTGGCTCCAGCAGGGCAGGCTGTTTGGCAGCACTTCCAGCTCCTGCCCAGAACCCACAGGAGCTTCTCCTTAGTCAGAAGTGTGTCCAGATGTTGCCAAGGGTGCTGGAGCCAGGGAAGCGCTGACCCACTGGAATCTTAGGAAGCTAAGCATCGCCACACAGTCTATAACCAGACGATTTTCTCTCCCTGTCCTCTAACCAGGAAAGGGGACACTAACTAAAATCAGCAGCCATCAATTGACACACCCTGCTTCCTCAGAAGACCATGGGGGAGGGAGGAGCAAATGAATTAATAAGTGAGAAATACTAAGAGATTATTGGTGCCATTTTTAAATACTTTTCATAATAACTGGAATCTCCAGTTTTACAAAACTTGAAACTTGGGGGCTCCAATTTTTATGTATTTAAACTTCTTCTTCCTCTTTTTTTCTTATCTCTCTCCCTCTCCCTTTTTCCTTCCTCCGTTCTTCTCTTCTCCTCCTTTCTCTTTTCCTTCCCTCCCTTCCTCCCTCCCTCCCTCAGCACCTCTCCCTCTTTCCTTCCTCCCTCTCTCCTTCTGTCTTTTTATGCCTTTCCCCAAGCAAATGTTTTCCTTCTGCATCTTTTCCTTCCAGTGAGAAGGATCCACCTCTCATCTCTCTCTTCACTATGGGAACAGTCGGTTACTCCTCCAGGCCAGGGTCTCAGAGGGTTACATTCCTATCCTCCGAGGTGAATATGTGCAGGGGACGGGACATTTCCTATCCAGGAGGGTTCAGGTCATCATCAGGCCCGATGAGAGCAGGCCTTTTAAGATTAGAGCCCAGTTTTTTGTTAATGTCTTTGCTGTGGGACTAGGTTGACAAGTGTGGGTGTGGTTATTAGCTAGTCCCTCAGCAGGTGTCCAGTTCTGTGTTCTGGTAACTTAAAAGCATCGTGTACACAGCAGGCAAAAATGAGACAGAAATGCGGGCACTAAGTGCTTTTGTCAGGAGCTAATCGTTTCTTTGCTTCTTTAATATTAGGCTTTACTTACCACTTTCAAAGCGACAAGAATACCTGCAGAGCTCTGGGGAAAAAGTGCTGGCCAGCTTCCCAGTGCAAGCCACCATTCATTTCTACAACGATGAATCCGAGTCAGACTCCGAGGAGGAGCAAGAAGAGGAGGCGCAGCCCAAGTGTCTGCAGAGCCAGGAGGCAGCAGGACAGGGCAGTGGCCCAGCAGGAAAGGGCAGAGTAGGGCTGGCAGGCCTATAGGAAGGAAGGAAGGATGGTGTCCGGGGTAAGGGTCAGCGGCTTGCAGGGGGCAGTGAGTACTCCAGCAAGTGAAGTGCGTCTGGGGGCAGCCTTGCCAGGATGCAGGTCAAGTGTGTGCATGTATGTGATTCTCTGTGTGTGTGTGTTTGTGTGTTTGTGCGCGCACGCATGCGTGCATGCATAGGTCTGTGTGTGTCTGTGCGTCTCTCTCTCTCTGTGTGTGTGTGTCTGTGTGTCTGTGTCTGTGTGTCTGTGATCCGTACCTTTGGGTGTGTGTCAACACAGGTTGTTATCAGGAAGAAGACTTTCCGAGCTCATTCAGCTCTTACTCTGAAAGCTACTCCCTCCTAAGAACACCATCCCTCCCTTGCCCAGAGACCCATTATCCAGCCTATCTTGCTTTCATAAAAATCATTTACATATTAACTCTCATATTAAGGGTTTATTTGGTTCCTCAGTAGCTGTCTGAAAAAAATGGTTTTTTTTTTTTTGTAAAAACAACAAAAAAGTGAAATACTGAATAATTTCTACCGGAGTAAGAAGCAAGAAAATATGATCTTTTTAGGGGATAAAATAGGTGTTTCTGAGAGCTGGATAAGAGTTGTGTGTATAAGTTGTAAAGGGTTAATTTTTTCTTACTTGGTGGCCAGCATGGTCTTGTTATTTGTGAGGAATAGCACTATTTTTTTTATTAAAGTATCAAAATTACTTTGAATTTTATCATTTTGATAGCCCAAGGACTGTGCTTCTCAAGGCTTCCTTCCCGGAATTATCTTACCTGATGCTGTCTTCCTGTATATACCACTTTCTATGAATTTTTATTTGGAATAAATATTTTGAAAGATCGTTTGATAGTCATCTTTTCATGTGGATGTTCTTAGAGTGGATTAGTTCCTGTTCTAAAGGTGTTTAAGATTTTTTTTTTAATATTTAGCTCTGTAGGAGTTCCTTCTGTCTATTGTTGCTTTTATTGGTTGAATAAAGAAACTGCCTTGGCCTTTTGATAGGACAGCCCTTAGGTAGGTGGAGAAAACAGAACAGAATGCTGGGAAGAAGGGCAGAGAGAGAGAGAGGAGCCACCATGGAGCTGCCAGGTCAGACATGCTAAATCTTTCCCGGTAAGCCACGACCTCGTGGTGACATACAGATTATTAGAAATAGATTGAATCAAGATGTGAGAGTTAGCCAATAAGAGGCTAGAGATAATGGACCAGGCAGTGTTTACATGAATACAGTTCCTGTGTGATTATTTTGGGTGTAAGCTAGCAGGGCAGCAGGAACGAAAAGCAGGCCCTCCCTCCTACAATATAGCTCTGTTAAAATTATATATTTTCACAAATGCAAGCAGAGGCCAGAATGGTGACTCAGTGGGTAAAAACACTTGCCACCAAGCCAGATGACCTGAGTTTGCTCCCCAGAACTCACATGGTAATAAGAGAGAACTGATTCCTGCTAGTTGTCTTCTGACTTTAAGGTGCACACAGTGGCATGAGCACCCCTGCCACATACACACAGGATGCATGCATGCAAGAATGAATGAATGAAAATGAATGAATGAATGAATGAATGAATGAATGAATGAATGAAAGATACAAGTCCTGATGCCCCAGGCCTGTCATCCAGCTACTTCAGAGGCTGAGGCTGAGGCTGGAGGAGCACAGCTCAAAGCCTCAGCTGCAGAGTGGGGTTAAGACGAGCTCGGTACTCAATGAAACCTCAAAAGAACAAAAATAATATGAGAAGAGTTAGGGATGCAGCTCAGTGGTACTGTGCTGGCCAAGCATGCGTGAGGGCCTGGGTTCAGTTAATAGTAACACACACACACACACACACACACACACACACACACACACACACCAGAATAAAAGCATTTTAAAAAAGAAAACACAATAAGCTACACTTTTACTGTTCAAATAACACATTAATATTTGAAAATACAAATACAGAGTACTATAACCTAACAGTTCAGAAAGTTCTGTTACAAAGTAAAAGGCATTCTTTAGTTTCCTGCCTCCAGGTAATAAATGTCAAATTAATTTTATTTGGGACAGGATCTCACTATATATCTCTGACTTTCTGGAAGTCTCCATGTAGATCAGGTCAACCTCAGACTCACAGAAATCTATTTGCCTCTTCCTCAAATGCTGGGATTAAAGTTGTGTTCCACTTCCATGCTGAATGGTTTTGTTTTTGTTTCCTAGCTTTTTAAAAAATTTGTTCCATCCTTTAAAAAACAAATGCCTTCCTCCTTTTTTCCTCCCTCCCTTCCCTTCTTCCTTTCCTTCACCCTCCCCTCCCTCTTCCCTTCCTTCCCTTTTCCCTCCTCCCTCCCCTCCCTCTTCCCTTCCTTCCCTCCCTCCTCTCCCTTTTCTGTCTCTCTCTCAGAGAGGCAGCTTCCATCTTGCCTCTCTCTCTCTCTCTCTCTCTCTCTCTCTCTCTATCTCTCTCTCTCCTCTTCTCCTTATCACCCTTCCCTTCCATATTTCCATAACCCACAAAATAAATATCCAGCCTCACTCTGCATGGTGTGCCTATCCGTCTGTCTCTCACCTGCTGCTGCCACATGGCTCACCTCCCGGGACTGGCTGCTCTTGGGACTGGCTGCTCTCGGACCCGCTGCCCCTTGCCTGCTACCACATGGCCCACTGCCTGCCGCTGCTCAGTGACCTGCAACGTTTCTACCACTGCAGCTGCCAGGGATCCCATAGAATTTTTAATTAATCCATTACACTGCATCTTGCAGGCAACAGGAAGTTAACTGGTTGTTGCACTGAGGGAAGCTTGAGAAAAGGAGACCTCAAAGCCCACCCCCACAGTGGCACTCTTCCTCCAATAAGGTCACACCTCCTAATAGTGCCACTCCCTTTGGGGGACATTTTCTTTCAAACAATTACACCATCACGTGCACTAATCTGACCCAGCCTCTCTTTCCCACCATCTCCTTCCCAACATTCTGTACTCAGGTGGACTTAAATTTATGCATATATACACTCACATGTGCATGCACACACACACAGACACACACATATATTGGGAGGGTCATGTATACACATATACACATATGTGGATGTGGAGGTCAGGAATCATGCCCCCATTCTGCCTTGTGAGTCCTGGAGACCAACCTCAAGTTGCGAGATCTGGTGGCAAGCATCTTTATCTGCTGACCCATCTTGCAGGCCCCAGGTAAACTTGTTCTAGCTTCTACAAATGAGAAAGGACATCTGTCTATGCTCAGCTTATTGCACATAGTTATTTGCTACAAATGACAAGATTTAATACATCTTTATGACTGAATAATATTCCATAGTGTCAATACACAGTATTTTTTTAATTTCTAAAAATTAATAAATTTTGCACAGATGGATGTTTTGCTTGCAGATATATCTTACACCACATTTACACCTGATGCCCTTGGAAAACAGGAGATGGCACTGGATCTATTGGGACTGAAGTGACAGATAGCTGTGAGCTGCCATGTGGGTATTGGGAATCAAACCTGGGTCCTCTGGAAGATCAGCCAGTAATCTTAACTGCTTAGCCATCTCTCTAATCCGACCTCATATTTTATTTACCCCTTTTCCATGAATAAACACCTAGGCTGATTCCATATCTCAGCTATTGTGAATCATGCCACAGTCAACATGGGTGTGCAAGTATCTCTTTGCTATGATTTAATGTCTTTTGCTCATGTATAGTACTAGACACTTTCATGTAGCTGTGACCAGAATACCTGACAAAGATGACTATATAGAGGGAAGGCTTAGTTTCTCATGGTTTTATTCTACCTCTGCAAGGGAGGGCACAGCATCAACAGAGTGTGACAGAGACTTTTCACACCACAGCAGAACAGGAGGGGAGGGCACAGCATCAACAGAGTGTGATAGAGTCTATTCATACCACAGCAGAACAGGAGATGGAAGGCACAGCATCGACAGATTGTGACAGAGACTTTTCACACCACAGCAGAACAGGAGGGGAGGGTACAGCATCAACAGAGTGTGACAGAGACTTTTCACAACACATCAGAACAGGAGGGGAGGGCACAGCATCAACAGAGTGTGATGGAGTCTATTCATACCACAGCAGAACAGGAGATGGAAGGCACAACATCGACAGATTGTGCAGAGACTTTTCAGACCACAGCAGAACAGGAGGGGAAGGCACAGCATCAACAGAGTGTGACAGGGACTTTTCACAACACAGCAGAACAGGAGGGGAGGGCACAGCTTCAACAGAGTGTGATAGAGGCTGTTCACACCACAGAAGAACAGGAGAGGGAAGGCACAGCATCAACAGAGTGTGATGGAGGCTGTTCACACCACAGCAGAACAAGAGGGGAGGGCACAGCATCAACAGAGTGTGACAGAGACTTTTCACAACATAGCAGAACAGGAGGGGAGGGCACAGCATCAACAGAGTGTGACAGAGGCTGTTCACACCACAGCAGAACAGGAGGGGAAGGCACAGCATCGACAGAGTGTGATGGAGGCTGTTCACACCACAGCAGAACAGGAGAGGGAAGGCACAGCATCAACAGAGTGTAGGCTGAGGTTTTCTGTCTTGACCACCTGATTCTAAATAAACACAGAGATTATTTATTACATTAATATTCATTAAAAATGCTTAGCCAATACATCAGGCTTATTACTAGCTAACTCTTACATTTAAATTAACCCATTTCTATTAAACAAAGTCTCACGGCTTTACCTGTTCTCTCTAGCACACTTTGCTTCCTGGGCAGCTGGCTCGAGTCTCTCGGACTCTGCCCTTCTTCCTCGCAGCATTTTCAGTTTGACTTTCCTGCCTAGCCTTATTCTACCTTGCTACAGGTCAATCAGTTTTTTTTATTAACCAATAAGAGTAACACATAATCACAGAGTACAGAAAGATTATTCCACAGCTACAGACTGTGATGGAGGCTGTTCACACCATAGCAGAGCAGGAAGCAGAGATCACAAAAGGAACCATGTTCATGGGCAGAGAAAACTTCAGAGCTATCCCTAGTGACCAACTTCCATCAGATAGGACCTATGTCCTAATGGTTTCACAGACCCTGCCCTGAAAACAAAACCAAACAAAACCACTACCATTACCCTGCTGGAGAACAAGCCTTCAGAAATGAGCCCATGGGAAGCATTTCAGATTCAAACTATAGCACATTCAGTCAATAGGACTGCTGGATCACACTGTGGGAAATATAAGCAAAACATGCTATCTTTTCTATCAGAGGGTTAAATTCAACAAAACATCTAAAATTACAAGAAGCCTCTTGGAAGAGGTTATTCCTCTAATCCCAGCACCCTGGAGGAAGAAGCAGGTGGATCTCTGTTGAGTTTGAGGCCAGTCTGGTCTACACAGCAAGTTCCATGCCAGGCAAGGCTACATGGTAAGACCTTGTCTCAAAAAAGAAAAAGAGGGGCTGGAGAGATGGCTCAGCAGTTAAGGTCACTGGTTTCTCTTTCAGAGGTCCTGAGTTCAATTTCCAGCAATCCATTCAAATTCCTCTAGGCCTAAAACTGAACGTGGTATACCCAGGCAAGGAAATCTGCCCCACTCAGAAGCAGCGATGGAGGATTCGCTGCTTCCCGCAGGAGCGAATCGTTTTTATAAAGCTGCTGATGAAGGATTGGTGCATACACACACACACTTGTGGTGACAACCGCAAACGGTAACGCATGGTTAACCGCTGACGATGCTGGACCAGCCTTAGAGGCCAGTTACCTACCGATAACCTAGAACACACACTATTTTAGCATGCCTTTACACGGCTGCCCTGTCGTCCTAACAAGCTGATTTTGTTTCTGAGGTTTCACAAAGCTGTCCCACAGCACCACAGCAACCCCGACTGAAGCCACAGTCATGCCCTGCTGCACTTACTACAACTGTCACGGTTTTATGTACTTGCTAAAAATGGTTGCTTTAAACTAAATTAATTAAGCCATCTGACATGTTTATGGGGCACAAGGTGATGCTGTGACTTGCAAACAGTATGCAGAATAACTTAATCATAAGTTAATTCGCATATGCATCAACTCAAGTAGCTGTGATTTTTGTAGCAAGAACATTTTAACTTGTGGGAATTTGGCCCGATAAGCCAATGGTATTGGGGTGGCTGAGCTGTATGGGGCATAGTCTTCTCTGGGTAATGACCAGATAAGAATTGAGGGTGAGGGTCAAGCGGGTGCTCACTCTCCGGAACAGTGAGGGAACTGGCAGAGTTAGATACAGCTAGGAAAGCGACATCACGGGGCTAAGTTGGTTCCTGTGGGGAACGGTGAAGCAGCTGGTGACGTGACCTGGACTCCTCCTTCTGGTCTTGTAATCATTGTGCATGGATTTAATTTAATAAAAGGTAAAGCAGTCAAAGGAATACCGTTAAGCTTGTCTCTTCTAGAAATTTTGAAATGTACAATGCACTCTTACTCTTGTTTTTTTACAAATATGTTTATTTTTGTCTATGGGTGTTTGGCTTACATGTAAGTCTGTGCACCACATGTATGACAGGTGCCTGCAGTGGCCAGAAGACAACCTTGGATCTCTTGGGCCGGGAGGGACAAATGATTGCGAGCCGCCATGTAGGTGCTGGGAATGGATTCTAAGTCCTCTGGAAGAGCAGCCGGTGCTTTTAACCACTGAGCCATCTCTCCAGCCCCCACAATGCACTTGTGATCACAGTAGCCTTCATGCCTCTTCAAGCGCTTTTCCTCCCTTCGGTTTTGCCCCCTGCCGCGATCATTTCCCTACCTCCGCTGTCTGAAATCAACACACCATCATCTGTAGTTATCAAACTCTATTTGTATTTTCTAAAAATGACAGAATGTCTTTCCACTTGAGACTGAATCTATGGACACACCAGCCTTAATATGGCCAATGATGTGGGATGCCCTTCTGTATATGTGTTGCTCTTATTGGTTAATGAATAAAGCTACTTTGGCCTATGGCAGGGCCAAAGATAGCCAGGCTGGAAGAGATATAGAGAGAGAGTAGGTGGAGTCAAGGAGACACCATATTAATTACAACACTGCTTGGCCAGAAGCTTAGGTGTATTTCTAGCTAGCTCTTAAGATATAAGATATAAGACAGTTGTGAGCTACCATGTGGGTACTGGGAACTGAACCTGGGTCCTCTGGAGCAGCCAGTATTCTTAGGCGCTGAACCATCTCTCCATCCCTCAGAATGACTCATATATATATGCACTTTTTTCCAGAGAGAGCAAGGGAAGAAGACAAGGAGAGGAGATTTGTAGTGACAGAAATGGGACAGTGGTTGCTTTGTGCTGCCCCAGACACAAAGCACAAGGACACTCTGGAATGGGACACGTGTCCTGAAGCTGGGTTATGGTGACTGTTGTGCAGATCAACTAAGGTATTTGCATTATATGAACCAGCAGGTGGATATGTAATACATAAATTACAGCCTAAAATTATTTAAAGCCACCTAGACTCTATTGAAACATTTTTATTGAGACACTGAGCTATTTGCTCCAGATTAATTTTTATTTCTTTCCTCCTTCCTTCCTTCCTTCCTTATTTCCTTCCTTCTTCTTTCCTTTCTTCCTTCCTTCCTTCCTTCCTTCCTTCCTTCCTTTTTTCCTTCCTTCTTCTTTTCTTTCTTCTTTCCTTCCTTCCTTCCTCCTTTCCTTCCTTCCTTCCCTCCTTCCTTCCCTCCTTCCTTTTTCTTTCCTTCTTTTCTTCCTTCCTTCCTTTCTCTCTTTTTTTCCAGTCATGACAGAATTCAAACGTTTGAAAGCAGTGATAAGGAAAAGCTCTAACCCGAGCATCCCATTTCCTACCTGGCATCTCCGAGTTTTTGACCCGGGTTTATTCATCAAGCTGCTGTCTTCTGAAGACTTGCAGTGACCTCGGAGCTGTCCATCACAGAAAGGTAAAAAGGTCTCAGGTGTACTTTAAAGATAATGAGTTCAATTCCAAAATAAAACATGAAGAGATGAGCAATTGCCCATAACAGGTCATCTTGAGGGTAGGTCTTTGTGTTGTGTGTTTGAAGAACATGTTTTAAGCTACTTCAGATTGCTAAACACCATAGTAGGGCCAATATACAAATTTAAAGTTAGGCATAAGATGTAGGGCTTTTTGTATCAACAACGAAAATCACAATAGTCACTTGGGATCTCTCTGGATGAGTCACACACCTGCAAATTCAATCATTTTTCAGGTAGGGCTTTGTGGGTTTTTTTTTTTTTAATAATCTGCCTGCTTGAGATACTTAGTCACTATACACATCATTAACAGAGACTTTAAAACGCTTATCTTAAAGCACACTTTTCACCAACAAAAGCAGATGTGGAAAAGTGAACTCAGAACTGCCCGATAACTTTCGAACATAACACGCCTTCCAGAACAGCAGCCAGCTGCCTCTTTCGGGCTCTTTGCCACCAGTATCTACTCTTCTGGTTTCCGAAACCGTAGACTCGCCCAGTTTTAACATCAGTCCTGGCGACTCATTTGCATCCGTATTCTTTCTCTTGACACGTTGTCTGTAAGTCCCCAGCTCTGCGACATTCTACCGTGGGAACATAGCACCACCTCCGCACTCTGAGGGTGGAGGCTTGGGGTGTCATGAGTAATGAGGCCAGGATATTTCTGATAGGCCTGTTGTGCCCATGTGGTTAGCTGTGGTGGAAATCATTCTGCTCGGCTAACATCTCCAAAGCCCCTTGAAGTGGTTCAACTGTAAACAAACTTAAATGCAGAAATTTCCTGACGTAAACAGGCGCTCATTCTTCTTCAGAGGTGACTTGAGCAAACACTGCCACAGGCAGGACAATTGAGTATCAGTCACAAAGTTGCTGGACTGTGGTGTCTCACAAACATGGCTGCTTCAGAAGACACCATCCTCAGGGAAATCAGCCCCGTGAGCTTGCCAGCATTCCCTCGGGCTTCCATGGTGGAGTCTGATGAACAATGGCTTGGACCCAAAAGAAAAAATGTGTTCCATTTCACCCTAAGATCTAGAAATCTATTTATTCATTTTCTTTACTTAAGAGTTTGTTCATGAGTGTGCATGTGCACACGTGTGTACACGCAGCATGTGGAGCCCATACATCAACCTTAGGTGTGTACACACAGCATGTGGAGCCCATACATCAACCTTAGGTGTGTACACGCAGCATGTGGAGCCCATACATCAACCTTAGGTGTGTACATGCAGCATGGGGAACGCCCATACATCAACCTTAGGTGTGTACACGCAGCATGTGGAACGCACATACATCAACCTTAGGTATTCCTCGGGAGTTATTCACCTTGGAGTTTTTGTTATTGTTGCTTTCAGACTGTCTTTTATTATTACTTGACAATTTCACACATGTACAAAATGGGCTTTTGTCTTTTGAGACAGAATCTGTCAGTGAACCTGGAGCTCACTGATTCAGCTTAGACTATCTGGCCAATGAGACCCTGGAATTTACTGGTCTCTGCTTCCTTAGTGCTAAGACTGCATGTACATGCCTCCGTCACATCGGGCGTTACATGCATGTACATGTCTCCGTCACATCTGGCCTTGCATCACATGCCTCCATCACATCTGGCCTTACATGCATGTACATGCCTCCATCACGTCTGGTCTTACATGCATGTACATGCCTCCATCACATCTCGCCTTCCATGCATGTACATGCCTCCGTCACATCTGGCCTTACATGCATGTACATACCTCTGTCACATCTGGCCTTACATGCATGTACATGCCTCCATCACATCTGGCCTTACATGCATATGCCTCCACACATGGCTTTTTAAAATGTGGGTTCTAGGATCCACTTGAGGTCTCCTGCTAGCAAAGCAAAGATGTCACAGACTGAACCATCCTCTCAGTGTGCTACAAATCAGCTCCTATAGTGGATGGGACAGCAGCCCAGTGGGGCTGGAGAAATGGCTCAGTGGTTAAAAACACTTGCTGTTCTTGCAGAGGGCTCGAGTTCAGCTCCCAGCACCCACATCGAGTCTTACAACCATACATCATTTTAGTTCCAGGGCATGTGAAACCCTCTTCTGTCCTCCTTGGGCACCGGCGATGGCTATTCTGGGCTGTCAACTTGACTAATCTGGAACGAACTACAGTCCAGAAATGAAGGGCACACCTGCGATCCGGATCTCGGGGCTGGAAGACACAAGCCTTTCCTTCAGATCTCAAGGAAAACTCTGTTTTTTGACTCTTTCACATGAATGGAATGGAATCAGGGACTATGCAACTCTTGGAATGCCATTTTTATGCACACTGTTTTGAGGGTTCACACAAGCTGTAGCATGCATCGGTGCTTCGTTCCCGGATCTGGCCAAACAACAGTCCATTGTATTGCTTGCTGATGGATGTTTGGACTATTTCTCTAGATAATTGAACGTTTCCTGGAGTTTTGCAATCCTGTTATTTCTAAACACGAGGCTACCCTGTCCAAAAGTGATGAACATTTAGCAAAAGGATTGTCAATGAGATCTGTGTGTGTTCTTCTTCACTAGACTTTTGTCAAAAAAGAAAAAAGAGCCAGGCGGTGGTGGCGCACGCCTTTAATCCCAGCACTCGGGAGGCAGAGGCAGGCGGATCTCTGTGAGTTCGAGGCCAGCCTGGTCTACAAGAGCTAGTTCTAGGCCAGGCTCAAAAAAAAAAAAAACAAACAAACAAAAAAAAAAACTGCAGAGAAACCCTGTCTCGAAAAACCAAAATAAATAAATAAATAAAAAGAAAAAAAAGAAAAAAGAAAAAGCATCTGGCTTGCACACTGGCCAGATCCTCCACATGTGTTCTTCTTATTACCAAATCCTAAGAGAATAAAGTGACTTTTTACCTTCTTTAAATAAAATGACGAAACATCCCTCCCTCTTTCCACTTTCCTGCCAGCTCGTAACAAAGTTGACCCTCCCAACAGCACACTTTTTTTCTGCACACTTAAAGCCACAGAGCTCATCCGCACGGCTGTCTTGTTTGTTGGGCTCCATCCTCCCAGGTCCAGAGCAGCAACACCACTTTCTCATGACATCATTGGGGAGGAGAGGAAAATCTGGAGCCAAAAGGCAGGAACAAAGTGGTTGTCCTCTCCTCCTCAGGCACAGTGGGATACTATTGGCTTGGGAAGTGTGTGTGTGTCTGTGTGTCTCTCTCTCTCTCTCTCTCTCTCTCTCTCTCTCTCTCTCTCTCTCTCTCTCTCTCTCTCTCTCTCTCTCTCTGTGTGTGTGTGTGTGTGTGTGTGTGTGTGTGTGTGTGTGTGTGTGTGTGTGTGGTCCAGGACGCTGTGCCAGAGATCTCAGGAAGTGGGCCTATATATGTCTACTATGGCCCTGTAGGCTCAAGGTGGATGCCCCAACAGTACAGAAGAACTTTGGGTGACTGTCCAGGTAACGAGATGTCTCTATCAATTCTAGAGTTTTGGAAGTTGCTTACAATGCACTTTCTGTTTACTTAGGTAATATTGTATCCTTCTGGAGTCTTTAATGTAGTTGAAGAACAGATAGAAAGTAGATATAGTTTTTGTTAGTTATGATAAAAAATAAAGTAGATATAACTATTATAATTGTAATTCTTGCTTAATATGTTTTGTTATATGTAATTTTACTATGTTAAAGTTGAAACCTTCCTTTTTATTTAAACAGAAAAGGGGACATGAAGTGGGAGTCCCCTCTGTATGCTGTGAATACCATTGGTAAATAAAGAAAACTGTCTTGGGCCTGTGCAGGGAATAGAGGTAGGTAGGGAAAACTAAAGTAAATGCTGGGAGAAAGGAGGTGAAGTGAAAGAGAAGCCATGTAGCCCCGTTGGAGCCAGACAGAAATTTAGCCAGTAAGCCACAGCCATGTGGTGATATACAGATTAATGGAAATTGGTTAAATTAGCGTGTAAGAGCTAGCCAATAAGAAGCTAGAGCTAATGGGCCAAGCAGTGATTTTAATTAATACAGTTTCTGTGTGGCTATTTTGGTTCTGGGCGGCCAGGACAAACAAGCAGCCTTCTTCCAACAGTCTGGTGTTGGGCTCAGCAGTTAGAGCTGTAGCCAAGGGTCAGGCAGATGGTATCTGCCATGTCAGGCAGCTCTGAGGCAACTACACTGTGCATTTCTTCCTCAACAATAACTGGTTCATTGGTTCATCTGCCTAGGATGGCCAGGCAGCCTCACTCGTCTAGGGAGTTACAGGGTCATCACGCTGCGGTGATCGTGTATTCAAAAACTACAAGGCTCTATACAAAAATTTCCATCCTGGAAAGTTCTGAGCTAAAGCCACTGTAATTTTTCATTCTGTTTCACACTTTATAGATAAAGGTTTGTCCTGAACTTTGCACAGCTGTGTGCAGCCGTCTGCACATATGTGAGTCAGAGGTGACATGTGCACAGCTGTGTGCAGCCATCTGCACATATGTGCGTCAGAGGTGACATGTGCACAGCTGTGTGCAGCCATCTGCACATATGTGCGTCAGAGGTGACATGTGCACAGCTGTGTGCAGCCATCTCCACATATGTGAGTCAGAGGTGAGATGTGCACAGTTGTGTGCAGCCATCTCCACATATGTGAGTCAGAGGGGAGATGTGCACAGCTGTGTGCAGCCATCTGCACATATGTGAGTCAGAGGTGAGATGTGCACAGCTGTGTGCAGCCGTCTGCACATATGTGAGTCAGAGGTGACATGTGCACAGCTGTGTGCAGCCATCTGCACATATGTGCGTCAGGGGTGAGATGTGCACAGCTGTGTGCAGCCATCTGCACATATGTGAGCCAGGGGTGAGATGTGCACAGCTGTGTGCAGCCATCTGCACATATGTGAGCCAGGGGTGAGATGTGCACAGCTGTGTGCAGCCATCTGCACATATGTGCGTCAGGGGTGACATGTGCACAGCTGTGTGCAGCCATCTGCACATATGTGCGTCAGAGGTGAGATGTGCACAGCTGTGTGCAGCCATCTGCACATATGTGCGTCAGAGGTGAGATGTGCACAGCTGTGTGCAGCCATCTGCACATATGTGCGTCAGAGGTGAGATGTGCACAGCTGTGTGCAGCCATCTGCACATATGTGCATCAGAGGTGAGATGTGCACAGCTGTGTGCAGCCATCTGCACACATGTGAGCCAAGGGTGAGATGCAGCCAGGCCTTCAGGCACATGGCTGTCGTGAGAATGAGATGAGCCCAGCGGGGACTCGGCATGCGGAGCGTGGTGTGCATCCAGCCCCTCTGAAAAGCCTGCCCCAGAACTTCCTCCAGAGATCACTCATCCCATTTGCTTTTCCCAACCCTTCTGCTTAGGAAGTTTCAGTGATGCTGACATTCTTATGGCTCACACCAGGCCACCTGGCCAACAGCGACCAAGAGAGCCACCGTACCCTGCTGGTCCCTCTTTCTACACCTCCACCTTTGCCAGTGATTGATTGTTCATTTAACCTCTCATCGTTCTTTAAGAATGGAATCACCCACCATCTGCTAGATTCTAGGCTCCCAAGGCAGCAAGATGGCACAGCAGCCAAAAGTCTGTGCTGTGAACCGTGATAGCTTGAGTCAAATCCCTAGAATCCATATGAAGGTGGGAGGAGAGAACCAACTCCACACACATACACATGCATACACACACACATGCATACACGCATACACACATACGTGCACCACACATGCACACACATACCTTTCCCATAGTAAACACACATGCAGACGCACACACACGCATGTACACACATATGCATACACACACGCACATAAACATACACACACATGTACACACACATACAACACACCCTTCCTATAGTAAACACACACGCCCACATGCACGTACAAACTCACACATGCAGGCATGCACGCATGTCCTAAGGAAAGAGGAGCCCCCCCATGAGGCTTACTGGGGAAAGTAAACAAGCCAAGCAATGGCTGAAGCCAGGCCCAGCCCAGGTGTTACCAGGTTGTGAAGAACAGAGTGATTTCCACAACAACTTGAATTCCATGTTTGTAGAGTTTAGGAATACAAAACAACTGAGCCTCTATTGTTTAGCTTTTAAATTTTTCCATAAATTTAAATTTTATTACATTTTACATAAATACAGATCAGCCAAGGATTACAAATTTTGAAAAAACTCAAAACAAAACACACACAGACACACACACACACGCCAAATGGTGAGCAGAGATGTTCTAAACTACACACTGATATGTGTGCCATGAGCAACAGGTCAGAGAACAGGGGGAGCCCCAGTGGAGCGATGTATGCTGACCAGAATACCCAGCACGAGCTCTAGCCAGAGGAGTCTCCCAGGGGAGCAACAGCCTGTGCAAGGGCCCTGAGGCAAATCTGGAGAAGGAGACAGCAGCGCAGCCAGCAGGCAGCAGGAGGGTGCACTGGGAGGATGAGGTGGTACTGGGAGGCCCAGCATGTGATGATGCAGGGACACCAGGACACCGAAGGGCTGTAGGTGGAGAGGGGACAAGGTCTAGCCTGTGCTCTGAGGCTCCCTCTGCTGTATGGCACAGTGGAGCTGGACAGCGGGGTGGGAGACGGGGGAGGACACACAGACAAGACACAAAGAGGAACCTCACAGGCAGTGGAGGACACCCAGGAGCTGAAATGTAAGTTAGCGGTTGTGCGTTTCTCAGGGCCGAGGCCTTGGGTTTGATGTAACTAAAGAAAGAAAAGGGGCTGGAGAGACGGCTCAGTGGTTAAGAGCATTGCCTGCTCTTCCAAAGGTCCTGAGTTCAATTCCCAGCAACCACATGGAGGCTCACAACCATCTATAGTGAGGTCTGGTGCCCTCTTCTGGCCTGCAGGCACACACACAAACAGAATATTGTATACATAATAAATAAATAAATATTTAAAAAAAAAAAAAAAGAACTAAAGAAAGAAAAGAAGCCGGGCGGTGGTGGCGCACGCCTTTAATCCCAACACTCTGGAGGCAGAGGCAGGCGGATCTCTGAGTTCGAGGCAGCCTGGTCTATAAGAGCTAGTTCCAGGACAGGCTCTAGAAACTACAGGGAAACCCTGTCTCGAAAAACCAAAAAAAAAAAAAAAAAAAAAAAAAAAAAAAAAAAAAAAAAAAAAAAAAAAAAAAGAAAGAAAGAAAAGGAAGGAAGGAAAGAAAAGAAAAATCAGAAAGCATACTTGGGACCAACGGTGGAGCCACACAGCACCCTGCTCCTTGCTGCCTCTTGAAGCAAGCAAAACTTGCTCTGCCCTGACCATGGAAGACTCACTGACAGAAAGAGAACCACTTTACATCTCAACCTGAGCCCAAGCCCAACCAGGTTTTTCAGAGTGGCTTCCTTGTAGAGGCCCAGCGTGTAAACTCTCTCGAAGGGATTTTTGTTTTTAGGACACTATGGAACTGAGACAACATGTTGCCAAGACAGAATTTCACTGACCAAAAAAAAAAAAAAAAAAACAAAAAAAAAACCAGGATTTTCTTAAAGACATTAGTCGGAAAAAAAAACAAAGATGAAAAAAAGACCCTAATAATTTTCCTGAGAATTAACAGGTCATAGGAAACTGGCTCGAGCAGGCCTCCTACCAGCTGATTTCATGGGCTGTGAACTAAATGCTAAAGGGCGCTCTTGGCAGTGGTGCAGCCGACACCTCCACAGCTATCTCTGACTTCCCAAAGGCACAGAAGGCGGCCTGGCTGAGGAGGCATCGTCTCTGTTTGCTCTCTTTGAATGTGTGGTGGAGGGACCTCGAACAGGACACCGCGGACCTCGAACAGGACACCGCGGAGGACTTTACAGTGTGTGAGCGTCTGTGAGGAGATCGCCTCCTTTCTCTCTGCCAGGCCTGGGTCGCCACGGTCCACAGCCTCCCAGCGTTACAGAAAGCTATCGCGAGCATTCAGGAAGCTATGGCGAGCATCCGGACAAGGTGATTTAGGTGGACCTAGAACGTGAAACAGCTCGCAGTCCCTTCTCGTTCTTCTCAAAGAACTGCTCTGCGCACAGAGAGATTTCCAATGTCCTGTCTGTCAGGTAGTTTCCACCTCCTGGGTGTGCCAGAAGCAGCTTTTACTATAATTTTCTTATCAATTAAGTCTAAGTAAATTCCTAAGAAATGATGGCTTCTTAGCTATCCAAACCATACTTTGTAACTTCCATGAGTCTATCTTTGTGACTCTGAAAATAACCCCAGAAGGCTCAATAGTGCTTTCTTGGACAACTAAAACACAAAATGTGTATTAAATAGATAAGTAAATACATTGGCAATACTTGATTTTACCGGTAGGAGTGTAAAACGGAGGCTGCAGGCTAGCAATGTTCCACATTACAGGCGGTCCACATAGCTGTAATCACAGCACTTGGGGGAGGCTGAGGCAGGACGACCATGAGGTCAAAGGTCAAGATTAACATAGCAAGGCCCCATCTCAGAAAAATAAAATAAAAACAAAAAGATGTCAATGGAAAAAAAAATCTAAAATTGAGGCTACCTTCCTAGGAATTTGGCGGTAGGTAGTAAGAATTCTTGAAAAATTTATGTTATTATCTTTCTAAAAGTCTCTCCTAAGGAAACAATCAGAGATAAGGAGAAGATCTTAATATGAAATATTTTATGAGATTTATAAAAGATCTCAGCTTGGCTGTAACAATAAGAACTTTAGGAAATAAGTTACAGGGTACCTATGGACAACAGCGCTATGTTGTTAACTGCTCTCAACACAGCGGCACATAAAGTTATGTTTATCGTATGACATAGCCCTCAATTAACTGCACACACACAGGTGCACACATCCACTAATGAGTGTCTATTTTGGGGTGATTTTAGTATTTCTGTTATTTACTACGGTTTTAAATATCTGTATGATACTTCACAACTAAGTGATATTAACACTTGACCATGTAACATGGTCATATTAACATTCGGTCATATTAGTCTATGTTCATTATTTATATGTATACTTAAAATTCTCTAATTAAGATAACTTCTGCCCAAGTCTTACAGACTTTGAATCAAGTGTTTTAGGGTTTTGTTTGCTTGCACAGTCTGTCTGTCCACGGAACATCCTGGTGGATTCCGCTGCTATCTCTCAATTGTCATAGTAACTTGGCTCATGTCATCGTCTGACCTCCACTGTGGCAATCACCACCAGTCCCGTGGTGGCCAGAGGCCTGGTAAGGCGAGCCCAGGAGGTGAAAACCAGGGCAAGTTTGGGGATCTCCCTCAATGGAGCTGTTCTCTTTGAAGGGCTGGACATTTGACCTGACTCCTTCCTTAGATCTTTAATCCTTGAACAGGTGTGCTGGTGGCAGGGAGGAGGGGGGAGAGTTAAGTCTGGAAGGGCAGGGTCTGCTGGGTTTGTCTGGGGTCGTTTATTGACTCAGCTGCTGACAGCAGCGGACTCTTCCTACATAGCTACAAGAAAGAAAGTAGACGTCCATGTCGCTAGCGGGGCGAGGAGAACTTGGTTATTTCTCCAAATTCATTTAAATGAATGTTTGAGTGGGGGAAAGAACCCAAAATAAAGCTGGTGGAAGTCACCGTTCAAACTTGTCAAGCCTCTGTGCCTGGTGTGTGGTCCTGCCCAATGTCCAGGACAGCGCAGGGAGGTTATCTCTTCTGTAAAATAAGGTTCAAAAAGGCAGAGATGTCATCAGCTTGCACCACGCATTCAGTGACACCAGGGAACGGGCTGCCAGAGGTCCTGACACACACTCCTTGTTTTGGAAGGGTAGAGTTAATCTCAAGGTTAAGTAAAGGTCACCTCTGCCTGCCCTGTGGCAGTGACAGAAAAGCTAAGCACAGAGTCCTTACCTGGGAATTTCATTTCAAGACAAATGGCCGGGACAATCTGTCTCTCAGGTCACCTGGGGTACGTTTCCCATGATTGCACAGGTCTGCAAGTGAGAGAAATGCCAGATTCATCACTGATAGGATCTCTGCTAGGCTGACAGTCCTTTAATTTGGGTGCCTGCGTGGCCAGAGGCCATTATTTCCTCCGGTTGCCTTTTGTCCTGCAGGAGATCATCTGTCTTTCACACACACCAAATTTAGTTTTCAGGTGAGATGACGACGGGGATTCTTCCTGAAGTCACCGCCAGACTAGTTTCAGAAACTTCAGGGAAAAATGTTGACATCAACACAATTTGAAAGTCTCGTGAAGTACTTTCTAAGTAATTCTAGGCTATTGCAGGCTCCCCACAAGGATACTTCTAAATCCCTATGACCTTACACAGTCTACTCCACCTCATCGCAAACACATCTGATGATTTAAGTCAGAACCTCTGGATTCTTTTTGAGGAGAAGGCTGATGGGAATTAAACCAGGGCCTTATGAGGAGAGAGGAAAAGCTAGACGTGATGGAGGAGTGAGGAACGGGGAAAGGGAAGAGTCAGGTTCACTCTACAGACGTGACATCACACCCGTCCTCGGCCACCCACTGGTTTTGGACAGCTGTGTGTGTGTCTCCTCTCAGACTCTTAGCTAAGCCTCTGTGAACAGGAATGCAAGAGTATCCGAGATGTCAAGCTTCGGAGACAAGGCAAGCAAATGATGTCTGTCTGTCCCTCTGCCCATCATTTAGAGCCAGGGCTCGGCAGCCCAGCACTCTGGATGGAAGGACCACAGATGGTCTTTGCTTCTCTCCCCACTTGGGCTACTCCTTTGACCCCATGGAAGTTCTCCTGCAGAGCTGGTATGAACCAGTCTTGGAGAAAAGGTGAGAGATCAGATACACAGATTAATAGAAATGGGTTAGTTTAAGATGGAAGGGCTAGCTAGGAATAAGCCTGAGACTTGGCCAATGTTGTAATTAATACAGTTTCTGTGTGGTTATTTCGGGTCTGGGCGGCCAGGAAACAAATGAGCATCCTCCGCCAACACATGGAGCATCCTGAGAACAACACAGACAACCACATGCATGGGGGACCTGGCTGCTTACATATCCACAGCACATGGCAGACACAAAAGCGTGTTATTAAGTTGGACAGCACCGTTTCCTCCCCTCTCCCCTTTCTGTTCCCATCACTTGCTCTTCCTGTTTTCTTCCTTTCTTCTCTCTCCTTTTCTCTATTTCTCTCCTGTCTCTATTTCTTGAACAGCTCCCCTGAACCATGAAGTGGCTGCTTCTAGGAGTGGGATGTTCTGTGTTATGGCTCTGCAGTTGGGAGTCTGACACCTTTAATACTGGCTTCATTCTTAGGCTTGAGGAAATAAATCACTTTATATGATTTAATTAATTAATTTATTTTGAGGCATTTTTCTACTATGTAGCCCTGGCTAGTCTGAACCTCGCTATGTAGACTGGGTTAATTTTATTTTGTTTTTTATTTTTATTTATTTATTTTACTGTGTATGGAACCCAGGCCTCGAGACTAATGGACAAACACTGTACCAGTGAGGCGCACCCCCAACCTGTTTTTTAAAAGATGAATTGTAAATTGTGCTTTAGTACAATATTTCAATAGATATAAACAGTCCTCAAAAGTATCAGACCTTAATTGCTGGACTTTATAAATGTTGCTGTCTGAGTTCCTTCTCCTGCTGCTGTGATACAATCCTGAGAGAAAAGCAGCTGAAAGGATAAAGGACTCATTTTAGCGAGAGTTCAGTGTGGGAAAGCCAAGGCTGCTGGAACTCGAAGATGCTGTCTGACCGCATTCACAGTCTGAGAGCAAAGAATGCATGCTGCTCTTCAGCTGCCGCTCTCCATTTATAGGACCCAGGATCCTAGCCAGAAATGGTACCATCACAGAGGGTAGGCCTTTCCATCTCAATTAATGCAATCAGGATAATCAATGAGGCAAGGGCAGAGCCCTATCTCCCAGGTGATTTGAGTATCTGTCTATCACGCTGATGATTCTAATGATCACTGTTAGCACATCGGGAAAAGGGGTGTTAAGGATGTGGTTACATGCTAGCAGGAGGACATCAGCCTGGATTACACAGGGAAGCCTACTCTAATCACAGTGTCCCTGGCAAGAGAAAGGCCAGGAGCATTTGACACATGAGGCCACTGAGACACCACAGCTAAGAAAGCAGCTACCAGCAGGGATGAGAGGTCCCCTGAGGCCTCTGCAGGGTGCTCAACCTTAAGGACACCCTGGTCTTTACAGAACTGCTCTCAGACAGTTGGCCTCCAGAACGCTATAGAAGGTGCTGTTGTAAGCAAGCTGCTGATTTCAGAGACCTTGTTAGGGTAGCCACGGGGAACCGGGAGAGACCTGTGAGACTGGGTGACTATGAAACGCAGGGTTCTGTGCTGTGGTCCCCACGAGGACAGGCATGGCCACCAGAGTGAGCATTCTGACTCAGGAGCCACCTAAGGCAAGAAGGGCTTCAGTATCTTACAGATTTTTTGTTTCCCACAACACTGTAAGATGAATGCTGTTTCACAGATGAAGAACCCAAGGCTCAGAGAGGCAGAACAGATAGAAGGTCACACTGGTGGAAAGCGGTGGGCCTGAAAGAGCCAGACAGACTCACACTGGTGTGGAATGTCCTTCTGTATATGTGTTGCTTTTATTAGTTGATGAATAAAGCTGTTTGGGCCAGTGGCTTAGCAGTGTAAAGCCAGGCAGGAAATCTGAGCAGAGGTATAGAGAGAGGGTAGGAGGAGTCAAGGAGACACCATGTGGCTGCCGAAAGAGCTACATGTGGCTTACCTTACCCAGTAAGCCACAGCTTCATGGCGATACAGAGATTATACAGAAATGGGTTAATTTAAGATGTAAAAGTTAGCTAATAAGAAGTCTGAGCCATTGGCCAAACAGTATTTTAATTAACATAGTCTCTGTGTGACTTATTCGAGTCCGGATGGCCCGGAAATGAACAAGCAGTCTCCATCTATATTACACGCTCTTTTTACTTTGCTTCCTGGAATTTAGCTGTTTTAACACATGTTCATTTGCTAATTGTTTTTTGTTGTTGTTGTTGTTGTTTTTCTGGTTTTTTTTTTTTTTTTGGTTTTTCGAGACAGGGTTTCTCTGCAGCTTTAGAGCCTGTCCTGGAGCTAGCTCTTGTAGACCAGGCTGGTCTCGAACTCACAGAGATCCGCCTGCCTCTGCCTCCCGAGTGCTGGGATTAAAGGCGTGCGCCACCACCGCCCGGCTCATTTGCTAATTGAATAAGCATGTTGCACCTTGTCATTATTTGAATTTCCAAATCAAAAGTGCATCCTTCCTTACTTCTTTCCTTCCTTCCTTCCTTCCTTCCTTCCTTCCTTCCTTCCTTCCTTCCTTTCTTTTTCTTGCAGGGTTTCCCTGTGTAACAGTCCTAGCTGTCCTGGAACTAACTCTTGTAGACCAGGCTGGTCTCGAACTCACAGAGATCCGCCTGCCTCTGCCTCCCGAGTGCTGGGATTAAAGGCGTGCGCCACCACCGCCCGGCTCATTTGCTAATTGAATAAGCATGTTGCACCTTGTCATTATTTGAATTTCCAAATCAAAAGTGCATCCTTCCTTACTTCTTTCCTTCCTTCCTTCCTTCCTTCCTTCCTTCCTTCCTTCCTTCCTACCTTCCTTCCTTCCTTCCTTCCTTCCTTTCTTTTTCTTGCAGGGTTTCCCTGTGTAACAGTCCTAGCTGTCCTGGAACTAACTCTTGTAGACCAGGCTGGTCTTGAACTCACAGAGATCCACCTGCCTCTGCCTCCTGAGTGCTGGAATTAAAGGTGTGCGCCACCACTACCCAATTGCATTCTTTACTTTCTATATTATCATGAGTGGGATAAGTGGTGATCACTGAGTCATTTCCTAACATTTCTCTCATCTCTTTACTACTAGAGACTGACCAAAGAAGAAATTTGGATCTTTCCACCCCGCTCCTGGAAGCACAGCCCCAGGGTTGATGTATCTGTAGCAGGGAGCAACATCTGTGCAAAGTTGGCATTCCCGAGTACAAGCCTCTGCTTCTGAGGGAGCTAGGATGAGAAGCACTCAGGAAACAACCTCTTGTGCAGACATAAGGAGATCCAGAGTATGGAGCTCAACTCCCCCCAGGCTTCTGGTTCTGAAGACCCCATCTACACTCACCATGTGGTCCCCAACCAATCTCCTGTCTCTATGTTGCCCTTTGAAAGTTAAGATTCTAATACCTTCCAGACTTACTAGACTTGAGAAGCTGCATCTGAAGGTCTTCTTACATGCTTCTTGGCCACTTCAAAGTGGAGAATAGGATTCTGAGGCCTTCCTGGAAGTTTGTGAGCTTCGTGACTGGAAGAATAAGGGGAACTATATTCACTTGACTTCATTTGGGCTGTAATTAGACAAACCAAAAGGACAGTGGCGGAAGCAACAGAGAAGCTAACATTGTCTTAGCCAAGTAGGCGACAGCGTTTGGGCTCTGCCTTGTTGTTCTGCCTTTGCATGGCTTCTTTTCCTGGGGAACTCCACAGTCCAGGCTGAGCAGAAACTAGAGGGCTGAGGAAGGACATATCCTGTTCCCTCTCTGCTTTGTTCTGTGACAAGGGCTCACTCTGCAGTCCGTGCTGAACTGGAACTCATTCTGTAGTCCTTGTGGCCCTGAACTTACAAAACTTTTGCCTCAGCCTCTCTGCAAGTGCTGTGCCCAGGCACTTCGCACAAGCCAAGCCCCATGTGTAGTGATATTTTGTCTGTGTTTTAACAAATAAAGCTTGCCTGAAAATTAGAGTACAGAGCTAAGCCACTAGAGGCCAGGCAGTGGTGGCACACACCTTTAACCCCGGGAGACAGAGGCAGGTGAAATCTCTGTTAGTTCAAGGCCACCCTGGGCTAATATGTGAAATTGATCCAGTCTAAAAGAGAAACAGAGCTCACACAAAGGTGATCCCAGCACTTGGGATCCCACGCCTTTAATCCCAGCACTAGGGAGGTGGAGACAGGTGTGATCTGGCTGGGCAGAGAGAGGAATATAAGGCAGAAGGAGACAGGAGCTCATTGCAGTCTGAGCAGCAGTCAGTCTAGGCAGGCAGTCTGAGCAGACGGTATGAGGACAGGATCACCCTTCTGTTTTAAGCATTGGTAGAGGTAAGAACTCTAGCAGGTGATCTCTGATTCTCTGATCCTTCAATTTTCACCCCTGATAGGTGACTCCGAGTTTTTATTATTAAGACCAATTAGAATTCATGCTGTACCCATGCACTATTGCCCCTTCACTCCACATTCCCTGAAGACACTGAGGTCCCACTGGGGCCACCGAGGGCCTCTAGTTTGGGCTGTGGTGTTCCAAGCTTAAAACAGGGAGTTACTTCAAAGGGAGGTAGAAGAGCAACATGGAGATGCCAGAGGCCTCCAGACCCCAGCAGCCATCCTGGGTCCCGAGATGGGGGGTGGGGGGTAGGGGAACACAGAGGCCTTCGGACCCCAGCAGCCACCCTGGGTCCTGAGACCGGGCTAGGGGACAGAGGCCGAGGGTGAGTGTGAGGGGCCCAGGCTGCAGCCTTGCGAAAGGGTGGTCTGCTGGCCAGCTATTGGCAGAGAGCACTAAGCCCTGTGTCTTAGAGAAAAGTGCAGAGGTGGAGAAATGGGCCCTACAGGCACGGCAAAGTCACAGCGGCAGTGACGATGAACACCGTAGGCTGAAGAATGGGAACTGTCTTTGTCTCTGATAAACTAGCAAACACAAGCCAGGATTGCAGGGCTCTGAAATTCTTGCTAACAGGGGACAGTGGGCTTCGAAACATAGTCAGGTTTGGAAGAAATGCAACACTACTACGCTTCGTGTGTTTTCCTAGGAAAAGCCCCGTACTGATGCAGGTAAACTGCCGAGAACCTTTGGAAGCTCAGTCTTCTGACAAATAGCACGTTCTGAACGCTCTGGATCTGGTGATCACTCTGCCAGGCAGTTTGTTCAGCAAGCTCTCTGATGGTTCAGTTAGGAGCAAGCAGGAGACTACTCACTTACCAGGGTGAGAGGTACACTTACCCAGAGGGTGACCACGCTACCAGCTGCTCTCTCCTAGTTTCTTCAGCACGCAGTGGTGGCCCACACCCACAGGTCTGTAGGCCCAGCTTCATGTCTGGATTAAAGGAAGAAGGCTGATTTTAGCTTGAACTTTGCGCAGCCTTTGGAACCCTGGCTGGTCTATCTATCTATTATGTCTACCGGTCATAAGGTGGACACTGTAATTCCATCCCTGGCAGGTGTCTATGTCCTTCACACAATAGCAAGTGATTGAACCTCTTAAAGGACGTGCCAACTCACGGAACACTGACAGAACATGGAGAGGAGTTGGCACAGGAGACCAGTGTCACAGGGAGGGGAGGGGCTCCTAGAACAGCTGTAACGGCTGTTGTGGGCTGACTCACAGCCGCCTGTTAGGGCAGGCCTCTACAAACAAGACTTCTGACACAAGTGACAGCTTTGGCCAGCTATGACGGTGTTAACGTGGCACCGAGTAAGGCTTTATAAGGCCTTGGCTGGTGCTGTCCAGCTCTGACCATGCGGCGTTTGCGAATGCTACATTTGCAGAAATAATCCACGACAGGTATTCAATGACTGGATGTCAGTTCCCCATTATCATGTGTATGTGTAAGTCTGGTATACATACACACTTGTTCTAGAGATATTTTTGTGTGGTCACTGTTTCTGAATCCTGGACTCTCTTGGTCCCTAACTACATTTCCACGACATTGCTGGTGCTCAGAAACTTGTGTGTGTAAGGTCCTTCCCTGGCCATGGGCCACTTAGGCAATTACGGACACATCTGCTGTTCTTGTTCATGGGCGCCAATCAGATCTGATAATTATCTCCCAGAACCATTCTTAAGAACACACAGGAAAAGAAACTGCTGTCACGTCAAGCCATTGGAATACTGCTGACTTCTCAGCTAGGCAATCTTATATGTAGACTTTTAATTTCATTCTTCCTATAACTTTTAATCATTGGAGGGGTTTAGTTAACATTGGTGCCTGGCAGTGATGGCACACACCTTTAATTCCAACACTCTAGAGGCAGAGGCAGGCAGATCTCTGTTAGTCTGAGGCCAGCCTGGGCTACAGAATGAGTTCCAGAACAGCCAGAACTACACAGAGAACCCTGTCTCAGAAAACAAATAAAAACCATTTGTACGCCTTTAATCCCAGCACTCGGGAGGCAGAGGCAGGCGGATCTCTGAGTTCGAGACCAGCCTGGTCTACAAGAGCTAGCTCCAGGACAGGCTCTAGAAACTACAGGGAAACCCTGTCTCGAAAAACCAAAAAAAAAAAAAAAAAAAAAAAAAAAAAAAAAAAAAAAAAAAAAAAAAAAAAAAACCATTTGTAATATGCTTATAATTGACATTTTCTATTTGGAGTACTTCATATGTTACTTATTACTTAGGTTTATTGCAAATGCTGGTTCTTCCAAGCAGCTTTTTCTCTCTGACTGTCCTGTGTATATGTGTGTGTGTGTGTGTGTGTGTGTGTGTGTGTGTGTGTGTGTGTGTGTGTATGACAGGGTTTCATTGAACTCAGGCTGACCTCCCCTCACTATGTAACTGAGCATGACCTGAACATGGGATCCTCCTGCCTCTACCTCCCCAGTGGTGGGATTTTAAACATGTTCTAGCACACCTGGCTTTCTTGGATCCCAACATGCAGCAGGGAAACGGGTTGTGCATCTCAGCCCCACGGCTGACGCACATCTTTGCAAAGGGCCAGCTTCTGACAGGGTTGTGTGGGCGGTTAATCGGAGAGGGACAGCGGGGGCAAGGAGTGGGCAGCAAGAGCAGCACAGCAGCAGGAAGACAAGCCTGTGCAGGCCTGGTGACTCAGCACTGGTACCATGGCAACAGCGATTCAGTCCCTGGTACCATGGCAACAGTGATTCAATCCCCCAGAACTTCAGAGAAGCTGCTGGAACAGGAACTGTCTCCTGGGGAGATGAAGGGGAGGGGGTGTTTATCTACTGATGTCTGCCTATTTTGGGCTTTAGGTAGTTTTGCAGGGATTAACCCCTTCCTTCTAGAGTGGACTACAAATGGCTCCTGTATGGATCTGATGAAGGTTTGAGCAGAACTGTCTGGACCATCAGTACCTGGGATAAGAAGTGGCCAGAGAGGTGCTACGTTAGCACACTTGTTCCATCAGGCATAGTGCAGGTGGTAGACATGTTGTTCTCCTTTATTCCCCATTACAGTGCATGTGACAGACATGTTCTCCTCCAGCCCACATTACAGTGCATGTGGTAGACATGTTCTTCTTTATCCCCCATTACAGTGCATGTGGTAGACATGTTCTCCTCCAGCCCCCATTACAGTGAATGTGGTAAACATGTTCTCCTTTATCTCCCATTACAGTGCATGTGACAGACATGTTCTCCTCCAGCCCCCATTACAGTGAATGTGGTAGACATGTTCTCCTTTATCTCCCATTACAGTGCATGTGACAGACATGTTCTCCTCCAGCCCCCATTACAGTGAATGTGGTAGACATGTTCTCCTTTATCTCCCATTACAGTGCATGTGACAGACATGCTCTCCTCCAGCCCACATTGTAGTGCATGTGGTAGACATGTTTTCCTTTTATCCCCCATTACAGAGCACGTGATAGACATGTTCTCCTCCAGCCCCCATTACAGAACATGTGTTATACATGTTCTCCTCCAGCCCCCATTACAGAACATGTGATAGACATGGTCTCCTCCAGCCCCCATTACAGTGCACATGACAGACTATGTACTACTGTATCACATCCCCATTGCTGGTTCTCAGGGTTTACGGTCTGCAGAGTAAATCCCAGGGATCCTATGAGATCATACCTGTTTTCAATCTGATAGTAAGATATCATTGGTTTCTATCATGCTCGCTCTCTGCTTATGCAGTTTTCCGGAAGGTTCCCCACATGTGTTAATGCACAGACTGCCTTAAGCAGGTACGAGACCCAGTTTCTTCCATCACCCAGGCATTAAAGAGATTGGCAAAATTCTAAGATGATTCTATTTGGGCCACAAATTTTGTGCTGGAAAATACAGGTAATTTTTATGAAAGTACATGGGCATGTATGGGTGTGCATGCACGTGTGTGTGAGCATGAGGCCAGGCACTTTTTTTTTTTTTTTGAGACAGGGTTTCTCTGTAACAAGACACTATTACTATGTGGTAAAAACGTGATGGTTGAAAAATTAGCTTTGCAACCAAGAAGAGATCGGCTTGTTTATTCTCTGGTATGTGTATGAATACCCATGCCACGGCATGTGTGTGAAAGTCAGGAGACAACCTGTGGGAGCTGGCTCTCTCTCCATCATGTGGGCTGTGGGGCTCAGACTCAGGCTGGTAGACTTGTTAGTAACTGCCTTCACCCATTGAACCATCATCTCTCTGGTCCTGGTTTATTGTTTATAAAAGTAGTATCTTTGAGGCTCCACTTTTTACAAACTCTTTGAAAGGCACTGATTATTTAAGGTGGAGAGAAGCTTCACTAAGCTTATCATAACCCTCAAAGAAATACAGCCCATGACATGAAAACCGCTGGTTCTGGACAGTCGTAAGTAGAGACAGAATGGAAAGCAGATTTTGAAGGTGGTGCTGGGGACTACTGCACTCCACTCCAGTTAATCTCGAAACGCTGCAGGCCCATCCCTGGTCCTTGGAGAGGACAAGAGAATACAGGAGTGGCAGCTCTGATCTCTCCCTGCTCTTTCCAAGGTCACAGCCACAGTCTTGCTGGACCACTGGTTCAGCTAGGCACAAGCAGATAGGACAGGCATTTTTAACCTGTTAGAAGATTTGGGAGACATTGTTCTTGGTTGCTTGGCTGTGTAGTTCTTACCGCTCTTACATGCTTGCTGCATACAGGACACCATTTATTTATTATTTTCTATTTAGAGAGTGTTTCCTCACTCCTTGTGCTTTCTAGAGCACTGTATAACCTTAATGCTCTCCATAGCAGTCACTGACAGACAGTATCCGCTTGACTTATCAATCAACCTCTAAAAGGTGAGAGAGATTCTTATTCCACCCTTCCCATGCTCACAAAGTCCCTGGTCATAGGAGACACTAATATTTACGTTAGATCAGGAAGGATGGCTGAGTGGGTCCCGTACATGGTCTGTAAATGCATGAGGACCCGAGTGCTCTCCAGCACCCACATGAAAGCAATGATAGGAGGGGAAACAGAGGCAGAGAGAGCCCTGGAAGCTTGTGGGCTACCCTGTCCTAAGTGGTGAAGTTAGGCCAATGGGAAACCCTGTCTCAAACACACACACTGTGCATATGTGCATTCACACCCACATGAACATGTGCAAGTGTGCACATACAGACACAAAGCTGATTATAGTATAAGTGGCATTTTATTTATTCTGTCAACTGAAAATATTTACAACATTATTTAACTCAATCTAAGAAATCAACTTTCATGCCAACATTGGGTATTAAAAGGGCAGTCAATATAATTATGTTTAGAATTATTCGCCCCCAAACTTGTAAATATCTGGCATGAGGATGTTTACACGCAGCTCAGGTTTGGGTGTTAAGTTCTCTAGCTTCAAGGAAGAACATTCTGTTTACTTCACTAATGGGAACATCTCTTAATGCTGGGATGGCGTCTTCTTGGTAGCTCTTCCACTGTTGGTTTTTAGCATAGTTATCTGCAAGACAAGAAAAGCTCCACTGAGCCAAGCACTTCTTCCTGTAATCTCTGTGGTTACCTAAGATCAATCGTACCACTCACCACAAACACCGTGCACTTGTAGTTACTTGTCTTCTGCGGTAACAGAATCCCTAACAAATGCAACTTAAGGACTTACTCTGGTCTACAGTTACACGGATACAGTACACCACGGAGGGAAGGTATGCAGCAGGAGCAGGGGGCAGCTGATCACACTGTGTCCAGGCAGGAGACAGGGAGAAATGCTTGCTTTTACTCAGTGCTAGACCCGTGGGACGGCACCTTCCACACTTAGGGTGTCTACTCTATAACCCTAACCTGGAGAAACCGCACGGTGCACTCAGATATGTTCCCATGGGGATTCTAAGTCCACCAAGCCGGCAATCAAGAGTAACCATGGTGCCATTGATGACTTTGTCTCAGTGTGCTCTGAGGCCCACTGTTGCTTCCCTGACAAAAGTACTACTCTCTCACTCCTCCACCCTTCATCATTCTATGAGCATGTGCATGTACCTGTGATGGTATGAATGGAGCTGAGTGGGGAGGTGCTCATCATATTAATACCAAATAAGAGGACGTAGCCAAGCACAACAGCAATAAGGAGGTAGACAGGCAATGCGACGGCCCAGTATCTGCAGGAGAGAACATTAATGTGTATTAACACACGTTAAGAAGCCGTAATTCCCAAGAGGCTGTCACAAAACATACTTTTCTCTTTTTTTGGAGACAGGGCTTCTCTGTGTAACAGCTCTGGCTGGAACTTGCTCCGTAGACCAGGCTGGCCTCAAACTCACAGAGATGGCCTGTTTCTGCCTCCCGAGTGCTGTGATGGAAGTCGAGCCGGCAACACCGCCCGGCCCACAAAACATACTTTAGAAATGTAGATTTTACAGAAGCAGTGGATGCACGCGAGGATCCTGCAGGTCTGAGCTGCGGTCAGCTGTCCAACTTGACTCCAGCCATGCTGACCCTGCAGTCCGGCTCCACCCCCGGAGCCGCTTGCTTCCTCGCTCCCATTTAACATGCCCACATTACTGTTTCTTGGTTTTCACCAGTTTCAGACATTTTCTCTAGGTGTCTGATGAAAGCGAGGCCTCCCTTCCCCCTCAGACTTTCCAGTTACACCACACTTTTATTCTGTCGGCAGCTGACAACATCTATAACTGTACCAATGCGTGTAAACAGCATCTGCAGCCGAGAGCCTTAATCAGCTTTCCAGGTAGCATTTTAATTTCAGCTATCATGCTTAGGACTTTTCACTTGGTGATTTAAGAACCACTTCCTTGGACAGCACGCTGCTCAGGTCCTTTCTCATCTCTGGGAATCAGGCTCCTCTCCCTTCTGCAGCTGACAGCATCTCCATTTCCTCTGGGTGTCTTCTTTTGCATTTGAGCACAGACTTTCTTTTAATGTCTGGGAATTTATGACGTCTATTTACATTTACATATCCAAGTGATAAGAAGTTGACAGAAAGTAAGGCATATACATGAGCCGAGATGGCAATAAGGGCAGAAATACGTCTTTTACCCTGGTCAGCTTTCTCAGCACGGCACCTCCCAGCTTTCTCTGGGCGAGGGTGGGCTAAAACTCATAAGGGAAGCTAAAACTCATAAGCCTCATAAGGAAAGGTGCTAAGGGAGGGACTGGCCCTTATTAGCTGTGCAGATACTCTCCATTTATCATCCCGTGCTTCAATTTTACAGCTACCTGGTAACCTCCAGACTACAGACTTTCCCCAACGCTCTCCACAGGATGGAAAGATTTTCTGCTTGGAGGAGAAGGGCTATCTCCAGGTTCAAGGTAAGGAAGGGGAGTCAGCGGATCAGCTATTTAAACACATCTCCTGTCCAATGCAGAATTACCATTACCAAGAGATGTTGGTATTTCCAAGGTCTGAGGCCGTTTTGGAAATCCAGGGCACAAATAACTCTTGTTGGCTTCCCTCCTCTAGCACATGGATAAAAAAGACCCTTCTCTCTCAAAGACTATCTCACAATTTTGTTAATATCTTTTATCTGCTAATATAATTTTAGCCAGATTTTGGGGAGGAAATGGTGATAAACATGCTTACACCATCTTTAATTCATGATAACCTTTAAGAAATGTTCAATTCCTGCTGGGGTATGGCTCTCTGGCTAAAGCACTCACCGCTCCACTCTGAGGTCCAGAGTCTGGATTGCCAGAACCCAGGTACATGCTGGATGCATGTGATGGCCCACCTGTAATCCCAGGACTAAAAGGCAGACACAGGGAATTCTGGGGCAAGCTGGCTGGCAGGACTATACTGTCCCACTCAAGTTCAAGTGAGAGACTGTGCCCATAAGGTGGAGAATGATCGAGGGAGACTACTGACATCAACTTTGGACCACCACATGCACATGCAAACATGTTTACCTTCACACACAGAGGTGGCCACACACATGCGAGTACCCCGTCCTACCACACCTCCTGACACACACACAATTTTCAATCTCAACACAGTTACTTATGGATTTTAAACAATAATGATTTAAGGTGTGTGTTTTGGAGAAGACTATAATCCTGAAAATCAGTATAGTTTTGCCCTTAATTAAAGAAATATTAAACTTACTTTTGAGGCCAGTAAGTTAAGCCTAAGGAGTTTAACCAAGATTCAGGAATGAAAGCCCATACAAGGTAGAGTACTGCAGGATAAAGAGGGTAAGGGAAGAGAGAAGAAAAGTCAGTCAGGCATGGATCCAATCTACATGGTTCAGACAACAATGCTCCTGACGCATGCTTGATTCTCAGCATTCAGCATCTTAGCTCCTGATCTGGACCATTCTTGCAATACTTGCCATAATTACCATATTAATAGTTTTCTAGTTTCATAGCCTTCACACCATATTTTAGTCTAAGGACACATTACTTCTTAGCAACTGCTATCTACAGCATTTGACAAGCTGTTTCTGCACGCTGAGAGTTCAGTACTTCACAGCGCAGATGTCACTACAGTTTTTTTTTAAAGGGGAACTCATCCCCTCTGGTTCTGATTGTCTACATACGATCTTCCTTCCCTCAATACCAAGTCTCTGTGTTCCCTTTTAGCTGTCTCTGCGTGGTAACAATATGCAGGCTCTTACCTGACCTGCATGCTTTACTTCATTTGATCCTCAAAACAATCCAGAGACGTGTGTAAATGCTACACTGGGGACGTGGTAAAGACAAGTTTCAGACCACATCAGTGATGATGGCCCATCTCTCCCTGAGAATGAAGAGCTCTGTGTATCAAGACTGTGGAAGACATCGATGCCCCAAGAGAAGGCGTCTGGTGCTGGACTGATCTTTGCGACCCAGCGCTAAAAGGGCACACAGCACGTGGGAGGGGCCTCCTCCCCCATAGCGGCCACCTGGCTATGTTTTACTCCTCCAGACTTTCCAACCAAGATGGAAATTCAATGAGAGCAGCACGCCTTGGCAATTTGGCGATTCTCTGGCCTGTAACCCTGCCTGGTACAAAGTAAGTGCTCAACCAATTCCTGAATTAATTTTTGGTTGTGTCTTAAGTCACTGATTTACCTTGTAGAGTTTCCAATCCTTAAAAGACTTTTTGAATAGATATTTACAAAAATATACAGCAGCCAGCACTTATTAAATAGTTTCTCTGCATTAAATACTTTACATAAAATATCAGCGTTACTAAAGTCAGAAAAGGGCAGTAGAGTGAAGTCCATCAGTGTGTCTGTGTTCTAATTCCAGTCCTATCCTATTGTTTACTGGCTTGGATGTGGCTTTGAGCAAGTTCCTTAAATCCCACAATCTCACGTTTAAGTTGAGGACAGCAATACAATACCTACGTCACAGGATCACTTTATGCAAAACATCAACAACGAACACTATCAATACCCCTTACAGATGAGGGCACTTTAGGCCCGAGGTAAGTTAACCACTCTGAGGCCAAACAAGGACAAGCAAGAGCCAGAATTTGAACTCAGTGTAACTTCTTCATCGCACTGACCAGGCTACAACTGAGCAAATCCTTTTCAGTTGAGGATTCAGAAAGGTGGATTGCAAGCATTTAATTTTCTTCCATTTGGTTGCCTCACACTTTCCAAACTTGGTGAGAAGGGGCTTTGGTCCTCCTTGTGTGAGCTGGTCATGCTAGTTTAAGTAGGCCTCAATGTCCTCATCTACAAAATGGAACAAATATTATGGGAATCATAGCAGATCCAAACTGTAAGGGCACATTCTTACACCCAGTGTCTCAGCTCCAGCTCGGTGCCCTGGAAGCATAACCTCCTCACTCCCAAACCTTGTCACTCAGGGAGTCCCATGGTCCTTCCCCCTGGCCTTTTTCTGATACACGCGCCAGGGAGTCACCAGAAGAAAGCTAACCTGATGTCTCAGTCTTCCAATGCTGTTCCAGGACCCCATGATGCTGTATTAACTGTAGGTTTGCTATACTTTCCACAATACTATGACCCCAGGGCATGGCCCAGGCTTTATTCGCTTTAGCGTCCAGCCTGGTGCTGGGTAAATACTGGAGATTAAATCTAGTATTGGATATATAAACACTCTGAGCAAACAGCGGGTTCCTTTCAGGGCTCCTTAAGAAGAGACAGGTAGAAAGAATCAACAGCTCGTGTGTGCACATTCTAAGAACAAACGCATCATTTCCTGGTCCATCCATCATTCCAGTACTTACTGAAGCCAAACTGAGAGCTTAAGAAAAGAACAAAGCCATAAATCGCTCTTTCTGGCAATGGCGACGGTGAATTTTCCACCATTTTCCCTGTGGCTTTACACAATCTGTGGAAAAGGAATACAGTCGTCGTCAGGCATGCCCCCTCCCATCACCACGGGCTGTTACATAACCTCCCCGCCGCGCCGCGGACGCACTGCGGACGCTCGCCCGCCCCCGCCCGGCCAGGGCCCCTCCGCGCGCACGCGCACCCCTGCAGAGGAGGGGGCGGCGGGAGCGCGCGCTGCAGGGAAAATGCGCAACTCGGGACGTCGGGACGCGAGGACCGGGCAGGACCGGACCGGACCTAGTCCTGCTCTGTCCTGAGGGGCTCGGAACCCGCCCCACGCGGGAACCAGAAAAGAAGGGAGGCCTTCTACCTTGGCTCCTTCTAACGCCCACGCCCATCCCCTCGGACCTCTCAGCCCCTCCGCACTCAGTCCTCTGCGCAGGCGCCGCCCGGAGAGCCGCAGTGGGGGCGGAAGAAAAAGAAAAAAATTTTAAAACCCCGAGGAAAAAGCGGGGGCTTAGAGGCGCCCCGCCGTTGGCGCAGGCGCAGTGCGCGGGGGCTAGCGCAAATCTCACGGCCCTCCCTGCCGAGCTGAGGGGGCGGGACGGCAACTGCGCATGCGCGTCTCCCGCCCACGTGACCCGCCAGCCTCTGCAGCCGCTGGCAGCTCGCTGCACGGATCAGGTTGACGTGGAGGGGCCGGCGGCGGCGGCGGCTCCCCGCGTCCGAGGCTCGCGGGCTGCGGGCCCGGGTGAGTGCAGAGCCAGCGCGCGTCCCGCCGCAGCCGAGATGCCCGGGCATCGGGGCGCTCCACACCTCCCCGCGTGGGTGTGTGGTGAGTGTGGGTCCGCGCGCGTCTCGCCGAGGCGCCCGTGCGCCGAGGGGGGTGTGGCCGCCCTTGCCCTGGTGGGTGTGTCCGCTTTGTCCTCTGGGGTCCTCGGGGGTCCGTGCCGGGAGGAGTGGGCCTATGGCGTGCGCACCCCCTGACGCGCGTGGGTAAGCTGCCCGCTGGGCCTCCGTCGCCGCGTCCTGAGCGCTCGGGGACGCGCCCCTGTCCGCGGCCGGCCCGCTTTGTTCCCGCGGTCGCCGCTCGCCCGTCGCTGCGGTGGCGTGGGCGTCCCTATCCCTGCGGATGGTCACTGCCGCCCCTGTGGTGTGCGCGTTCCCGCCGCTGCGGCAGCCTGCGGTCGACAGGCGCGCGGGTGCGTCCTCGCGTGTCCCCCCTTCTCACCCCTTCCCCCGCCTTCCCAGGTGCGCTGTGCGGGGGGGGGGGGCCTGCGGCGCGCGTGCGCGGGCTTCGGCTCATAAGGCTCTGGGACGCGCGCGACCCCCCGTCTGTCGGTGTGCGCGCATCTTCCCTGCGTCCTCACCCAGTTATATTTTGGGGAGGACCAGAAAGTGACGCTGCTCCTCCTGCAGCCTTGGAGGAGCATCCTCTGCCTTCCTGACGCCTGTTGCGGGGGCTGCAGCTCCGCAGTGGTGCTGACGTCACTAAAGCCTCTGCGGCCGCCCCTTGCCGGGGAGGGGCGGGTGAGGGGGCGGGGGACGACAAAGGACCAGAATGGAGGCGGTGCGCGGTGCCTTTTGCAGAAGCTTCTAAACGTCCTTCCGTTTGCAAATCCTTTCCCAAGTATACGCTTGTGTCTTTGACCAGATCTTGGCAACACCGAGTGGTTAGTAGCGTGTTTATGGCAGCCATATAAATCTCTGGATCCTGGCGAGGGAAACAGGTGGCGTCATACAGATGTTACTGCTCTCTCTGGGGCAGTTATCTCACAACCACGGCTCTAGTTAGAACCTTACTTTAAAAACAAAGATTGTGTTTTATTTGCAGGAAAACAGGCTTGTTAAAAGGATACATGGGGAAAGGAAGGTGAAACCCCTTCAGGGACTCAGTCGCTACTACTGTGCTTGTCAAGGGTTTGTGCTTTGCGCTCAAGGGCTGCGGTTTCTGTCTGTTTCTCTCCTGCTCAGTTTCCTTACTGTTGCCTAATTTTCCGGAATACTTCAAATATTAAACATAGGCAGATCTAACCAAACCAGACATTTATTTATTTATTTATTTTTGCCAAATTTACTTCAAGTCCTCCAAAAAAAAATGATTAAAAATTTTTGGAGGTGCTGAGAGTTCTCCCCTCCTTTCCTGGAGATAGCCACTGTGTTCAGGTGTGTGTGTTTCATTTCCTTGCACAATTTATAATTCGGCAATGATGACTATATAAACAATACATAGTATTGGTTTTTCAACTAAAGTGATAAAATTGTGTCGTTTTGCAACTTGCTTTTCACTCAGCATCACGTTTTGAGATATATATGAATAAACCGAACTATTGTATTTTCTTTGAATTATTATAATTGTTGCTGTAGCAGTGCATTGTATGAATATACCGTAATTTATTTTTATAGTTTCCTCTTGATGGATTTTGGAATTATGTATAGTGTTTACTCTTTAAAAAGAGTCCTGCAAGAACTGTTTGTACCTCTGTTACACACTTTTGGAGTTTCTCTAGGAAGTACATTTAGTCGTAATTTTGCTGGGTATTGGAATATGTGTCTTCCACTTAACCAGGTACGATGGAAGCTCTCAAGGTGGTTGCACAACCAGTTTCCACGATCACTTGATACTGAGAACGCCCATTTCCTCACATGCTTGCTAACAAGCTACGTTTCCTCTTCTCTTTACTGACCACCTTCTTATGACTTCAGCTTGCTGCTAAATTCGCTTACAGCCTGGCTTCCGTCTAGCCATGTGACAGAAAATGGGTTAGTCTCTCACCGCTGATTGGTCCTGTCTTTATTAGATTTTGGTCTTCATTATATTAATACCAACGAACGTTTATTACGTTATCAAATGTTGCAATGGTTGGTGTAAAGATAGAATTTCATGGTGTGTTATATGTACCTCTCTAGTAGCAAGTGAACTGGTTTAATTAAAAGCATTTTAAAGATACAATGTTTTTTTAAATCTTTTCCTCCTTGGTGTAGTAGTTGGTATACTCAGAATACATGTAACATATTACAGTCTGTGAAGTCAAACAAGTGAACACTTCCAAATCAACCAGTGGATCCAAGAGTCAACCTAACCAATACTGAATGTGCTCATCATTATCCTGAACTCATGTTATTCTTCTACTTAAACACTGATCAAATTTTTATGTATCACTCAGCTCTGGATTGTATGTATGGTTTCTGTGTTTGAGTAAAACACATTATCATGGGTGTATCCTGAAACTTGCTTCCAGTCACTGCTGTATTTCTGAGTTACTAATATTCAGATGTAAGTCACTAATTCTTTACTGCTTGTGTAATACTGGGGGAATATAATGCCGTTTGTGCATTTTCCTGCTGGTGGGCATTTTGATTATTCTGTTCTCCATGAGAAAAGTAAACAGCACACCCACCTGGAAGAACTGTGGTATAGCTGCAAGTAGGAAAGCAAAAATCACGTAGAATGCTACATACCATGCTGAAATGCCTTTTTTAATCCCAGCACATCTCTGTCCATTTACTTACTCAGGAAGTTGGTATCATTTGTTTTTTCTGTTAATTATCAGCGTATATAATTACTTTTATTCAACTCAACTGTATGATAAAAGTAGCTATAACACCTAAAACATTTTGACACCCTATTTTCTTGTGTGGGTCTATGTATCGTGGTACACGTGTGGAGGACAACTTGAAATCCATTTCCCCCACCAGGTGGGTCTGGGGGATTGAACTCTGGTTGTTGGGGTTGGTGGCAAGTGCCCCTGCCCACTGAGTCATCTTGCTGGCCCAGTTACACGATTACAAGAATCAGTTTGACTGTATAATGTCCTTATACTCTAGAAGATAAATTTCTTTGCAGTTAAACTCAATGCTGAACATTTTTTAGACACCATAGTAGCATCTGGAAAGCACATAACTCTAAAGGTGCTTTGTTGGCGTACCCAGCATCATGAACTGTTCACTAGGAAGAATTGCTGGTCTTCAAGGGGTTCAGCTTCACCAAGGGATTTCAGGTTGGTTTTGAAGTGGTCGTGCCAGCGTGTGTTTCAGCTAACAGTTTTGTTTGGTTGGCATTATACGGGATCATAGTGAACCCGCACTCTAATACTCTCCTTAGATTCCTTGTGTTTGTCAGTAGTGTGACATGGTACATCACTGTGGTTTATATTTGCATTTATTAACGAGATTGGGAATCTTTTCATATATTTACGCATCAGATATTTCCCTTGTTGCGTGAAAAACATACCCTTTTTTTTAAAAAAAAAAAATACTGAATTATCTTTTAAAGCTGACGGGTAGCTTTTTTTTTTTAATGTGCAGTAGGAAAGCCCATGACCTCATGCATTTGACAAAACTTGCTTCTGCAGATCCATACGGCCTGACTTGCTGCTGAGTCTCTGTGGATTGATGTGTTTCTGGCTTGTCCTGTATGTCTGTCGTCTAATATATTTATCTGTATTTATATCCAAACTCCCTTAGTTTTTTTTAAATATTTATTTATTATGTTTATAACATTCTGTCTGTGTGTATGCCTGCAGGCCAGAAGAGGGCACCAGACCCCATTACAGATGGTTGTGAGCCACCATGTGGTTGCTGGGAATTGAACTCAGGACCTTTGGAAGAGCAGGCAATGCTCTTAACCGCTGAGCCATCTCTCCAGCCCGTCCCTTAGTTTTTATCACTGTAGCTTTACCTGAAATCCGTTTGTATTTTTTTGGACCCAGGCAGGCCTTGAACTCACGAGTGCTGCAGCTACAGGCATTCGGCATCACAGCTGCTAAAAACCTTCCTGTTCCTCAACTTGATTAAATGGTCCTGAGTTACTTAGTCACACTGCACCACGGATCCACATCTTTAGCCCCTCGCTGATCTTCGAGCCTGGGAAACTCCTGAGTCTTACTTGTTCTTGGACCTTTGATCTCTAAGATCAGTTATGAGAAGCTCTCTGGGGCTTAATTGAAATCAATCCAATCAGTTCTGTGAAGAACTGAAATTGGTTGCTGTTATAAATAATGCCCCCCCCCCACCAAGATTCCATTTTCTGGCAGTAACAGTAAAGAGAATTTTACAGCATATTTTAAAGTACAGATTTTTAACTACCTGGTTTGTATTTTATTTCTCATATTTTGGAATTCCATTGGTCATTCTGTCATAGGCAGTGGTGATGTTTATTTTGTTTCCTCTTTCCAGTTATTTTCCTTTTCGTGTGTGTGTGTGTGTGTTCGGTGGAAGTGGTTATGGTTGTTCATTAGACGTGATTATAACGCACATACAGGTCGCATTCCCAGTTTCAACTAAAGTGTTGCTCTGTTAACAGCATTTGTTAGGATGTTTGTAGGTAACAATGTCATGTTAGGACAGGCTCTGCCATTTTTTCACATGCTTTTCTGTATTTGTTGAGATTTTGTTTCTTTTCTCCAATCCATTACGTGAAATGAATTACAAATTACATTTTTTTTTAAAAATGTAATTTTATTTGTAAAGTTGTTTTGCTGCATATGTCTTCTGTACCACTTGCATGCCTGGTGCCCACAGAGACCAGCAGAGGGCGTCGGATACCCTAGAACTGGAGTTGCAGGCAGTTATGAGCTCTGGGTCCTGAACCCAGGTCCTCAGCAAGAGCAGCCAGTGGCTACCCTGATGAGCTGTCTCTCTGGGTCTCCAAATCATGGACTTTATTTTTTTATTGTTTCTGGAACTAGATCTAATTGGCCTTAAGATTCCCTTTTTAATGTACTGCTGGACTGAATTTGATAATGATTTATTTAGCATTTTGCACCTTTCTATAAACAGACCCCTCCCCCCATTTTTGAGACAGCATCTGACTATCTAGCCCTGGCTATAGTCTTGATATAGGCCAGACTGTTCTCAAACTCACAGAGATCCATTTTGCTTCTGCTTCCTATGCTAGGAGCAAAAGTGTGCTCCCACACTCGGATGCTCATTTTTCTTTTCTGACCGATTGATTTTTGGTATTAAGGTTACAACAGTCTACCAAGTGAGTTACTGATGGAACTTACTTACAGGATGGCGTTAGCATACTCTTTCTGTGTGTGCACTTTTAGCAGCAGTTAACTGCGATAGATTGTTCGTGTTTTCTGTTTATTTCAGTTCCCTCTTGGTAGTTTCAGAAATTTGTTCATCAAATTTTAAGTTTATTAGTATCAAATTCATGGCATGTTAATTACTGAAATTTTTTTTTGCTTTGCACGTTCTGCCTTTATTTCTCTCTTCTCATTTTGAATATTATTTATACTGCCCCCTCACCCCCTTTTTCTTTTGGTCATTTTGTAGCCTAGGCTGTCCTGGAACTCAAGTAGTCCAGGCTAGCTTTAGACACAGGATAATCCTACTGCCTCAGCTCCCGAGGTGCGGATTACAGGCCTGAGGCACCAGAACTGGCTCTTTGTTCCTGACTAGTCTTGCCACAGGTTGATCTACTTTATTACTTTCTGCAGAGGCGTGATTTATCTTCGACTTCCATTTCTCAACTATATTGTCAGAATGTGGCCTGTATTTTACCTATATGAAAACAGTTCTTACTCGTTTTATGGCCTTGTTTATGTAGAATTTAATAATTGTTTATGAATAATTTTAATGTTTCATGTGTATGTGTGAAGTCTGCATTCTGTAGTTGTTACATATCTATCAGATACAGAGATTAGAAATTGCATTGTTCAGTCTTTATTAGTTTTTGTTCATCCTACTTACCCCAGACTTCTCATGTCTCTTTAGTGTGCCCACCTTGAGTCAAGCTGAGCAGGGTCGTCTTTACCTGCTCATTTGACCTTGCCGATACTTACTTGTCTTAAGTTACTGGATAGTAGTTAGGAGACTGAGGATATTATATAATCCAGGGCTTGTTAACAGTCCCAGCCGTTTTTCTTGTTGTGTGTGCTGAGACTCCTTTATTAGAGGCATGCAAGCTTGATTTCATAGTTAATTGAACCTGTGCCCTGTTGTTGTCCATCCTTAAATTTGCTTTAGAGTCTCTCTTTTGGTAGAAATTACCCAGAATATCCCTTTTTTCTACTTTATTTTAGATACCTTATAGTTTAGATGTTTCTTATAGAGAGTATGTTTTTTGATTTTTCTTTTTTAGCTCATCAGACAAAATTTCTTTTGTTAGGTTTAAAAATTCCTGTATAGTTCAAATCTGATGATTAGTCGTCAACTCATTTTTTATCTAAAATTATTTTTATTTTATTCTTGAGTTAGAGAAGTTATTTTGATATGTTGAAGGGTCTTACATCTTTTTTCTGTTAGTATAGCAAAGATGTGTAGGTTTTTTTGCTTTTTTTTTGAAGAAAATATTATTTTACTTTAGCTACATTTGATTGTCTCTGGGAGTGTTTCATTTTACTTCTAAGTTTAAATATACTTGTATTACTCAGGGTTCTCTAAAGGGACAGGACAGAGAAAAGAAGTTTCTCTCTCTCTCTCTCTCTCTCTCTCTCTCTCTCTCTCTCTCTCTCTCTCTCTCTCTCTCTCTCTCTCTCTCTCTCTCTCTCTGTCTGTCTGTGTGTGTGTGTGTGTGTTCTAAAGAGTGGCTTGCAGGCTTGGTCCAGGTAGCCAACAATGGCTGTCTCCCAGGGGAAGGTTCACCACCAGACTCCCTGTCTGCTGCTGGAGTTAGGGAGCACTCCTAGAGAGCTGCTGGCCTTCAGTCTCCATGGGAATCGCAAAGGCCCAAGTTCTAACACCAGCCGAGGAATGCCTCAGCAAGAGGAGAGGTGAGCCTAGGGTGAGGGTCAGCAGGCAAAAGCCAAGGCCACCAGAAGATATGGTCCAGATTTAGGATGTGTCTTCCCACCTCAGATGATTCAATCAGGGGAATCCCCCACAAATTGCTCAGATGCTTGGGGCTTAGTTAATCCAGGTGTAGTTGAGTTTAGAACCAAGATTAGCCGTCACTTTTTAAAAAGAGATTCATTTATTATGTATAGTGTTCTGCTTTGCATATACACCTGCATTCCAGAAGAGGGCACCAGATCTCATCACAGATGGTTGTGAGCCACATGTTGTTGCTGGTCCTCTGAAAGAGCAGCCAGTGCTCTTAACCTGAGCCATCTCTCCATCCCTACCCATCACTTTGTAAAAATATAAAAAATTAACTATTTTTTTACATGCCTGTGCTTGTGTGAATATGTGCCACATATGTTTCCAGGTGCCTCTGGAGGCTGGAACAGAGCATTCGATCCTCTGGCCTGGCATTCCATTCAACTGATGCGGATGCTGGGAACTGAACTCTGGTCCTCTGGAAAAGCAAGAAAGTGCTCTTAACCACTAAGCCATCCATTTCTAGCTCCTACTTTTAAATGAACAGTTTTGATACGTGGTCTGTCTTCATTCTGAATTTTGCCCTTCATTAGATCTAGAAGACTGTATTATTTAAATAATGTCTGATTTCTGTCTGTTCTTCTGTTCTGTCAATTTTAACTGGACATGTGTGTGTATTCATGGGTCACTTTCCAAACTCTTATTTCTCGACTTTCCGTTTCTCCTAGGTGTTAGATAGTTTGCATGAGTTTATCTTCTGTTTAACCGGTTTCCCCTTGAACTGTGCTAGTCGTGTGTGTGTGTGTGTGTGCGTGTGTGTCTCGGGTTAACCTTGGACTTGTAACCTCCCATCTCTCCTTCCTGAGATTATTGGCACGTACCACCATTTCTGGCTTATTTTTAAAAGTTCTATGTGGTTTCTTTTCAGTCATATGTAGTCATTCTTTTAGTCTCATGTTGTGTGTTCATTTTTAAGTCTGTAGCTGTTCTGTATTTGACCGTCTGTCTGGATTTGGGGTGGGGGTTCTGACATGGCTTGCTTTCTTCTGTTGTCTCTCATGATGGCTTGCTCATCCTTGTTGATGATGACTGATTATGATCAGTTTGATTCATCTTTGTGAGGATTTTGAGTCTAACTTGAGAGTACTTTCTTTCTGAAAGCATTGTAGCAGTTTTGGCTGGGAATCAGGGAGATTACCTGGAGCCATTTCCAAGTTACACATTGGGCTCCTGGTCCATTGTGGCTCTTGGTGCCACTGCCTCTAGCTCTCAGAATTCAGTTTCTAACTTGAAGTTTGTTGCCTTTGGAGGGAGAGGGCAGCTTTAAATGTTTTCCTCTGTCTACGAATGAACAAAACTTTCTTTTTAAATCTCCTAGACCTAAGGGCACACAACTTTAATCCCAGAATTTGGGAGGCGGAGATAGGTGGATCTCTGTGAGTTCAGGGGCATACTTGGTCATGTCTACTTAGTGAGTTCCAAGTTCAGTAGGGCTGCAATAGTGAGACCCTGTCTCAAAACTAAACCTGTGTTCCACTTTTCACCCCATTTGTAGAGTTCTTTAGTATAATACTTAGTGTAGTTCTAATAAAATCTTTATTTTAATACTTAACTGTGGTAGTTTTACTTTGTATTAGAAAAAAATTTCCTCAAATAGGATTTCTTAGTAAAGATTTTATATTAAAACAAGTTTAAAATTAAGCAATGGGTTAAGTTGTTCTAAAGGAAAATACTAAGTAACTATAATGTGTTAAGTTTGTTACAGTTCATCCTCTGGCTCGTAGTTATGTGACAGATAATAAACGTGTGATGCTCACTATTTCCAGGGGTGTGGGCGTGGTCCTCTAAGCTTACAGAGAAGAGGTGAGCTTGGGGTGACCAGGAAGTGCTTCCTGAACCGAGTGGAGCTGGTGGGCATTATTGTGGTTGCAGAATAAAGTTGCTAAGGAGTGACCAGCAGCCAGGTGAGACTGAGTAAGCCATGTGTCCTGGGGTGAGGAGACAGGAGCAGGAGCGGGGTGAAACCAGGTCTTGTCCTGCATATTGTAGGGAAGAGTGCTAGCTGATGGTATGGCTAAGCGGGCTTAGCAGAGAGATGGTAGGCTCAGCCTCAGGGTGCTGAGGACGTGTGGAGTTCATTCAGATGGTTTTGTTTGTTTTTAGAGAAGGTAAGTTGTATTGAGATGTGAGAGTGGGCAGTTAATGTTGACCTGCATTTTGGTCCCCTCCACAGTTTTGGTTTGGATAACGATTTGGCATTTTGAGTGGTTAATTGACAAATAGTATACAGAAAAAGGAAAGAACTTGGCTTCTTTTGAGTCTTTTTTTTTTTTTTTTTTTTGAGGAGAGTTCAAGTTTGTTTTTGAACTTCCTGAATCTGAGGGTCTTGTGAGACGCTCGGTTAAGATCTGGGAGCAGTTGACACGGGTGCTCCAGAAGTCGAGAGATGTGGCCCAGCGGGAAAGACTGGGGAATCTCAGCTTTTAGAAACGTGGAATCCGGTGTTTCCTAGTACCAGCTGAGCTGACTTAAATAGCACATGGAAAAACACCTGAAAGGTTTTAATAATAATTTAATGTGTGTGAAAAACTTGTGTATCAAACCTGTGATATCACAGACACTATTGTCTAGGCCGAGTAAACTCTGAAAGGGGAATACTAAGTAGAAACACGTGCAGTAAATGGGAATGGCGAACCCGAAGAAGCTGCAGACTGGAAGGTCAGTGGGTGTGGTGGATGAGGTCGCTCAGAGTAAGATGAGAAGAGAAGAGAGTTGACGTTTGGGTGGCGGGAAGGAGAAGAAGAGCCCATGAAGGAGACTGAGGAAGAGCAGCCAGATGGATAGGAGGAGAGCCAGAAGATGGTCTCTGGAGTCCGTGAGGAGCGCTCTCAGGAGGAAGTGGTCCGCTCTGTCAAGTAAGTTGTAAGCTGAAAAGTGCTCTTTGGACTTAGCTATTTATTAAGGTAGACTGGTTAGCTGACATCGTCTAAGAACAGATTTTAAACATTCATCTCCAATGTCTGTTAATAATAGCTAGTGTTTATTGTCTTTCTTAACATGCCTGGTAACGTGAAAGCACTTCATGTATTAGCTGGTTAGTCAGGAATGTAGTATGTTGTTACCCACACTTGGTGTGTGAAGAAATCGAAACAGAAAAGTTAAGTAACTTGCCCAAGACCACACATCCAGGAACGGGAGCGTCCAGTTAAACAAAACGGAACATTAGAAACCTCCACCAGCATTGGAATCCCAGTGCAGTTGCTGCTGTGTGCTCTCACGAGATCTGCTGGACGTGAATGACTAGCATCATGTCAGAGGGGCTTGAGTCTGCCTGTTGTGTCTACACCATGGTGGTGATCTGTGTTATGACAGTTCTTGTCTCTTTATGTATGTATAGTAAAAAAACAAACAAACAAACAAAAAACTGGTGAACTTAAAAGTATGCATTTCTGAGGATAACACATTCCATATTATGTGCCTTATTTTGGGTGCTATGGTGTCTTTATTTCTCACAGCTATTGTGTAAATTCCTTAAACTCTGAAAGTCTTGTTCATGCAGAACAGGTAACCTTCTCAGGTGTTACAATTGACCATTTTTTTGTAGAGAGTCATTAATGACCTTATTACAAGAGTTTCCTTCAAATGATGGAAATGGAACAGAACTGTAGGAAAACCAAAAGTGAGCAACATGGAGGACTCGGTAGGGAAAGGCAGGAAATTTCTTGGTTAAGTTGAAGACTAGGAGGCAGTGGGGAAAAGGCAGTTGAAACGGTTGCTGGTGTGATCAGAGTTGACCAGAGTGAGGGCTTAAAACTGGCTCAGGCCGTTGATGCTGGTCTGAGAAGTGGCCCTGGCAAAAAGGAGGCCCGTGAGGTGGCAGTCTTGTTGGCGTCATCAGATAGCCTAGTATGGCTCGGGCGGTGGACTGGGAAGGGGAAGACTGACTGCCACGTTCTCGGTAAGGAAAAGTAGCTGCAGTTACTGTGTGAGGGAGCTGTCAGGCCAGAGGACTGGGTTTGAATCTTTCCTCACTTGGTGACCTGGAGCAAATTACTGAATTTTACTGACGTGTTTTCCCATTTGTACAGTAGAGATGGCGACATGCGTCCACTATGAGTCTCTGAGGATTCGTGAGACGTCGCCTAGAGCACTGGCTGCAGAGTATGGCCTGTGGTGTGTCTAGTTACTGAGGAAGCTTGCTCTTCACTTTTGATATTGTGAGGTTCTCACAAATAAACTGACTGAAGAATAGGTGTGTGTTCCACTGGTGACGGTCTGTCTAAAGACGAACTTGGCCTAACAGCAGTGGGCTTTGAAGAGACCAGGGTGTTAGGAGGCGCTGGTGGAGAGAGAAGAGCTGCGTTTGCACGGATCGCGTTTGGATCGCGTTTGAATCGCATTTGCGGGGTATCGTAGCTCTGGACGGGAAAATCCTTGCGATCGGACTTTCCTTAGGGGGGAAGCAGCCTGAAACTTGAGACTAGTTTTCCTCCTCCTCGCTCGCAGTCTGGCAGCAAGGCTGTGCGTGTAGTAGCTGAGAGAGTAGCGAGCAAGGATTCGCAGGGTGGCAGGTCTGGATGCGGCCGTGGAGAGTAGTTATCAGTGAACCACTCCAGCTTTGCGCTCTGTCCAGGAGGAGACTAACAGAGAGATGAATGCGAACTAGGGACGTACGAGCAGCTGACAGGAAGTGGTTTCTCAGTGGAGTCAGGATGCTTGAGGGTGTAGCAGTTTGTATGCTGTGAAATGGTGTATTGTAGGGTATGCCATGTAGCGGGTAGGGCGGTACACGGTAGGAGAGTGTCTTTTCTACATTCGGCAAACACTGTTTAAAGGTGAAGTTTGCTAGGCACACACAGGGTGAGATGCCCTTGGTTATCTTCTACCCAAGGGAGACCTGGACACCGCAAGTTCAGAGTAGAGCTGGTGAATATGTGAGCCTAAAGAAAAGAAGAAATAAATGAAGCTGTTTGGAAAAAGTCTAAGGGAAAAGAAGAGCTTATTAGGGATGAGACTCTTAGAGACTCAGTTCTGATTGGGGGTGTTTCCTTAGGATGCAGGCCCCAAATGTTTTCCTGGTATACCGTAGGGAAAGCTGCTGGCGCTCGTGTTGCCTGGAGCGCCGGTTGACCGGGATGTGTGTTGTCTCCATAGGACTGTGCACTATGGACGATTTTGATGAGGGAGACTTCAGTTTGGCAGATGACGACTTATTGGAAGGTTGCCTTTACGAGGATGACTGTATCTGTGCTCCCGACTTTACCACTGACGATTATGTCCGGGTGACTGAGCTCTACTATGACCGAGTGGTAAGTAGGCGTGTTAGCTCTCTGTCCCAAAGGCTTTCTACTTGAGAGGGGCTTCTGTGGCATGTGAAGATAGGCAGGAAGGTACGCAGGCCTCTGAAGAGGTGGTCTCAGGAGGGAAGGGAAGTGGCCGCTCGAGAAGGGCATGAAGCAGAGTGGAGGTAAGCAGCAGTTGTTTCTACTGGAGATTGGCCAAGCTCCTAAGGAGATGCTGTAGGGACAGAGTCAGCAGACCCCACGAGAGTGCCCAAGAGAAGCGGAGGAACCACAGGTCATTCATACTTTCACATTTTACCAGATAAAAATCAGAAAAATTTTCTTCTTTTAGGGTATGCAATATAAAGATTATGCCCAAAGTGAGAAAAATTTAGGTGAGTATATTAACACTTTAATGCTAATTGTTGGAGACTGTAAAGGGAGGCCATCCATCCAGTCTCAGTGACATAACAACTGACCTTTTAAGATGTGTTTTTAGCCTGATTTGGTGACACAGGCCTGCAATCCCAGCTTGGGAAGGAGGCTGAGGCCGAGGGCTTGGGAGTTCAAGGCCAGCTTTGATCAACACAAGACGCATGTCTCAGACTAGCAGTTGTCATCTTTCTGCTAAGCTAGAATTCAGCCAATAATTATTTATTCTTAATATCTAATAGATTGAATATTTAGTCCTTTAGTTTTTGCCTTTTTATACCTATTTAACTTTTTCCCTACTAACAGTATTGATTCATTTGAAAATACTAATTTTAAACTTTTTAATTTTAATTAAGAATATGACATCTGCAATATGTGGTGTAGTAAGCCACTTTCTATCCTGCAAGATTACTGTGACACCATTAAGCTATATATCTTCTGGCCGCTTCTTTTTCATCATCAACACAGTTCTATAATATCAAGATTGCATCCCTGTGTGGAAGCCACGTAAGTTCCAGTGCAATAGTAATTCTTAAGAACTGTGGTAGCTCATTGTTGAGTACTGAGGGATATGGGGTACAGTGGGAGGCCGGTGCCCACAGAGAAAATATAAGTGAATGATTATAACATTTTAATGAATTACCTGAATAGTAATAGATTTCAAACTTGAAGCTGTGTAAAATGTTAATAAACTTATTTATAAATACCAATGTTAGAGGAGAGAGGACAAGATAGTGTTTTGTTTGTTGAACACTTGATGTATTGTTACCTGGGGTAAAGAAAAAACTTTCCACACAGTTAAATAGAGCCATAAATACAAAGTTCATATAAATGTAACATCCAGTAAATAAATACATTTGGGATCCTAATCTTTAAAAACAATTGTCTTTAAGCCGTTCTCGTGCCGCTGAGCTAAGTTTGAAGAAATTACAGCATCTTGAGTTGATGGAAGACATTGTGGATTTGGCAAAGAAAGTTGCAGTAAGTGGTAGAGTGGGGTCCCCACCCTTAGACTGTAAATGAGTAGGCGCTGGGGTGCTCAGTGGGGAAGGGTGCTTGCTGTGTGTGGACATGGGCCTGAGTGTGGGTCCTAGCACCTGTATAAAAATGTGACCCGTAACCTCCGCACTGGGTCAGCGGGTGGGTCTGCCAGCCACCAGCCTACTCCAGGGTCAGTGAGAGGCCATTTCAAAGGTGGAAGGTGGTAGAGCAGGCCATCTGGTGTCCTCCTGGCCTCCACCTGTATGCATGTATACGTGCATAGGTGTATACACCACCACACCAGACATGCATGCACTGTACTGTGTTCCTCCACATACATAAAAGGAAAAGAAAAGATGAGGAAACACAAGAATGTAAATACATAGTGTTTGTTCTACAGTTCGAGGTTAGCCGTTATCAAGACACGGCTTTATATTTTGTGTCCATGGACTTGCTCAGTATCGAAGCGATAAGGCTGATGTACTGGATCCATGTGCCCCAGTGGCTATCAGGATTGTGCCCGTAAGGCAGAGAAGCTGAAACTCAAATAAGTGAATGTGAGCCTGGGTGTGTGAAGCCTCCGTCACGGACTCTGGAGCTAACGGTGATTTTTTGATGTGAGCCCTATGTTGACAGGTTATTTCTGCGTGGGGACTGTCAGGAAGACTGAGGTGGCGTTCTGTGCGGGTTGGCTTATAGTTTTTGTACTTTCCTAGTTGAAGCTTACATTTAGAAGAGGTGTTTGTTTTCTGCTAAAATCAGTTGTAATAACATACAGCTGGTGTACATACCTTTATTAAAAGTTTAGGTGTAATGAACTTCAAAAATTTGTACATTTTATGTTATATATACATACAATTTTTTTAAAGATTTATTTATTTATTATGTATACAACATTCTGCCTCCATGCCAGAAGAGGGCGCCAGATCTCATTACAGATGGTTGTGAGCCACCATGCAGTTGCTGGGAATTGAACTCAGGACCTTTGGAAGAGCAGGCGGTGCTCTTAACCACTGAGCCATCTCTCCAGCCCCTACATACAATTTTTTTCAGACAAGGTTTCTCTATGTAACCTCCCTGACTGTCCTGGAACTTTGTAGACCAGGCTGGCCTCAAACTCAACAGAGATTCACCTGTCTCTGCCCTGAGTGCTGGGATTAAAGGCGTGCGCCCCTGCTGCCTGTCTTACAGTATAATTTTTAAAACTAGAACTGTGTGGAAGACTTTCTGATTTGCTTCAGGATGCTAAAGGGGCACATTCACCATGTCAGTGTTTGTGACAAGTACACTGTCATGTATGTAGAGCACTGTAGTCAGACATCACTTAATGATGGCGGCCATTCTGAGGGCCAAGTCCTTAGCTAGCTTCCCTGTTCACTGAATCTCATAGATTGTATTTAACACTGAGCAAGATGATACTGGCCAGCCTCTCAAAGTAAATAAGAGGCAGGATTACATGAGTGTGTCAGACTGCTGCCAGGGCAGTGTGGCATGCTGCTTAGCTGTAATCTCCTTTAATAAGTAGCATGGATGCTCTAAAATATTGTAAAAATTGTAGTAAAAACCCAACCTAGTAACTTGGCTGTTTATCATTGCTAAGTACTGCATTGTGTGTTTGATTGTGTGTGCTATCCGTATGCAGCCGATAGTGCAGGAAGTTTCACTTACATGTGAACACAGACTCATGAGCATGCACTGGGGAAGTCACCTTTGCAGGAGGTGATAAATTCTCATATTTGGTGCAGTCGCAGGGAGCATTTGTCCTGTCTGTGATTCCCTGTTAATTCAGATGTCACTGTGCAGCTCATGACTTTTCTGAAAATGTAGGTTTGGTTTGGGTTCCCTGGAAATTCAGATCTGAGGCTAGGAGGAGGGCTCAGTGGGAAGTGCTTCTATGCAAGCGTGAGGATGAAGTTTCGCTCCTCAGCACTAATGTAAGTAAATGCCGGGAAGGCGTGGTGGCCGGCTTGTATTATTAGCAGCTCCTCAGAGGGCAGAGACTGGACCAACAGATCAAGCTGGCTGGCTAGATTAATGGATAGTGAGCTCTGGGTTCAAGTGAGAGACCTTCTTTCCCTGTGTAAGGTGGGGAGAGACAAGGAAGGCATATATTGTCAACTTCTGGCCCCCACATGCACACATGTGCGCATATACACTTGTGCACACATGCTATCCTTCCCCCCAAAAAGAACTCAAATAAAATATGCAGAATAAAGAAAAATGTGTGGTTTTGTTCTTTTTTATTTTGCAGAATGATTCATTCCTTATTGAAGGCTTACTAAGAATTGGTTATAAAATAGAAAATGTAAGTGTTAAATGAGAACCCAGAACACCCATAGCAAATGGATGATAGTCTCGTTGCATGTTTCCCAGTTAATGACTCCTTGTACTCAGCCGATTACATGTAGCTTTTGGTAATATCAATTTCTATATGTTGTAAAAACAATCTTATTTTACAGATTTGCCACTTTTTGCCATATATATAGTATAATTTTAAGCCTTTCACAAGTTATTCACTTTGTCTTTAGATTATTTGCCTCATATATATTTCTCCAATGACATTAAGTCCTTGGTATGAGGTGTGTTTTTTTTATTTTGTTTTGATAATTGCTATACCTATATACATTCAGACACAAATATAAGTCTATCTGTAATGGCCTGAAGACAGGATTGCCTATATAGTTCCTTCAGGTACAAATATAAGTCTGTGTATAATGTCCTGGAGACTGGGATGCCGATATTGTTCTTCAAGCCCCATACTGCCATTAGCAATGCAGCTATTTAATTCCTGAAGTGATTTCAGATTCTCAGATAGTACTTCTGAACTTCTGATGAGCGCATTGCACAGCTGGCCCATCTTCCCGCCATGCACTTATTGGCAGTCTTTGCTACAGATGCTGTGGCCCTGTTCTGAACCCTGATCTGTTGCTTGAGACCTTGTGCTCAAGATAGGTCCCTAGTTGACATGTGACCTGAGAACCCTCCTCTGCCTTCGTGTTACTGATTTCTCCTGCCTCAGCATCCATGTCTGTAACCATGGCAGAAACACTCTTGACCTGCACGAGTGGCCTAAGGGAGCCCCGCTGCTCTGCATTGCATGACGGATCATGAAATAGCGTGCACGGTGTTTGTCAGTGCTCTGAGTACTGTAAGAGGCGAGCTCAGTGCCGCACAGACGAGAATTAATGCCCACATCCCTCTTCATTCCTCTTTTGAAACAGAAAATCTTGGCAATGGAAGAAGCTTTAAGTTGGATAAAATACACAGGTGATTTAACAATTCTACCTAAATTAGGATCAGTTGACTGTTGCTGGCCCATGCTAAGTGTTTTCTTTACTGAATGTAAGTATAAGTGCTTTAAATGTTGAGCCTGGCTTAAAGGATATTATTTGGGAAGATGGGATGTGTGTGTACATAGATGATACTTGATTTTATCTTAGGAGTAGTTAAACAGTGTTTTTGTTCTGGTATAATGCTCAAACAAGAGGATTTTAACACTGCAGTTTATTCTCTATTTCTTGTTTCACTGGTTTTGTGGCATTATACTCTTAGAGCTACTACCTTGTGGATGTCGTGTTATTATATGTAATACCCCAAAGACAGAACCACAGCTGGGGTTCTCTTGTCTTCATCAGAGAAACTGCAACTCTTATGATTTCCATGTTCCTGCTGCATCCACTCCCGTGATGTGAGACGGAACTGCCTCACACTTTTAGCGGTGCTTTCCTGTAAGCTGTTGACTCAGCAGTGTTTGTGACAGTCTGACCATGTGGCCCTGCAGTAGATGACGAGCAGACAGTTGTCCCCTCCACTGAGAAGAGTGTATATGTCAGCTGGTGTAGGTGCTATAAGTAAATAGAACTTTGGGCTCCATTGCTGACTCTGGGGTGTCTTACACCCGGAGTGTTTAGAGCGTTCTCATCGCGTTGCTGAGGACCTGTAATCACAGGGATGGAGCATCGCGGCTGCTTATCATGTCTTGTGCACCAGTATGGACTCACTACTGATTCTGTCTCGTGTTCTGCAAGGTGGTGTAGTACTTGTTTTCAGTAGTAAAGTCAGAATTTGAGGGTTAAGTCAGTGTTTGTCAACCCATGGGCTGCGACCCCTTTGAGGTCAAATGGCCCTTTCACAGGGTTGCCTGTGACAATCTGAGTATCAGATATTTACATTATCATATCATACAACAGCAAAATTAGAGTTCTGTGTAGCGACAGACAAAGTTTTACAGTTGAGGTCACCACAACATGAGCTGTATTGGGGGCTCAGTGTCAGGAGTGTTGAGAGCCACTGGGTTAGTGGTTTTCCTCAGTGCTAGAATCTAGAGGAAGACTCACTCAAGTTCTCTGAAGTCAGAACAGCACGGGCTTCTTTCTAAAACTCAGCTCTGTCTCTTAATACTGTGGTTGGCGAACATCCCAGATCTTGCTTGAATCTTAAATGTTAAAAATTAATTTCATCTTGGAAGTTAATGATTGGTTAGATAGAAGCTTAACTATAATTTTGGTGTAGTAAATTTTTAAATCAGATTTTTAAAATCCTTTTTCTATCATAGCTTAAAGTGCAGAAAATGAGGCTTGATAACCTGTGGTCACAAAGTTTATTGCATTTTTGTTTACTAAGTTTTTTATTAAAATAGTATTTCAGATAATTTCTCACTAACTTTTCTGTGAAGTCAAATATTAAATAAAGCCTCTTAAATACTTTCATTACACGAAGTACAATTGAGAAAATAGTTTTCCTCATTTTTGTCTTCATACATTTTTATTGGACCGTCTATCTTGCACATTGAAAGTACTTGATACTGTTTGTTGAATTAGCTTTGGTAATTATGAGCCCTAATCACAGTATATTATGAAAGAAGGAAGAATATTATTCCAGTAATAATGTAATAATAAAAATTTAATTGCTAGAAATAGAAGCAGATTTTATTCACAAAAGCAGTGAGTGGTTTTCTGGGGTTTTTTTTTTTTTGTCATATAAGATAAATGTGTTAGGTGATTGCTGTATCACTGAACTACATCCCTGGTTTTTTTTTTTGTTTTTTTTTTTTTGTTTTTTTCGAGGCAGGGTTTCCCTGTAGTTTCTAGAGCCTGTCCTGGAACTAGCTCTTGTAGACCAGGCTGGCCTCGAACTCAGAGATCCACCTGCCTCTGCCTCCCGAGTGCTGCAACTTTTTATTTAAATATTTTATATACATATATATATATGAGACTACAAAAACATATAAACTATTTAAAACGTTTAATAATAAATGAACATAATAGAGTTACTGATTTAACTTAAGAATTAGAATACCATGAACACCCAGTTTAAAACTAATGCTCTCTCTCACTTTCTCCCGACACAAATCTCAGATAAGTACCATATCACTAAAGTCGTAACTGAGAATTGCAACTTGCTTGAGGAATTTAGAAGGAACTGTTGCATGCATTGTGTGAAGGTAAGGACGCTTACCTGTAAATGTATTTTAAGAATCGTCTGTTAAAACGTTTAATAGTCATGAAAAATAAAACCGTGGAAAGTAAAATAATGGCCCTACTTTAAAGTAACATGCTTAAGGGAAAATGTTAAGGAATTTTGATTTAGAATTTTTTTTTTTTTTTTGTTTTTTTTGTTTTGTTTTGTTTTGTTTTTCGAGACAGAGTTTCTCTGTGGCTTTGGAGCCTGTCCTGGAACTAGCTCTGTAGACCAGGCTGACCTCGAACTCAGAGATCTGCCTGCCTCTGCCTCCCGAGTGCTGGGATTAAAGGCGTGCGCCACCACCGCCCGGCGATTTAGAATATTTTTTAAGAAGAAATATCTTAATCAAAAATTTCTAATGATTTAAAAATTAAATTTTTTTCACTCAGGCATGTAATCCATTGAGGAATACGATTTCTTTACCAATATCCTTATCGAGATGTAAACTATGTGTCACAGTTCACTCAGAGGAAGGACTGACTCCTAACTCAATTTTAAAGAAAATTTATGTTTAATGTTTTATAGAATTTTACAGTTAAAGCCACTGCTAATAATCTCCATTAATTAAAAAATATTAGTATCTGAAGTAAAAATAATGGTTATATATGTAGCATCTTTGATATACATTCTTGTTAACTTGTGATCTTATACTTAGCAGTTAGTCAGCATTGCCTGTGAGTCAGTGACTTATATAATACATCGAAATATCAAGGACTATTGGATAATACTACATTCACTAGTAACCGAAAGCTATAGTTTTACCATGCGTCTCATTTTAGACCATTATACCTTACGGATAAATTTTATTTAAAAGTGGACCTATTATAAAACACTATATACAACAGAAAATTGTTTTATTATTATTTATAATTGGTTGGTTTTAGCTTCAGGTCTCAAGGGAGTAAGGTGGAAAGACAGAGGAGGACACCATGCTTGTACCCTCTTCCACATGTCTACACACGTGCACACACACTCTGACGGTAGCATACATGTAACTGTCCTTTCTAGATTCCCTCCTCTGCTTGCACATGGGCATGTGCATGCATACCTCTCAACATACATGCACAGACACACACACTGCACACAAGATAACAATCATGTGCTCTTCTCTCTGGAGTCCTTGTAATACCCAGCACAGTGTGAGCTGTGTGTGTTAGCTACATTTTAGGGGCAGTGACAAAAAACTACAAGTTTAGTTCATTTTTTTTTTGTCTGTGCTAGATTGCAACTGCTGTTGTAGAAACCATGGGTATGGTTTCAATACTAATTGAATATATCAAAATAGTAGAGACTACATTCTTATTTTCTTTATAAATAGCCCCCTGGTACTCTAATAGAAAGGAACCAAGATCCACTTCTCCTGGGTATTGGGTTCTTGATGGTTTCTGGAGCTAACTGATGGCTCTTCTTTTACTTTGGTTTCTCAGCAAGGAGAACTCATGAAAATGAGAGGAAATGAAGAGTTTTCCAAACAGAGATTTGATCTAGCTGTTATTTTTTACACCAGAGCCATTGAATATAGGTAAGAGCAAAGCAGAACGATAAAGTCTTTATGTGGTGCTCCTGATGTTAGGATAATCCTAGAGACTCTTGCGTCTGCCGTGCGGTGTGGTTTGTGTGTCTGCAGTGCTGGCAGCCCGACTGCTCCAGCAGGCACCAGGCAGGCCAGGGAGACCTGCTCTTTCCACAGACTCACTAGAGTCCTCTCTTCCTCTCTTCTGTCTTGTTTTTTTTTTTGTATCAACTGTTCCTTTTACCCATTAGCTGATTGTCGGGAGGGCGTGTTTGTTCCTCATGCTTAGGATGCCCCCTTCTAGGAGGCTTTGCTTTCTTGGGGGAACTTTTTGCTTGCTTGTTTGTTTTTGAGAAAGGCTTTCCTTGCATAGCCTTGGCTGTCCAGGAGCTTACTCTTGGACCAGGCTGATCTTGAACTCAGAGATCCACCTGCTTCTGCCTCCTGAGTGTTGGGATTGAAGTGTGCACCCCCAGTACCCGGCTCTTGGGGAAGCTTTTAAAGAGAATAGTTGTGGTTGTTGAGGGTGTAGATGTCTGTGTGCTATACACGATACTCAGTTGCTGATCTCCATAGCTGTCCTCCAGGACAGCTTGCTTACATACTCTTAAGTTCTGCTCATCTGAGCTGGGCCACCTCACATTCTAGCAGACTTTAGGGGTGCCCTGTAGACTGCCCTCTTTCCTACTTTGTCCTTCACAGGGATTGAGGGAATCCAGTTGCATGTCATACCGAAAAGCTGCAGAATTGAGACAGTGAAAATTAATAAAATTTGAAAATACTTAGCTGTTACTATTACTTTTGCATTTGACAAGTATCTCTTAGAGCAGTTGAAGTGTCGGGTCCTGACTGTCCTCCACTGCCATCCTGTAGTCGCTAGCTTCTGTGAGGGTGTTGTTATCGCCCCATTCCCACAGTAGTTTTACAGGGCAGACAGTCTTTGAGCAAGATACTAAGAAGGTCAAAAACCTGAATTGCAGTCAGTTAAGATTCTAAATCCTATTTTCTTTCTGTTCTGCCACATAGTTGTAAAGCTTTAAGAAGACTTTTTTTTGTTTTTAGTATGAATTTTGTTTGTTTCAGATATAATGTGTTTTACTGACTAAATGTTGCTTCTTTTTAAGACCTGAAAACCATCTTCTTTATGGTAACCGAGCTCTCTGTTTTCTTCGTATGGGACAGTTTAGGTAAGTTGGTTAAAGTAATCTAATTACTGAATTATTATACCCAGTACCTATTTTAGGGAAACATTTATCTGTCTTGCAGGTATGCAAGAAAATCCCTGATAGTTCTTTGTGGGGGAGGGGGAAGAGGTTTCGTTTATAATGACTGCAGCAAGATGCAAGCGTTTGTTAAGTTCTGGGCATGTTATGTTTAGTCTCACAGCGCCCTCCGTAGGTATGTTACGTCATCTCCCACACTGTGCTCACGGACAGTGGCCATGCTGACGACATCTACATTGTTGTGACTGCGATAGAATATTCCGTCTTTCTGCTCTGTCTAATCTGCGTAGTATACTTTTGCTGTTTGTTTGTCTTGTTATATAAAGTTACATAAATATTTTCATAAATGAAAGAACACAATAGAAATTTAGTGGTATTAATGGAATAGAACCATAGTTAACTTAGTCTCTTATCAAATTTGAAATTTGCTTTTATTTATGAGTTGAGAAAGACTGAAAAAATGTTACTCTACTATGATTCGATTGCCCTTCCTTTAAAATATTTTAGTATATAAGTTACAAGTGTTAATATTAAAAAATACAGATTGTTGTATTTAATTATGCCCTGTCTTATTGTAATTGTGGGGGGATCCAAAAACTACATCCATGCAGAGGAGAATACTCAGAACACATCGAACTAGAAAACCAAGTTAGAGCCTGGGACCTCAGAACAAGACTGCCTGGCGAAGGTCTTACACAGATACTAGTTATAATTCATTTTTGTCTTCTACTTTCTGTTGCCTAAAATAAAAAAGTAAAACTTGAAAAGTCATGAAATTCTCATTATTCATATAGAAACACAGCAATTGTTTGGTTGAAAGTGGTTTCCTCATTCTTAGCCTAAAAGCTGTTATGTGGATCATTAGTAATGTTAACTAAGTGACAGAGAAAATTCTAAAAACAATGATAGGAAAAACGGAAAAATGCAGTTTGGGGTTGCTCTGATGAGGTTTTCTATGAAGTCATGAAAACTGAGAAGTCCTCTGTCAGTTGTTTTTAGTAAAACACTTACCTGGGATGTGGGGGAGTGGGAGTGGGGAAGGTGTAGTATCTTCCAAGTATGTAGCTTTTAAAAAAGTAACATTTATTGTGTTTCTCTTTTATTATAAACAGAACACATTCTCATGGTAGAAAATTTGGAAAATACAAGAGTTTAAAAAGAAGAAAATAAGTATCACCAGTAACCCAACCACCTTGGAGAATACCGCTGTATTAACGTTATGCAGCTTTTAGATGGCTTAAGCCGTGGATAATCCGAGGCTATCTAGACTAGAGGAGTGGATGGGCTTGACACAGTCTTCCGCCAATACCACTGTTCTCCACTGGTTCTGACAAGAAGTGAGCTACAAATGCCTAGGTTGTGTCTGGCTAGGCCCAGAGTTAACCGATACTCTGTACTGTTTCAAGGTGAATTTGTATGCTTTCAAGATCAGATCAATAGGTTCATGACTTGGCTAGCCGCTTGTGAAAATTGAGGTATCTAACCGAAATCTTGCCAGGCAGAGGGTCATCTCCTCTCCAGCTCTGAGTGCTGAGAGGCAAACCAGGGTGATTTCTGCTTTTATGAGTATTTGAAAGATAGACACGCGAGGAAGATCTTCCCAACCCCCCGCTGCAACAAGATGTGAAAGTAGAGACAGTCCCCAGACAGGGAGGGGAAGGTTAAGAATAGACAGCAGACCTTTCTATCTGTGCACCTTGTTGATGCTCTAGCTGTACTTGAACCCATCTGGTCTATTACAGGCAGGTTAGTGTACGAGAGTCACTAGTTTTCATCAGGCAGTCACCAGCATGCATCCGATGCTCCTTAAACGTATGAAACTATGGTCTTACCTTCTTACACATTGCTTCCATGGCTTTGCTCAGTAGTGCAGAGATGAGGCTTTCAGGGTCTGTCCCTCCCGGTACAGTGAGTGGATGGTGTGCATAGGGAACTCTCGCTCGAGGAGAACTGCTTTAGCTGGGTTACCAAGGCTGAGATGCTGTGAAATTCCCACATCATGTGGATGCCCGCTAGACCTGTCGAGGTAATCTGGTCAATCAGCTGCAGGAACAGCTGGAGATAAAGTATCCATCCAATGACCCTGGGAGACAGTGTAGTCCTTAGTTGTTCCCAAGGCCAGACTTCCTGTTGGTCGTAAAAAAGCAGATGTCAACCTGTAAGAAAACTGAAATGAAACAAAGATTAAAGGCTTTAGTAAACGCTAAAATGCATAAGTGATTCTGAAATATTAATCCTAAAACATGAGAAAATAAAAATACTCAATTTTAAAAATAACTTCGGTAAGATTTCTCTCTAAAAAGGTAAAAATATGTACATTGACTCTTACGACAGTCTGTCCTGAGTACTTTATACATATTTATTCCTAAAACCTCACAACCGTGGGAGATGCTGTGCTGCAGGCGGAGCCTGAGCCCAGGCGGAGCCTGAGCCCAGTCGGCCTGGATGTGGTCTTTACTGTCAGTGACTTTGGAAAGGGACAGTAGAGTACGGTGGAAATGGGACGTTGGGACGTTTAAACAGATGTCACACTTAGGAAGCCTGCTCTCCTACGTCACATGCATACTGAAACTACAGGTCTCTCTTTCATACCCATCAGATTGGCAAGGCTTAAAACCTTCGTAATACCAAGTATTTGAGAGGAGGTGGAACAAAGGAAACTTTGATCCTCGCCTGGAGACAGTGTTAATGGTACAGTCGCTGTGGAGAGCAGTCTGACAAAGTGAAGACATGCACACTCCGCAGCCCACGCCTAGGGTCAGCCCTTCCACTGTCAGCTGTGCACCCAGAAGACGTGCAAGCCTTCACACAGCGTTGTTTGTCAGAGCAAAGACGCGGAAACAACGGGAATCACCAGGAGGCAGTGGATGTGACTTGCGATGCATTCACATGGAGACATTTTAAGCAGCACTTAAAATGAGTGCGATGTTGAGTGTCGAGCAAGTTGCAGAATGATTTGTACAGTGCGATGCCATTTGTATACCGTTTAAAGCATGCAAAACAATGCACACGCAATATAAATATAAAGTGTTTTTAAAATGTGCGGGCATGTTACATACCAAATGAGTGGCTATCTCTGGGGAGAGAAGGAGGGGACGAGGTTTTGGACACAGGAGAGGTGGTACAGCTTTAACAAACCTGTGAAAAGAACCGGAGTGAATATGGCAAAATGTTCAATTCTTGCTAAGTTGATACACAAGTGTCCTTCATGTTAATGTTATGTTCTCTGAATTGTGTATGCTTGAGATATTTGATAAAAAGTAAAACAGGTATAATTTAAAATGCACATAGAAGGGAAAATACAACACTATCAAGGTCAGAACGAGACATGATCTTGAAGGAGAGAAACGCCGTCATGTTGTAGTTAGTGGTGCGAGGAAGAGCCAGAGATGAAGGGGTGTGAACTGGGAAGCAGACGCTCCATCCTGAAGTGACCAAGGAATCCGTGGTGACTGTAATGTTGAAATAAAGAGATTGTCACTCAGAGAGAGAGACCTTTAAGAGGATGCAGGTGAGGCCAAGTGCCAGCATACACCCCTCTGGGCCTGGATGTTGTTTGTGTGAAGTAAAGAGCTGGGATCACGTCCTCAGGCTGCTGCCGCTGCTGCTTCTCCCTTGAAATCTTTAAGTTTAGGAGTGTGCCCGTGAATCCCAGGACTCCAGGCTTGGATGAGATTTTATTCTGGTCTTCTAGAAGCACACTTCAGTCAGAGTACCTTGTCACAGTGATAGTTGCCATTCAGGTGACCAGAAAGTTCCAGTATCATAGAAGAAAAGGAATCAGATATGCCTAATTTAGGCAGCTGCTAAAGCTTATGCAATGTGCTTGAGTAGATTTTGCCCGCTCTATCTCATTTTTGTGAAACACATACTTGGGAAATTTGAATTCTTCTCAGGGGCATAATGAACATTGCTAAGGGGAAATGTAATTGGAGATGGGGGGCATGTATCCCTGAATATTCTAATTTGCTTTCAAAAATCCTTAGCCTTTTGGTATTTATTTATCTTGCAGTATTCCTTTTCATTAGAACCCAGCCATGATTTGTGTAGCAGAGAGACTTTAAGTCCTGTTGATTTGTTTTCTGAATTTCTGAGATCAGAGAAACAGCAACTTAACCAGTTTCTGTGAATTACCCCTCCTTTGAGTGAGTGTGTGGGAGACAATGCATGCAAATGCACGTCTGCAGGGCCTACAGGGTTAGTTTTATTGTGTGCTGTTTGTATTATTCCTTGTGGTTCTCAGTTGCATGGTCTGTTTTTATTTAGAAGCACTGGATTGCCAACTGTTTGGGGAGTGCACTCCCTTTTAAAAAGCTGTAACTATTTTATCTTTACAGGTGTGTACTGCACTTACGTATGCACCATGTGCACATAGTGCCCATGGAAGCCAGAAGAGCGAGTCACAGACAGTTGTGAGCTGCCCTGTGGGTGCTGGGAACTGAACCCAGATGCTCTGCAAGAGCAGCCAGTGCCCTTAACCACTGGGCCATCTCTCCAGCCCCATTTTCCCCCTTCTTAAAAAAGAAATGGGTGCACATGATAAAATTTTGAACTGGAAAGGATCCGCTGACAGCTTCTGTGTGTTATCCCCGTCCTACTCTCTTCAGAGCCCGTGTTTCCATCACGCTCCATGTCTGTAGAAGTGTTCATGGTGAACCAAGTCACTTTCCGTCATGTATGAGAATAAAGGCGAGTTGAGGTGATTCGTGAGACACATCCCTTTTAAAATCATGAGTGGAAAAACCACTCCATATGCTGTGTATGAGTGCTCTGTCTGCATGTACAACTTCATGCCAGAAGAGGGCATCAGATCCCGCTATATATGGTTGTGAGCCACCATGTGGGTGCTTGGAATTGAACTCAGGGCCTCTAGAAGAGCAGCCAGTGTGCTTAACAGCTGAGCCATCTCTCCAATCCTAATTTGCATTTTAAATGTTAAAATGTATATATATATATATATATATATATATATATATATATATATACACACACCAGTGTGTATTGAGATCCTGTTCTTGTTTGTGGGCAACATTTTAATTGGCTGGATACTCAAGTGATCCATCAGTTTGCACTAATATGTTTAAATAGGCTACTTGGATTAGTCTGTAGATTACTTATAATTACAGATTATTAGAATATAGAAAAGTAAACAAAAAAGACTGGGCAGTGGTGGCGCACGCCTCTAATCCCAGCACTCAGGAGGCAGAGGCAGGTGGGTCTCTGTGAGTTGGAGGCCAGCCTGGTCTATAAAGTGAGTTCCAGGACAGCCAAGGATACACAGAGAAACCCTGTCTCAATCCCCCCCCCCCAAATTAAGTATATATACATTTATATAATTTTCACTTAATTAAATGCAGGTTTCAATGACTCTTTACTTATATTTCAATACTCAGGTGCTAATGTGTCTGTAGGGTAAATTCTTGGTAAGCTGCTTTTGCTCTGTTAGGTGAAGGAGCATGTCGAGTTTTAAAGCTCAGATTTGAAACATCTTGTTTCTGTTGGCAGTTGTTAGTCACTGTGTATTTAACAGTAGCTGAGTGAATTTAAGGAGGGGGGGATCCTTGACAGCTAGCCAAGGGCTTGTATACTTCACCGTGTACATACACGTTGTGGTTTGAGAAGGTCTACACATAGCATCTCCTCCCTCACCCTGCCCAGCACCAGTTGAGATGGGTGTGGAGCAGAACCTAACGGTGCAGACGTTGGGACTGCAGGCCTTGAGTCTGAGTGTTAGACGGTTCAGTACGGATCCACTCACAGGCAGAACCAGGCAGCCAGGGCCTGGGAACCTTAAGCCTGAAAGAAAATCACGTAATCTGATCTTCTGTCTGTGTTAAGGTCCCAGAGTAATAAATAAAAAGAAGAAAAGGCAATATTATACGTAAAGTGTGGTACTTATAATAACTCTGGCAGTTGTCATCTCAAGTGCCCATTGTCCCTGACTGTAGTGCTCCTGCACAGCCCCTCGCGCGCTTGGCTACGGTGGTCGGGATGAGCAGCAGTGTTCACGTTGCTCCAGGTATAAGATGTGGTCACATGCTGGGAAATCTACTTAAATCCATGTATCACCAGATGGATTATTTATAATATAAATTATTAACAAACTGGCATACTGTTAATGGTACCACTATGTTAATACCATTCAACCTGATTGAACAAGTAATACCAGGGTTCTTGTTATGGCGGATGCCAGAAATGGGGAAGAATAGACACAGTCCCAGTGTCCTAGCCGGTGAGCCAGCAATGTGAAGCCTGCAGTTAGAAGTTGTGTGTGTGTGTGCATGGAACTGACGGTGTGCCCAGTGGGCTCAATTACAGAAGGGAGAGAAGGTGGTTAGGGTCTACACTTTGCAGGTTATAGTAAGGCTGTTGGCCGTTAAGTGGGGTGGTAGGAGGCCAAAGAATTTCATACAAGTTGAGGCTGTTACTCATGGTTATTAGTACCTTTAGAAAATTATTCTGAGCCGGGCGGTGGTGGCGCACGCCTTTAATCCCAGCACTCGGGAGGCAGAGGCAGGCGGATCTCTGTGAGTTCGAGGCCAGCCTGGTCTACAAGAGCTAGTTCCAGGACAGGCTCCAAAAAAGCTGCAGAGAAACCCTGTCTCGAAAAACCAAAAAAAGAAAAAAAAAAGAAAGAAAATTATTCTGGTTCCAGGAAATTGGTTTGAAGGAGCCGCAGCAAGGCTGAGACTGGGGAGACTGTCGAAGGACTTCCAGGCTGGCAGTCAGTCACCATTGGTAACTCCAGTTCTGACTGCCAGGATGTGAGAGGGTTGGATGTAGCCATATGGACCATGTTCTGTAGCCAGAAGAGCTGCCAAAGGCAGGCTGTGAGCTGAGAACGGTGAGGAGTGTGGCGCAGGTGACTTCTAGAAATGCCCGGGCGGAGAGGCTTGCTGCTGTGAGTGAGAAAGAAGTTTAATTCCCAGGCTATAGAAGAAGGTGGCTCGGAGGTGACACGTCATGGCCCAGGCTGTCATCTAAGTCCTAGATTTGTAGCCTGAAGGACTTGGCTAGAAACTTGCCACTCCTCCCTCCCCTGAGGTGGCAGGTGCCTCCCATGACTTAGCTGTCAGGCCAGCTGTGTTGGGAATAGACTGGATTCCTGGAAGGCAGTTTGAAATAGCACCCAAAGCCCAACAGAACCCAGGCACCCCTTGCTCTTCCTTCCGGTTGCTGTCCACCTCTCCCCAGAATGTTTGCCTAGACTTCCATTGGGGAGTTGTAGTTTTTTATGTAATGCAAATGGGACGGTGTACTGTGTGTGCTGACTTGTTGTGTTTGGCTCTTATCACTGTGTGTGGGGTTCATGTTGTTGCATGGTTATGCCATATTTTATTCAGCGTGTCATTGATGGGCATTTTGGGAGTTTGTAGCTGACTGTTGGTGGTACCAGTTTCTGTTGAGTGTACAGTCAGGAACAGAGGGCCTGCTTGTTTTCTGCTGTAGTGGTAGCTTTCCTGTAATGGGATCAGTCCGTGTCCTGCAGGGTGTAAGTCTCAGTCCGTGTCCTCACCAGCACTAATTTAAACATGGTGTGTATGGAGTGGTGTAAGCCTAGTTGGTCTGCACTCCTGTAAGGACACTTAAACATTTTCCCATGTGCCAATTGCCTGTTTGGATGTCCTGTTGTGAAGTAATTGTTGGTCTTTCCCCGAGTTGGGTGCTTGTCTGTATGGCACTTCTGTGGTCTGGGTGACAGTCACTGAGACAGCACTACAAGCATCTTCCCATTCTCAGTGGCTTGCCCTTGCAGAACTTGCTGTTTGTCGTCTTTTCTCCAGAAGCTGTCAGTTTTAGGGACGATGAAATCGTTCAGTGGGTGGCACCTGCCATCACACTGGAAAATTCGAGTTTGATCGCAGGTTGCACATGGTAGAAAGGATAGAACCGACTCCACACTCACCTCCCTACTACAACACACTCACACAGAAGCTATCAATTGCTATCAGTTTTTAGTATATTGCAGTTTTTCAGTTTCTTCCTTTATGGTAAGCACTTTTTGTGTTGTATTTATAATCTTTGTCTGCTCTAAGGCCACCAGAGTGTTCTATGTTTCTTCTAAAAGTTTGACCTTTTTTGGTGTTTTTTTTTTTCTTTTTTTTTTTTTTTTTGTTGTTTTGTTGTTTTGAGGCCAGGTTGCTCTGTGTGACAGCCCTCATTGTCCTAGAACTAGCTCTTGTAGACCAGGCTGGCTTCGAACTCACAGAGATCCACCTGTCTCTGCCTCCTTAGTGCTGGGATTAAAGGTGTGCGCCACCACCGCCCAGCCCATTTTTAGATGCACAGCCTCCTGAGCTCGTTTTAGTGTTGAGGGTGAAGGACCAGTGGCCATGTGTGAAATGTTTAAGTGGTTACCAGTCTGCCCCGTGCACCGTGTGGTCACTTACGCCATAGATCAGTTTGCACAGATTCTCCTGCCCATCCCTCCATCCTTACCTGTCGATATAATTGTTTATCTTTAGGAGGTTTTATTATTTTGTTTTTTCTTTTTTAGTATCCTTAATATTTAATATAAATAATTTAATATTTAATATCTTTAATACCTTCAGTAGGTGTTAATGTTTGATGGTATGCTACCTCATTTTGTTCTTTTTAATGTTTGGAGCACAGTGAACTTGGTGTGCATACTGAGATGATGAACAATGAAGTCACACCAGGCGTTTAAACTAGGGGCTGGGGCAGACAGTGAGGAGGACATGGAGTGTGTGAGCTTACAGGAAAGAGCAGGATGTCTGAGCTAGTGCTTTAGGTGTTGGACAGTTGGGAGAGGTGTGGTGTGGGGGCGTCCTTGGAGACGGGTGCTAGGAGACAGACCAGTGCCTGCTACACCGTTGTCGCCTTCCCCATTCGACAGGTGAAAGAGTGGGCCCAGAGCAGCGACATCCTGCAGGCGCCAGAAGCTGTATTCTAATTGCACTTAACTTGGAACTCATGTTCTAGAGGAGCTGTTCTCAACCTGTGGGTCGCCGACCCCTTTGGGGGTCAGATGATCTTTTCATAGGGGTCATCCAAGACCATCAGAAAACACAGATATTTGCATTCCATTTATATCAGTAGCAAATTACAGTTATGAAGTGGCAGTGGAAATAATTTTATGGTTGGGGTGACTGCAATATGAGAGGTCACAGCATCGGAAGGTTGAAAATTACTGTTCTGGAGTCTGCTCTGTTTGGTGTAGCTTAACTTACATGCTGTACAGAAGGCTTGGGAGTTACCTTGTTGAGAGTCAGAAGTTCTGTTAAAGACAAAGAGTATAGAAAGTCATGGGAATAATAAGTCAGCATAGACGTTGGAGAGACACATAAGGAATGCTCTGGAATACTGGACCTAATTCTGGGGGGCTGTGATAGAATCAGATGGCTTCTCCCCTTTGCTTTGTTTTTCTGCTACAGTGGACATTTATTGTATGGATTAAAAAAATTATTAGATTATATTCGTGGAAAATTCACAACGTACAAATAGATACATGATATATAGTACTTTAACAGTAAAAAAAAATGGAATTAAGTTTAAATGCTTTATTTCTTGTTTTTCTTTTTAGAAACGCACTTAGTGATGGAAAGAGAGCCATTGTTTTGAAGAACACCTGGCCAAAGGTAGGCTTCTTCTGTATCATACGGCAAGCGAGCCCTTGAACCTTACCACTGTGTGAAAACCGGTCTGTGGGATAATGTATTTGTACATCAAAATGCCAGGTGATGGTACAGAGAGCTCAAGGCTGGGGGACGGGTTCCTGAGTTTACTGTAAGTTTAAGGCTCGGTTGGGCGCTGTGTAGTGAAGCACATCCCAGCAAGTAAGAATCTCTCAGCCTCGTGGAGGAAGGGATTGAGGGGGTGGAGGAGAGGACCGGAAGGACTCAGGGAGAATGAATGAGGCTCCTTTCTGCCTCGGGATTAGAGAGGATTCCGAAGCTCCTCCCAAGTTTTAATTCTATTTTATTTGTGCATATCCATCACAGCGTGCATGTATTCCCTCTCATCCCCAGCCCTGAGTTTTCTTGAGAAGCACAGTGTACAAAGTCAACAGCAGAAAACTTACCAGGGCACAAATGCACTAAGCAGCTAGGGCGAGATCACTTGTACACAGATCTCAGATATAGCTGGCAGGATTTAGATTCTGAATGTGCAGGGCACTCTTAAAGCAGGTAAGAAACCTGATAGGAAAGAACCAGTAAAATGAGTAAGTTCTCATGGAAAAGAAAACTTGTCCCAAACGGCCAGTAGAAAAGAGAAACCCAGGACTGCAGAGACGTCTGGTTAGCGGTGCTTGCCCTAGTCTGAAAGGACAACATCTCTCCAGTGTCCTTTTCTTGCACCCAAATCAGGTGCTCAGACTGCTTGTAACTCCAGCTCCACAGGACCTCATTCCTCTTCCGGCCTCCCAGACACCCCCCCCCCCACACACACACACACGCACACACAAGCACATACATATACAAACATAAAAATTTAAGTAGATCTGTTTGAAAATGAGGAACGTGTATTTCTAATCAAGTTGTAGGGAATAAGAACAGAGACAACCCGAACGGAACAGAGGAGAGGGCCTAAGGAGCACAGACCCACATAGGCACAGCAAATGAGGTGATGTGATGGTCCTCCCATGAGCCTGAGGATTCTGAGGGATGCATTAGATGGTAGCAGGGATCCAGGAAGCTGGTGGGAATGAACTGGCTTATAACTTCCTGCTTCGAGAAGAAGTAGGACGTACACACCGTAATTACTATATCCTCTATGCATGTACCTTAGGAAATCTCTTGAGCCTCTGTACCCTGATAGCTACTTTTTCCGGTTTATGTACCCTAGACATTTTCTTGCATTGTAAAATGTACACAGTCGTTGAAGCCTTTTCTGTGTACAGTTTTGGTTCCACAGTGATGATTGATTGATTGATAGTGGTAGTGGAGACTGAACCTGGAGGCTCACATACTGACACACACCCTACAGCTGTGCTGAGCCCTGTTCCCACTCAGCTGTCTTTCCCTTTTGAGAAGGTGGCTGCATTAAGTTGTCCTGACTGTCCTTGAACTCACTCTGTGGTCCAGGCCTTGAACTTGTCCCTTCCCTTTCTCCTGAGTGGTAGAGGTCACTGGTCTCTGCCGGAAGGCCTGTCCCAACAGCATTCTTGTCCAGTGGGGCAGTAGATACATGTCATGTTTTCACGTGGTCCATAGCCAGAGTTGTTGCTTTGGTTTTCCTGACGCCTTCGCGTCTTGAGCAGCTGCAGTTTCCCACCCCAGTCTGGCTGTTCTCCCTCAGATACGCAGGCCCCCATTTCACTTTGCTGTGTCTTGTATCTCGAATGCTTTCCTTGAGCATTAGCTTCCTATTTCACTGCTGACCGTTCTTCACTTAGTTTCCTAATCACACCAGAATGCCAGCCCTGGCCCTTCTAGGCATCTTCTAGTCTCTTCCTCCTTTCTCCCCTTCTCAGCATTTACTTTTTTTTTTTTTAAACATACTATGTGTCCAGTTAAGTAACATTCCGAGGCAAAGGTTCTGTGATTTGCTCCAGAACCCGAGCCGTCTTGACCCTAGAACTAAGTCGTAGAGCAGCAGTGGACAGATTGGGGTGAGACCAGCAGAGACCTCAAGAGCACAGAGCCACACAGTCATAACTGACCAGTGACAAGAGCAGGCGCGTGCTATTGCTGGCTTAGTTCATAAACTGTCGAATACTAAATTGTGTTGGAAATAAGTCGGCTAGCTTATTAACATTTGTGGATTTTAAAGACAGTATTAAATGAAAAGAATCAATAAAAGCAAACATAGCACAGTTTATGAGAACACTTACTCTGCTAATCTTCGCTTCTGAGAAGGAAAGGGAAAAAAATTAGCAAGTTACCAAGGAGTTTTTAGTCATGTCTATAGTTTTAGTAAATAAAAGAGAATCTGAAACATATATAACCTATTAAAGCTTAGTTCTCTGTGTGTGCTATATTAGTCTCTGTTTTCCTAAATCATAAAATTAATTATTTTAGCTGGGGTTTTAGGGCAGCTGAGGTGGCCATGAGGTCAAGGCATTCGCCATGCAAGCCTGACGACTTGAGTTCCTTTTGTTGAAGGCTGTAACTGACTCCTGAATTGTCTGCTGGTTTCCACGCGCACACGCCCACGGCGAGCTGTCCAGATAAACATTGTTTGGGGCTGGATTCGGCACTAGCTGGTGCTTCTGTACATGGTGCTCAGTGTCTTGCTGTTGGCATAGTGAGTCTTCTGCTCGAAATAGAAGTTCTGTTGACCACCAAAACTTGCATTTGGCAAGTATTTCATAAATATTTATAAAACAATTGAGGAATAGAAGTCTTAGTACTAAAACTCAGTTTATATTAGCTTTCCAAGCATCTCTTGTAAATTTATTAAGAGTATTAAAATAAAACTTCCTTTTTTTTTTCCTCACTGAGTCAAAAGTTTTCTGAGTACTTAATGCTCCCTGTGTATGTAGTCCCAAGAAAGACCTTCTGGAATTCTCTCTCTAGATGCCTGCCCTGTCAGCCTCAAGCTGTTCTGTTCTTCCAGTTCCTGCCAGTCCGCCCCCTCCTGAATTCTTCCTGCGCTGAGGTGTAGGCGCTCTCTTCCGGAAGGAGCAGTCTTAGCCTTGCAGCTCTTCATCTCTCTTGGATCATTCTGTTCTCTTGCCCACAGGCAAGATTTTGTTTGGTTTTTTGTTTGTTTCTGTAAAGCCACAATTTCTTTTGCTTTTGTCCTTTGTCATTCCATCTTAGCTGAATGTATAAACTAGAGTCTAGGCGCTTTGATTTTACAGACTTTTACCGTGCAGTGAGAGCCTTCAGATGCACAGCTGCAGTCCAGGGAAGACGAGCCCTCACTTAGCTATGTGGTTAATGTGAGGGACACCGTAAGGTAGTCCAGATTGGGTCACAGTGTCCTGGACGTTGGCCAGTTCCCTGGTTCACAGCCATGCTTTCGCTCAGCTGTACTGTCAGGGTGGAGCACTAGAATTGACAGAGGGTTAGACATGGTGGTCTCCAGTGAAAGGGATGGGAGATAGGGCAGCACTGGGGGATTTCTTCTTGATGGTATAAATAACCAGAGTATCAAAGGCAGACCATGACTTTAGTAATTGGTTTCAGGAAAGAGGTAATTTTAATCTTAATTTAAACAACTTCAGCAAAGAGATCTGAGAAAACCCTTGTAAGTCATTGGAAGTTGCACCGAATCTTTTAGGAGTGCTGGGAAAGGACCCAATAGAAATCGGGAATAGTGGAGGTGGCAGGGAATGATGGAAACATTCTCTGAAGGTTTAGATATGGCTGTCACTTCAGGCTAGCTGTGTTTTCCTCGTTTAGAGCACCTGTGTAAACTGACGCAGATCAGTGTCTAGAGGTAGGATTTTTGCCATGTGTGTCTGAGGGATCTCAGCTCTCAGGAAGTAGAGCACCCATCCTTAGGGACAAGCAGTGTTGAACAAGGTACCTTATAAGTCAGTATCTTTGATCTGGGACTAGACAGTCTGGCTAAACTTCCTTAGAACTCGCAGACAGGTCCCAAGAACACAGCACAGAATCTGCATACACACAGACTTCTATTAATGCAAACTGAGGGATTTTTTTTTTTAAGAACACTTTTTTGGGACTGTTTTCATTTGGATTCTTGTTAAAAAGAGTGTTCTCTGTAAGATAAATTATAAATAGGGAGATCTGGACCAGGTGTCGTGAATCAGGTTCTTTGCTTTTGTTTGTGTGAAGTACTGCAGATTCCAGCCTCTGCTAAGTCGTCTCCTAGGAGATTTGTTCCTAAAATCTCAGTTTGGTGCCTGAGCAGCTCAGAAAGGGCCTTAGTTCTATAGGTTTCTAGAGTCAAAAGTTAATGTTCTGAGCCAGAAAGGATCTAAAGTCCTTAATGTTGGAATTAAGAGTACATAGAGCCTGTGGCTTTCAGATTTCTCTTGCATCTGGAAGCTGTTTAGAGATAAGACACGCAGATCAAGCGCTGAGAGCTGGCCCAGCTGCGATTCTCTCCTGTCTCTGTGCTCTTGGAAGTGTTGGCTAAACAGCACACACATTGGTGGGTCCTCCCAACTGCAGGAGCTCTTGGCTTTCACAGTTGGGGGGACACGGCTGAGATACTTACTGCATTCAAATATTTTGAAAAATTAACTTGTTTACTTATAGCTAATGACATCGTCTGTTCTGTACTTAGTTAAAATATTTTGTTTCTTAAAAGTAAACTATAACAAAAGTTAAATTATTTTCTGAAGGGTTCAAAAACTTTAAAACAGTGATTTTTAGGTTAATTTATTAAACATTACATGCTTATTTGTAACTTTTCTCTTAGTTCATTAGTCACCTTAGTTTCTGGGATGATAGTATTCTAATTTACTTTTCATTGATAGGCCTAAAGTAATCCATCAACCAAAATATTTTCCTTATCTATCTTCTTTAACCTGAAGCATATTTTTTCAGAAAAAAATTAAATTTATCTTTTTGGAACAGGGTCATTATCGTTATTGTGATGCTCTTTCTATGCTGGGGGAATATGACTGGGCCCTGCAAGCAAACATAAAAGCTCAAAAACTGTGTAAAAATGACCCTGAGGGAATCAAGGATCTAATTCAGCAGCATGTAAAGTTACAAAAACAGATAGAAGACCTGCAAGGTATTTCACCTAAGATTCTTTTGGTTACAGTCGAATTCCCTTTAAAATTTTGAAAATGGATTTCTTGGATTAATGGAGGACCGTGCCGATTCTCAGATGGTTTGTACTTCTGTTATGCTCTCTTGGTGAAGTCTCTCGAGTACTCTGTTTCTGTCTGTATAGAGTATGATCGTGCTATGTTCCGCCAGGTGATTGAAAGTGGTTTGTTTATTTGAAACACAGTAATCAAGTTTTTATTTGTTCTGTAGAAAAATACCCTTCTTGCACTTTCTGATAACGTTTTAAAAGAAATTTGTTTTTTTTTATTAATTTACTAAGAAAGGGTCCTTTAGTATTGCTTGATTTTTTTTTTTTTAACCAACTTTGCAACTAATTATGTAGCATGCGTATCCTCTATCATTAGCTATCTCTCTCTATCTCAGAAATTGGCTGTTCAGATTAGGAATTTCAAGTCCTCACTTACAGCTATCCATTTCTGCCCTTGTTTTCTTTCTCTGATACTTAATATTCCTGTGTTCCACTTCCAGCATGTAGATCTTCCTTCTGTTGCTTTTTTGTTTTTTTAGGGGGTGGGGGTGTTTGGTGTCTGTATGGCTGATGAACAGCTATTGATCCAGCACCTGCTATCATTCTGCACTGTGCGGCTGTAAGATTGTGAGCTCCTTGAAGACAGGCACTCCCTGGTCAAATGTATGTGTTGCTGGCATCTCATTAGTGGCCGTATATGATGGGATATCTGACGAGGGCGTGTAGTTTGTTGACACCTTGAAATGGAAAGCATCTGGAATTGTAAAAGTGCCAGGATTTACTTTTCAGCTTTCATACTTCAATGTTTTCAACTATCAACTTAAATATGAAAATATTTTTAAAGTCTGTGCTGCCAGTTCATTGATTACTCTGTGTGTGGTTGGCTTTTATAGGTCGGACATCAATTAAGAATCCACTTAGAGCTTTTTATGAAAGCAGGTGAGTTAATAGCAGGTCTCCCATGAATTGAAGACCCACTGTTTGCCAGTTTAAGAGCTATCAGCAGCTTTTATATGTGGTGCCAGAGTCGGACTCAGGCCCTATACATGTTTAGCAGGTGCTCTGTCGCTGAGCTACAAACTCAGTCCTGTAGTGTCAACTTTTGATCAGGGACAGAACAGAAGCTTGTTTTGTTTGTATGGGGTATGTGTGGGTGTGTATGCATGTACATACATTTATAATTCTGTCCTAAACAGGAACTTGTTGGTCTGCTCTTTTTCTGGACGTTCTGAATATAGCTAGCCTACACCTGTGGGAAAGATTAAAATGAGATCTTAAGGTTGCTGGCTTGAATAGGGCCCACTGTGGCCATGCAGGTCCTGGCCAAGGAGCGCTGGGATGAAGTCTGTGCCTGTCACTTCTCAGTGTCTTTCAAAGGCCACACATAGACTGAGTGTGGTTATGGGTAAAGAAACCATAGCCAGGGGTCTACAGTTGATCACTGGCAGTTAAATAGATTGGGGAGGGGAAAGAATATGGTCAGAATATATACTGTATGAAAATTTAAAAATACTAAGAAACGTAGTAAAAACTAAAATGGGTCAAACTTTCTCTAAGACTTGTTTAGATGTATTGGGTATAAAAACTCTTAAAACAGGAAGATTTAGTTACTTTGTTGCTATCAGACCCAGAACCTCTTGTCTTGACCTAGTCTTAGTTGGGGCTCCAGTTGAGATTGAAAGCCCGTCCTAGCAGTGGAGATCTTTTCAGAATGCCGTCCTTGGCTTTTGAGAAACGAGGGCTGTGATCCTGCAGCTTGTCTGAGGAACCCCTTCCGATGTGTATCAGCCTTAGGACTGACGCGATGGCTCCTTGTTGTTTGTCCCCCCAGGGCTTACATACCTAGAAACTCTTCAGCACCTGCTTTTAGAACATCTCTTAACTTTGTGGAAACAGAGAGAGCTTTCAGAAAAACCAAGTACAGAATGGCAAGTGGTGGCGATCAGAATCAAAAGGTAAGCTTGGCTGAAACCTGCGACTGTCTCAGGTACAAGCAGCCTCACTTCTCACAGTAATGCTTTGGTGGTCGACGTTTTGGTGTCCTCTGTATTGATACCAAGAAAACGATTCTCTCACATCAGGCAACCTGGCCACCACATACAGCTATTTGAAGACAATGTTTAAATGCCACAGGACTTACCTTGAAATCACAGTTGTGTCTTAGAAATAATCTTCCAAATACTGTTTTGCCACTTAGTTTTTTCTGTATGCCCACCATTTCTGTTTCTCAAGCAGTCTCTTGGGAACGGGTGACAGTAGAGCTTGGAGCTGAGTCTTTGGTTACTCGATGCTCTGCCAGCTCACCACCCAGGGGATGTCTGGGCTCCGGGGAACTTTGCCCAGGGCTGTCTGTCAGTTTTGCTGTCCCTGACAGCCGTGATTTCAGCCCTGGACTCGGTGCTGTGTTCAGCTGGTGTCTTAGTCTAGTGTTTCTGGCAGACACCACAAGACCTCTAGCCTGACGGTCATCAGATGTCTTGGATGTGTGTCTGAGATTTCCTCAGACTCAGTATATGAAAAGATGAATTCATCTTTATATTTTGCATCCATATTTGAGGAAGGAAATAAGGGTGGTGTTAGGTGGATGATAAGAAGAGAAGAAAAGTTTTCCAGATCCCTTAGAGTCATTTTATGGATAATATAGAAAATGTCATTCAGTTAGACAGAGAAGCAAACAGACATTGTTGACCAGTTTATATGTTCAGGCATCACACAGCATCAGAGGATTGACCTTCAAGAATTCTTATTTGTCTTGATTTCTCAGTTCTAGTTACCATGATGTTTGCTTATTTATACCTTTAGGTTCATAACTAGCTGTGTGTTTTAGGTGCTTGAGTGAATCCTATCATATTCTACTTTAAATTCTGTTTCTTCAGTGATTGCTTTGGCTGTGTTTTAAAATCTCACAGTTTTATTTTCACTGGCAGGTGGCAGATGAGGCTTTGAAGGGAGACGATTGTGACTGTCAACCTGAATTTCTGCCACCTCCAAGTGAGTAGACTCATTGTCACCGCCCAAACCTCTGTGCCTGAAAGTCTGTGCGAGCATCCCCTGGTCGTCCTTCCGTGACACTGAACGCTCAGACGTGGTAATGGCACTTTCAGTCACCTCTCGTCACTGCTGGCAGCCCTGACGAGGGTAGCTGAGGTGAAGGAGAGGTCGCTTTGACTCGGGATCCTCAGGGGTCAAAACGCACGCTGCCTGTGTCGGCTCCGCTGAGGCTGTAGATGACGACGGCCAGAGTGTGTAAAGGCGAACTGCTCGTGTCCCAGACCAGGATGCAGTGAGACAGAGGACAAGGCTGAAGACAATTGCGTCTCTAGAGACAGGGCTTAAAGGCCTTTCCTTGGGCCCCACTCACATAAAGCCCTTCCCAGCGTGCCCAGTCTGCCCCCCGGGGAACATGGTGGAACGGAACTGTAGCAGTTTGTTTCCAGGAAACAAACTTTGTTTGTTTGAGGGGACTGAGAGAAGACTCAGCAGTCAAGAACTCCAGTGCTTGTTGAGGACTCAGATTTGGTTACTAACACCCATTAGTAATTTCAGTTCCAGGGTCACAGACACCTTTTTCTGACCTTGGTCAGGCACTAGGTACTCAGATAGTGCACATACATACGTGCAGGCAGAACACTCATACATGAAATAAACCTTTATAAAAGAAAAGATAACATTGCGGTCTAGGAAGATAGCTCACTTGATATACAGGGTTCTCTAAAGGGCCAGAATGGAATGGAATGAATATATGCCAAAAGATTAATGTTCTATCCAGTTACATGATGTGGTCTCGATAATCCAATGTCTGTCTTTACGCTGGAGAGGCTAAGAACACAGTAGCCATTCAGCCGACAAGGCTGAAAGCCTCAGCAGTCCCAAGCTACAGCTGCAGGCCTAAGGACTCCTGGAAGCCACTGGCCTTCCGTGGACCTTGGGTTGCTGAAGAAGCTGCCTTCTAACGTTGGTGGACACAGCAGCATTAGCAGCGGGCGCAACAACAAAAGAGGAAGTTGCCAGTGTGACAGGAAACCAACTTGATCTCTTTCTCCGTGTGTGTGTGTGTATGTGTGTGTACACGCTGCCCACATTTAGGGCCGGTCTTCTCACGGATCAAGAACATCTTTTACAAGTGTATCTAATAACTTGTCTGCTAGTTGACTTCAGATCCAGTCAGGGTGACACCATAGGGTAACTGTCACAGTTGGTAAAGTGATGGTTGCACAAGCATGAGGACCTGAATTTGATCCCAACACCTGTCTGAGGTCAGGAGTGGTGGCACCTGCCTGTAATACCTCTGGGAAGCAGAAGACAGGAAGGTTTTCTTCAGCTCCCTGGCCAGCAGCTTAGCTGAGTCCATAGGGTCCAGGTTCAGGGAGAGACCCTTCCCAGAAAATGGTGCAGCATGATTGAGGAAGACACCCAGAATGACACAAGAGCACAAACACGTTAGCAGATGAAAAGAGGTCATTGAATATATTTCAGATAAATTCTGACTTTTCAAAATTTCAATACGTTTAATTTTGTAAATCCAATAGCAGTAATATAAAGATAAATAAAACACATTGCTCTTCCTTGTCTCCCCTTAATTTCCTTTAGGCTACTGTTTCTCACTATTGAGAGTTTTCGCCAGTATCTCCTCTAACAACAGGAATTTTTTATAGGTATGTTTTCCGTAGTTGGCCTCCCTCATAAAATTTAACACCACAGGGTCTCAGTCTGTAGCCAAGGTTGGCCTCACCCTTTCACATGCCAGGATGCTAGGATTACAGGACTGATCCACCACACCAGGCTTACACACATACCCCTCTTTCTCTTTTTGGTAGCCCAGGCTGTCCTAGAACTCTGTATGTAGACCAGGGTGGCCTCGAACTCAGAGAGATTGCCTGGCTCTGCCTCCTGAGTGCTGGGATTACAGACATGCGCCACCACCTGACTTGGGTCTGACTTTTATATATAAAAAGTACCCTTCATTGTCCTCGTATCAGAACATCTCGTTTTGACTCTGTTTAGGGGTGATTTTACCCTATTGAGAAAAGATGTTTTTTCATTTGTAGTAGTTTAACAAAAATTCTGCAAGCTGGGTAGTTTATTTCTGTAGGCTGAGAAATCCACTGTCCTGTTCCTAGCAGATGAGTATCTGCTGAAGCTCTTCATGGCTCATAGATGGCTGTGTTCTTGTTGTGTGCTCACGAGGTGGAAGGTGAAGCATCCATCCAGGGCCTCTTAGAAAGTGGTGACATCATCCACGGCCTGATCACTCCCTTGAAGGCTCCAGCACTTGGCTGCACAGAGCAGGGCATCGGGCCACACCTGTGCTTTCACCTCTGATGCTGTGTCTTAGTTTAGTTATGGGTTATCTGTGTGTGCTTGTCCATGGATCATGTGAGTACGCATGCGTCATGAATTTCTGGATCTCCTTCTGTATTATGGTTTGATGAAAATCTCCCCAAAGTGGATCTGTAGACTTCTTGGTGGTTGAAGGTCCCTCACACCACAGTTCCTCTGCCTTACCTTTTTCATACTGCTCCTCTCAGGGTTGGAGAGACGAGACGCTGACTTTTCTTCCTTGTTGGCTGGTTGTTGTTCTCAGTGCTGTGGCTTCTGTCGGCTACTTTTGCCTTTCCTGCCTGCAGTTCTGTCTTCTCCCGGGCTCCATTTTCACATGTCAGTGCTAGGAGTTTCCAGCTGTAACTTGTGACACTTGGAAATTCAGGCCATCTTACCTAGTGTAGCCTAGCAGCATGTGAGATGCCCTTAAGGATAATGCTTTAAAGGTTTTTAACAAGTTATTATTGAGTAGAACATGTACATAATTTAAATCTTGTCCATTCGTCAAGCATTTCTCTTCGAGCAGAAAACTTGAGGTCCTGGAATTAATTCCATAGCTTTGTGCCGCACAGCGGAAGTCGAGTTCATATTGGTAGCTTCAGTTCTAGGAGTTATAGCGCCCTCTTCTGACTGCCCCGGCACCAGGCACACGTGGTGCACACACATGCAGGCAGGTCACGCATACACATACAATAAAAATAAATAAATCTGAGCACTAAAAACATCAAAGCAGAATTCTGCTTTCGGGAGCTTTTATGTTTGAGGCCATCAGGGCCCTGGTCTCTTCATGTTGACTGTCTCCCCAGCCTTCCATCACACACAGCTCTAGCACAGCTTTGAGGATGTCCCTTCCCTGGCTCCTTCTCCTGCCCGTGGAATGAAGACGGGGCTGATGGAGCTGGGGGTCTGCAGTGAAGGCTTGTCACTGCCCCCTAATATCTGCCTTTGTAGCCCATTTCTGTCCTTCCACCCTCGCGGATCTCTCTGGATAACATATTTGCTCAGTATTTCTGAAATGAATGCTGATCTTGAGTTCCCATACCCTGCTTGTCCTTCAAAACCAAATATCTTTTTCAAAGTTTTCTCACTAAGTGATTATTTTCCCTTCTGTGAATTAGAGAGCAATTGCTGACTATGAAATTAATATGTCAATGGCATCTCGGTTTTTTGTTTTGTTTTTTCTTTGGTAATGGTTTGTTGCCAAAGTGGTTCATATCCCTTCTAGTCCAGTTGTAAGCTGCCTGAGAGCAGAGGCGGTCGCCTGTCTCCGTCTGCGGTGGCTCAGACAGTAGCTGTCAGAATTGTAGTGTATTCTCCAGCCCTGCACCATCACTAGCTGTTCTGAGTATGTGAAGTTGCAGTCACAAACACTGCTGCTTCTTTGACTTCCTTACTCCACTCAACATGTGTATTGTATGTTTGCAGTCCAGTTAGCATGCACTTTTATGTTTCATGCATAGTCTTCGAGGTTTTATGTGCGGTTTCAGGAACAAATACTTTTATGTTTACAGGTCAGCCTCCAAAGCATAAAGGAAAACAAAAATCACGAAACAATGAATCAGAAAAGCCGAGGTTTGTTTCTTCTCTAATTTTACAGGGTTTTAATGGTGACCACATTGGTTTTATAGTTACAATTTGGGTGGAATCGGCATGTTGGCAATATTTCTGTTCAAGAATTTGGGTCATATTTGAAATGAGTATCAGTAAATATATTTTTTTTTCTTTATGTAGAACTGCTTTGTTTTGACAGTGTTTTACAGTACATGTTTTTCTTTTCTCTCCTTTAGTCCTAATTCACAATTGACTTTACCATTAGATTTGAAAAGCATTTTGGAGAAACAGTTTTCAAAATCTTCCAGAGCTATACACCAGGTAATAGAGAAGGCTTTTCCTGTAGAAAAGTCTTATAATGCTAACTTCAAATGTTTTTCAAGTATTTAATATGATTGAATTGCTTGCAGTTTATTTTCCTGATGTAAAAGCATCAGAGCCGACTTTTCTTGAATGATTTAACATGAGTCAGATGACTGTTATGTATAAACAAAGAAACTTCATATAAAAATTCTGTTACGTTGTACAGTGATGAAATGGCATATTAACGTGGCTGAGGATAGTTTTTCTAAATATCTGGGCCATTAAAAATTGTGTTATTTTAGATCTGTATAGCAAATCTTATAAGTGACTAAAACAAATGTCTACTTGTTTAGAATCTAACAGATTTTAGCTGTGTGTTGATTTTACTAAGTCTAAAACACATGGAGAAATGGAAGCAGAGATAGCTTTTGAAGATGCGAAAATCATTTAAACATACACTGTAGTTACTGAGAGCTCAGTTTGCTCATTCAAAATGCTTGAATTAGAGCCCATCCCTATGATGAGAAAACTGGGTCTGTGGTAAGGTTCAGCCTGCTCATTGGGAGCGCATAGTCCAGAGAGTCCAAGTTCCCTGTATTGAGGGAAATAATTTCCAACAAAATTGTCTTGCTATGTTGATCTGTTCAAGTAACAAAGCAATTAAAATTAGATCAATTCTTACAAAGCAGATAATGAATATTTTTGGGAGAACATCATGTTTTGTACTGTTAAGGCCATACCTTAAAAGTAAATACAGTTTTACACTGTATCTTAAATACTGTAACAAACCAAGTTTATACAAAAGACCCCTCTTTTCCTTGTATATTTTGAGAGGATATTTTCTTAGACTTGGTTTATTGGGTAGAGGTCACCAGGAAGCCTTCGCTTATATGTCACCAAGGCTTCCCCTAGGGTTTAAAATCTTCTGGATGTTTGTAACGTTGCACACAGAAAACTTATCTTCTCTCACTCTGACTGGTTTATATGTGTCTGGCTTACTGTGACCTTACCCCTCCACTCTGTGGAACCCATTGCTATGCAATTAAAATATAAATTTAAATGATAACATATACATATCATCCGAGTAAAAGGCATAAGAGTACTGGTACTTTTTTTTGGGGGGGGGGGTTTCTAGACAGGGTTTCTCTGTAGCTTTTGGAGCCTGTCCTGGAACTAGTTCTTGTAGACCAGGCTGGTCTTGAACTCACAGAGCTCTGCCTGCCTCTGCCTCCCGAGTGCTGGGATTAAAGGCGTGCGCCACCACCGCCCGGCCTGGTACTTTTAATTTTAGTTTTTCCTTTGTCTTTTCTTGCATCTGACTTATTGACGTGCATCCTAATAGTTGTGTTTGGATGTGTGTTCATGTCGACCGTGAGAGGAGTTAGAACCTGAAATAGCATTTGTTTCAGGGCAGGGTGGCAGTTGTTAAAACTCAGAGTGTTCAGTACATAGATTGTTTGTTCTAATGTGTGCTAATTATTTTAGTCCCAGCTATAAGACTCAGCTGTGGAGGAGCTGGCTTGGTCCTAGCATGTTATTGAAACTTGAAAATACTCTCTGGGTCTGGAGAAGTAAACGACCTACTGAGATGAGCCACTTGTCATGGACAGTAACACACGTCTGTTTATTGCTGAGTGTAGAAGGAGCAGCGGGGCTGCGTCCTGCCACCCGGCTAGCTTTACACCCGAAATAATTACACGGAAACTATATTCTTTTAAACACTGCCTGGCCCATTAGTTTTAGCCTCTTATTGGTTGATTTTCACATATTTAACCCATAATTAGTAATCTGTGTAGCACCACGAGGTGGTTGCTTACCAGGAGAGATCTTAACCTGCGTCTGTTTTGGAGAGGAGAAGCATGGCGACTGCCTATGGCAACTGCCTGAAGCGTCTGCCTTCTTTCTCCCAGAATTCTGTTCTGTCTACTCCGCCTACCTAATTTTCTGTCCTATTAAAGGGGCCAAGGCAGTCTCTTTATTAACCAATGAAAGTAACACATAGACCCTCCTCCATCCGCTGAGATATAGTTGGGTATTTCCTGTCACTATGGCATGTTCTGGATCACGGCAATGGGGTAGCTCAGTAGTGGGGAATGACTCCCTCAAGCTGCCCTCTGACTTCCGTGTGTGTCCTATCAGGTGCACTCACCCACACAAAAGAAATCATTGTCATTAACTTGTTGAAAATCTTCATTTCTGATCAACTTACTGTCTTAAATTTTAGACTAACAGGATACAGAGTTGGACTACTGTTTTGTTTTGTTTTGTTTTTTTTTCCAGGATTTTGCTAACATCATGAAAATGCTGAGAAGCTTAATTCAGGATGGGTACACAGCCTTGTTGGAGCATCGCTGCCGCAGCGCAGCCCAGGCCTTTACAGAGCTGCTAAATGGTTTAGACCCTCAGAAGATCAGGGTGAGTTCCAGAGAGTGCAGCTCTGATAGCTGTGGCAGTGCTCCTCAGACGGCTTTAGAGGAGGACCTGGGTTTACTTTCTGCAATAGGTTACTCCTCCCGGCGTGGGAAGCGGGTAGTGAGGTCCATGTGACATTCCTTCCTAGACGACTGCTCATGACTGTTAGGAGCACTGCCTGTCAGGTTAAGGATTTTGACTCCTTCCATTCTTAAGCAAGGTTTTAAGAGCAGGTACTTCAATCTGTCTAGGCCCTGTTACATGCAAAAGAATGCAACCTTTCTAATCCATAGTGAGTTGTGCCTCGTGGCACTCTGAGAGTCTGTGTGGAAAGAGGTTACAGAAACGGGGCCGCTTATTCTGCCAGTGTGTTTCTGACTCATTTGTTCTGTCGGTAAGGTGTCGTATGCTTGTTGTAGCTAGAAGTTACTCTAATGCAGCGTGGACAAGGTTGTGTTCAGGTTATTAACTGATGCATTTTTATTGACAGCAATTGAACCTGGCCATGATTAATTATGTACTGGTAGTCTATGGACTTGCTGTTTCCCTCCTTGGAATAGGACGGCCTGAGGTAAGCTTTCAGCAGAGATACCGGAACATGACATTGACTGTGGACGCTGTTTAAAAACCGTTTTTCTTTTAGCTTGTTCCCTTCTTGAAGAACTGAAATAACTGGGTTTAACTTTGTTTTGGGGGGTGGGGCATTGGCCAGGGTCTTTGACCCCAGACTTGGCACCCTCTGTCTTGCTTCTGAACACAACATAAGATGTGACTGGTTTGTTTAATAGGAAAGCTTGGCGGGGTGGTAGCTAGGCAGGGTGGTAGCTAGCTAATCCCAGCACAGGGCAAAACCAGGAGAGGCACAATTTTGAGACCTGCCTGGACCAAGACCTTATCTTCAAAAAAGAAAAGAAAATTTTGTTTATATTCCTAGTAGAAAAAGACTATACTTGGCAATTGCTAGGAAAATGTAGCATTATCAAGATAGGTAGATTTCAAAACCATAATGTCCAGGGAAAGGGCACCATTGTGTTTCTGTTGTTACGTATAGTCATGTAAACAGCAGTGCGTTGTATTATTTGTGTGTATCTAAGCATGCAGTCTGTAATAGTAAAAGTACCCGGCCATCTTTAGATCACATCACGTGACCATCGCGTATGGAGATAGAAGACTGAGGGGTTTGGGGAGGTTATAAAGGCCGTGCCAGTATAGGAGTGAGATGTTTTCTTAGAAAAAATAAAGCATGAGAATGGCCTTGCTGATAGTCCTTAGATCTGGATAGTGAGTGCATGACTGTTGGATTGCTGCTTGAGTTGGGCTTCCCTTAGCTGCATGTAAGGTTCAGCTGTGACTTCCTGAGATAGCATGGCTCTTAGGCCTTCTGTGCTTCCCTGGCAGATGTGTTCAGCTTTTTTGACATTGCAGCAAGAAATAGAGTAGGGGTTTTTTTTGTTGTTGTTGTTGTTGTTGTTGTTTTGATTTGTTTTTTTAGTAACTTTCTTCTTCTTTTTTTTTTTTTGTTTTTTTTCGAGACAGGGTTTCCCTGTAGTTTCTAGAGCCTGTCCTGGAACTAGCTCTTGTAGACCAGGCTGGCCTCGAACAAATTTGGCTGTATGTGTAGCTGCCCTTGTTTGCATGTGGGCCCGCAGGCTGTAGATAGGACATGCCTACAAGAGTGGCCTCAGATGTAACAAGCCCATGTAATACGCCCTTCCTGCCAACTTGGCTCTAAGCTTCCCATTGTATGCAAGTTTAAATTACCACTTAATTAAAATAAAAATGGATGCTTCACTTCCAAAGGTTCGTGGTACCTGACATCTTGTTCCTTTTTTATAATGTGACAGCTGGATTGTCTTCTGTGAATGTCTGTCTGGTTACATTTTCTAGTAGGTAGTTGGAGACAAGACTTTGTAATTTTAACTGTATCATGGTAAAATATCATGTTTTGCTTCATCAGAATGGAAGAAATAGGGTTTTTTGCCTCTGATTTACTGTAAAAATAGTGAAACTAATTTAAAAGAGAAAGGTGGAGTAAAACTTACACATTCAAAACAATTCACCAGACTAGTACTCCTCTTTTTTCTTTTCAAAAAGTTAGATGTAGTAACTTTAGTTCTTTAGAATTTAATGCACGTGTACAGTGTGTCTTGATCATATTGACCACACACACACTTGTCCCTTCACTCCTTGTGAAGCGTGCCTGCAGCTTCCCTTGTGTGAATTCTTGGCGTGCCAAACCCCATTTATCCCGACTCTCTTCAGTCACAAGTACTTGCTGTTGTTTCTCCCAACTACAAATGTGTTTGTTGGTTTTTCAAAAATAGAGTTCTCTGGAGCACAGAGCTCCCTGCTGAGAACGGTAAGAAGGCACTCCAGTTCTGCAAGTGTTCACATAGCGCAGTGTGTACAGCACTTTTCCCCTTGCCTCAAGTGTCCTGGCAGGGTCCCTGGAGGGGCAGTTCCTCCCAGGGGTGAGCCCTGTATGTCTGTGCCCAAGTGAGCTTAAACCACGAGTTCATACCTGATGTAGTGACAGCTGGCCTGTGCATTTCCCTACATGTCTGTTTCCTTCGGGCTTAGTTCTGACGTTACTCTGCATTTCCACGGGTACCATGTTGATCAGAAATTTATGTAATTCATAAGAAAACGAAATATAAAATATAAAATTTTATAAGAACTTTTGAGACAGGTGGCTTTTTTAAGCATTAGACAAGAATCAGCTTTGAGATAGTCTAAGCATTTCTCTCTTGTGAGTGATGGTTCTCGCTGCTCTTAAAGGAGCTGTCTGAAGCAGAAAACCAATTCAGAAGGATCATCGAGCACTACCCCAATGAGGGGCTTGACTGCTTGGCCTACTGTGGAATAGGAAAAGTGTATCTGAAGAAAAACAGGTGAGTGGAAGCCGTGGTGAGACATAGGATGACGGTCTCTGTGACTGTTAATTCATTTATAGAAGGGATTTTTGGAGGATTGAGGGGTTTTTAGGTGAGCATATGTGTGCATACTTGGAGATTTGCGGGACGGAAGTGTTGTGTTTTTTGGTGAGTATATGTTTACACACATGTAGGCTAGAGATTGATTGTGGGTATCTTTATTTTTATCATTATTCCTCTATCGTTATTATTATTATTATTATTATTATTATTATTATTATTATTATTATTATTATTATTTTGCTGTTGGTTTGAAATATGGTCTCCCTGTATAACCTTGGCTGACCTGTACTCAAAGAGAACAGTCTGCCTCTGCTTCTCGAGTGCTGTGTTTTAAACGTGTGCCACCACACTTGGCTGGATATCTATTTTTGTTTTATGTGTGTGAGTGTTTTCCCTGTAGTAATTCTGTGCACCACATGCATGCAGTGCCTGAGGAGGCCAGAAGTTGTCGGGTCCTCTGCCACTGGAGTTAGCTGCCACATGGATGCTGGTAACCAATTTTTGGTTTTGCAAGAGCAGCAAATGTCCTTAGCTACTAAGTTACCTCTCCAGCCCCTATTTTTTGTTCAGTTCGGTTTTGGTGTTTGGTTTGGTTGGTTTTTTTCAAGACAGGGTTTCTCTAGCTTTGGAGCCTGTTCTTGGAACTAGCTCTTGTAGATTAGGCTGGCCTCAAACTCACAGAGATCCGCCTGCCTCTGCCTCCCCAGTGCTGGGATTAAAGGCGTGTGTCACCGCCGCTTGGCTCGGTTTTACGTTTTGTTTAAGGTCTCAGTGTATTGCCCCAGCTGGCATGGAGCTTGTGTGTAAATCAGGCAAGCTTTGAAATCACAAGGATGCACCTGCCTCCCAGTGCTGGAGTTTAAAGCATGTGTCCCCTACCCAGCTCCAGCATATTTCTTTAATTGGTTGTTACTGTGTATGTGTGCGCAGTGCGTGTGGTACAACACCTTGTGCACCTCAGAGGACAGTCCTCCACATTTACACGGGGTCCAGGTGTTGAGTGCCTTTATCCTCTGAGCCGCCCATCTCTCCAGCCCTTGCACTTGAGTTTTTGAGAGTCTGTCACTGACTGGAGCTTGCTATGTGAGCGAATCTGGGCTGAGCAGTGAGCCCCAGCATCCGCCTTTCTCAGCACTCCGTCCTCCCCCCAGCACTGCCGTCAGGGATGTGTGCTGCTGCACTGCACATTTAGGCTGGGGGCTGGGATCCTGAACTTGGTCTTCATGGTTATCTTTGTTTGGGTTTCTATTGCTACGAAGAGATGCCTTAACCATGGCAACTCTTACAAAGGAGAACATTTAATTGGGGCCAGCTTATAGGTAAGAGGTTTAGTCCATTATTGTCATGGTGGGAACATGGTGACAGGCCGGCAGGAGCTGAGAGTTCTGTATCCGGATCTGCAAGCGGCAGAAAGAGAATGCCATACTGGGTATGGCCTGAGCATCAGAGACCTCAGAGCCCACCCCAGTGATACTTCCTTCAACAATGCCTCACCTACTCAAACAAGGCCACACCTCCCTGTAGTAGTGCCACTCCCTATGAGCTGAAGGGGCCATTTTCATTCACACCACCGTATGGTAGTAACACATGCTTGGCTCGCGTGTCTCTCCGGATCCCGGATCTGTTTGCTATCTAAATGCAGCATGATATATGGATGTTACTTATTCAAGGTGCTGGCAGCCTCAAAGCACACAGGGAGTGAGAGAAGGAACAGCTGCAGAGACTGTAGGTCTCTAAACCTTTCTGTAGTGGGAAGGCTTGCTCCTAAGTCTCGCGGGCGGCTGTTCTCTACACGGTTCCTGTCTTTCAGTCTTGTCTTCCTAAACTGGCTGTAACCCTGAGGGAACAGGGGTGGAGTATTTAAGACTGTCAGAGTGGGGGGTGTGCTAGGTTTTTAATAGAAAAAAACAATTCTCGATAATTGAATATTATTTATAACACTTAATTCACCTTAATCTTTTACTTTTTAGAGGAAGTTTTATGATACTCTTGATCTCTATCTTAGCATGTGCCCACAACTTCTTTGTGGGTGTTTCAGAGAATGGAAAGTTGTTTTAGTTTCTAGTTACTGTCTGGCCAAGGTCAGGTGTGTGAGGGATTCTGGGATAGAGATGCGCTTTGTTTACATTACGGCAACAGGAAGTAGCAGCAGTGTTGTAGGTTTTAAAAAGAAAATATATTACGTTGAATATTTATGTCTGTTGAATTATCATATGTGGTCTCTGCTAGGTTTGAGATTTTGGTGAGATTTCTTGTGGAGTAAAATTACATCATATCTCTAATGTTTTCTTTCTTCCCAATTCTGGCTTTAGATTTCTTGAGGCTCTTAATCACTTTGAAAAAGCAAAGACTCTGGTTTACCGTCTCCCTGGAATTCTCACTTGGCCCACAAGCAATGTGGTTATTGAAGAATCTAAGCCAGAAAAAATCAAGGTAAGTTTATTTGTTCTGTTGCGGGATCCCATCGTACAGAGGACGTAGTGCCGTGCTCTACCCACAGCTCTGAAGGCAGATAGACGGCCTGTGCGCTAGACTCACGCCTTCTGTAGATTGTTGGTTGCCCCTGAAGCAGTCCTGGGATGAGGATCATGACCATTCCTGTTTCACACTGGGGAAGGTGGAGTTGGAGGGATTAAGTGATGAGCAGAAGATTAAGCAGCCAGGAATTTATAGAATATGTGGTACTTTTTTACCTAGGTGTCAGTATGGCATTGGTACTTTATTAGCGCTATGGTAGTCATTGATACACTGTAGTTATTGATACGCTGTGGTTATTGATACACTGTAGTTACTGATACACTGTAGTTATTGATATTGTACTTGGCTCAGAAAACAGGAAATCAGTGTCATTTCTAAGGCTATAAGTATTCATTCCTGGATCCAAAAAGACTAAACCACATATGAATTTTGTGAGCTAGGGCTTTACTTATGAATTCTCATATACACTTAGAACTTGATTTTGGTGAATCTTAAAAATCACACTTAACTTTTAAAACTCAATAAAAAAGATGAATAATTAAAAAGAAGACCAGACTTTAATAGATATTTCACCAAGAAAATATAAAAGTGGCCAATTAGCACAGTATCAATACCAGGGAAATGCAAATGAAAACCAGTGACATGCCGTGTTGCATCCACTTGGCTGTAGCAGGGTACAGGAAAAGTAATGCTATAGTTGTGTAAAAATAGCCTGACAGTTCCTCAGACAGTCAAATACAAAGACACTGCATGATTTAGCAGTCGTATGCCTCAGTATGTACAGAGAAAGGAAAGCATGCTCTCTGCAGAAGTTTGTGTGGTGTTCACACCAGCACAGTCTGTAAGTGCCTGAAGCATTATGTCTGGAGCCATGCCCATTAGCTAAGAGCCTAGTTGATTTTGTACGGCTCAGGTTCAGTCCCTAGCCCCAGATGATGGTTCACAGCCACCCTTAACTCCAGTTCCAGGGATCTAATAGTCTTGTCTAAACTCTGGGCACCAGGCACACATGTGGTACATATACACACATGCACATAACGTAAAAACACGGAGAAAGATTTAAAATTTTTTATAAAAATAGACTGAAGGGCCAGGCTGTGGTGGCACAAGCCTTTAATCCCAGCACTCGGGAGTCAGAGGCAGGCAGATTTCTGTGAGTTGGAGGCCAGTCTGGTCTACAGAGTGAGTTTCAGGATAGGCCCCAAAGCTACAGAGAAACCCTGTCTCGAAAAAGAAAAAATTAAAAAAGAAAAAAGACCGAAGGGGGAAATGGCTCAGGAATCTGTCACACACAGAAATTCGAATGTAGTACTGTACTCTTACGTGAATTGTCTTGGACAGAAGTTACAGCTTAGTGAAGAGGGTAGAACAGAACAAAGCTTGTTAAGTCTCTCTGTCGTCCTACAAGGCTGAGGTAGAGGCACAAGAGCCAGCACTGCAAGCCCTGCACGATCTTCTGGGGCTCCCGTAGCGGTGGACTAAATCCTTTGGGGTAAATAAGTACAAGTTCAGAGGGGTTCCGAGGGCCAGGTAGGAGTGTGGATTCTAGATGTCCTTCCTCCCTATTCCCCTAGACTTCTTTATATTGTTGTTATGTTCCATGGAGCACAGAGTTCGGGAAAGAGTATCACAGGGTCCTCATAAGCTTCTCTCTAGCTTCTGAGTCCTCTTAATTCTTAAATGAGGTTTCTAAGAACTGTACATTGTAAATTGAGCTTTGATGGTTACAGCAGTATAAAGTTTAGATGTTGACTGACATTATAAAGATACTTTGTAGTAGCAGACTGCTTGTTCATTTCCTGCCCACCCAGACCCGAATAATCACACAGAAATTATATTGATTGCAACACTGCTTGGCCAATGTCTCAGGTGTATTTCTAGCTAGCCCTTACATCTTAAATTAACCCATCTCTATTACTCTGTGTATTGCAACGATCGTAGGGTTCCAGTGGACGTCTGTTTCTTCCAGCAGCTACATAGTGTCTCCCCTGACTCTGCCTACTCTCTCTGTATATCTCTTCTAGCCTGGCTATAATCTGCCCTGCCATAGACCAAAACAACTTCTCTATTAACAAATGGTCTAACAAAGCCTTGTCCCCTGTTGTATTTCATCCTACCCACAATAATTTTTCCCCCAATCTTATATTGACTTTTTTTTTTAAAGAAAAAACTTAAGCATTTGTAGGTTGTTCTTAGGCAGACCATATATGATAGCAGAAATTCTTGAAATCTCCAGCATTTTGTTGTTACATTAGTGGTTTGCAGTATTTATCACTGTTCATATATTTTGTTTTAGACAATGCTGGAGAAGTTTGTTGAAGAATGCAAGTTTCCCCCTGTGCCTGATGCTGTTTGCTGCTATCAGCAGTGCCGGGGATATTCCAAAATTCAGATTTACCTAACTGATCCGGACTTTAAGGTCAGTAATGAACTTGCTGTTTTATAAAACTTCCTCAGAATTAATCCATAAAAGATTCAGTGAGTAGAGGCTCACAGGTTCTCTGGCTTGGGCGCAATTTTATATCTTCTTCCTTTCCATTTCCCTAGACTTTTTTATATTTTTGTTTTATTACATGGAAATCCAGAGTAACCAAAGTAAATGACGTGGGCTGGTGACCTGAGAAAGCAGGCTAACTGGCTCCATTTTGTTCTCTGAAACATAGGAAATAAAATGATTATTTCCTCTGACTTATTGCATTTTAAATATGTATAAAATTTTAATATGAGAATTTAAAGGCCATTGAAGTCTGAATTATTCCTTAGAGACCTAATTTAGGGCAAATCTGTCTCTTAACTGAATGATGAGACTGAAGGTTTACTTTAGAAGACAGTAGCTGCCCACTGTCTTCAGAAGATGCTGTTGCTCCAGCACTTGCTGTGTCGGGAGGATCGTGCATCTTCCTGCCGTGGAAGTTAAGATACCAGGTTCTCCAGTGCTGTAGAAGAAGATCACTCCATAGGGAAGTAGTATTCCTAGTTAGGGTGAATATAAGATCTCTAGTTATCTCGGTGTATTCAATCATACATGTATTGGTACAGATGTGAGTTTTTTTTTTTTTTTTTGAGGAAAATAATCAAATCTTTTTATTGTTTAGCAGTTTCATACAATTATACAATGAATTATAGTCATTTTCATCCCATTTTTCTCATTCATTCCCCTTTCTTATTTTACCCCTTCATCTCAATAAGCCCACTTCCTACTTACATGTCATCATTTTTTTGAATTTTTTTTTATTAAAAATTTCTGCCTCCTCCCCGCCTCCCATTTACCCCCTCCTCTCCCCTCCCCCTCCCTCTCCTATCCAGAGAGCAGTAAGGGTTCCCTGCCCTGTGGGAAGTCCAAGTTCCTCCCCCCTCCATCCAGGTCCAGGAAGGTGAGCATCCAAACAGGCCAGACCACCCCCAAAGCCAGTATGCGTAGTAGGATCCAAATCCAGTGTCATTGTCCTTGGCTTCTCAGCAGCCCTCATTGTTCGCCATGTTCTGGGAGACCGGTTTTATCTCATGCTTTTTCAGTCCCAGTCCAGCTGGGCTTGGTAAGCTCCGAAGAGATCAGCCCCACCATCTCAGTGGATGGGGGGACCCCTCACAGTCCAGACTTCCTTGCTCATGTTTTCCCTCCTTCTGCTCCTCATTTGGACCTTGGGAGCTCAGTCCGGTGCTCCAATGTGGGGCTCTGTCTTTATCTCCATCCATCTCCAGATGAAGGTTCCCTCACGGTCCTGACTTTCTTTCTCATGTTCTCTCTCCTTCTGCTCCTCATCAGGACCTTGGGAGCTCAGTCCGGTGCTCCAATGTGGGGCTCAGTCATTTTCTCCATCCATCGCCAGGTGGAGGTTCTATGGTGATATGCAAGATATTCATCAGTATGGCTATAGGATCTGGCCTTTTCCGGCTCCCTCTCCTCAGGTGCCCACGGAACTAGCTGGGGGCATCTCCCTGGATACCTGGGAACCCCTCTAGAGTCAAGTCTTTTAATAATCCTAAGATGGCTCCCTTAATTAGGATATATGCTTCCCCACTCCCATATCCACCCTTCCTATATCCTGAGCATCCCGTTCCCCCAAGCTCTTCCTATCCTCCCTTTCACGCTTTTCTCTCCCCATCTCCTCTTGGCCCCAACCCACCACACCCCCAAGTTCCCAATTTTTGCCCGGCGATCGTGTCTACTTCCAATATCCAGGAGGATTACTATATGTTTTTCTTTGGTTTCACCTTCTTATTGTCTTCTCTAGGATCACGAATTATAGGCTCGATGTCCTTTATTTATGGCTAGAAACCGATTATGAATGAGTACATCCCATGTTCATCTTTTTGGGTTACAGATGTGTTTTAAAAGTATATTTTTTTTTTTTTTTTTAATTTTACTTCAGGGTTTTATACGAATCAGCTGTTGTCAGTACTGTAAGGTGGAATTTCACATGAACTGCTGGAAAAAGTTGAAAACAACAACTTTCAATGACAAAATTGACAAGGTAAGGCATGAGGTCAGATTTTTGCACTGTGCTTGTGCATAGATCTTTTCCCCCACTCTGGACACTGATTTTAAAAAGTTTACCAAATGCATATTCCTTCCTGGGCTCTATAGCCAGAATTATAATGCTTTATACATGGTAATAACAAGGCAGGAAAGCAGAGTGTTCATGTTTTCTGTGACTGTATGGGCAATTACTTAAGTTTAGCATTTTGGTCATTGTTACCAAAAGTAAACATTTTAAGGTTTGGTTTTAATGCCCATGTCTTAAATTATGCACTACAGTATTACTCTCCAGAGGAGACTGTCCAGTTAGTCACCAGAAAGTATTGATGAACATTCAAAGTCTCAAAACGTCTACTTTCTACCAAAATTTAAGAAACCAACTTAAAATATATGTTATTTCTCTTCGGCGTGGGCCTTCTAATTATCAGGAACATTCTGAAAGAAGGGACACTATTACAGTCTAATTTGCATCCATAAAATATACTTACAGTCTGTATGGAATTAGCCAAAGGAACCGTTTTCTTTTGGGAAGAGGATTGTGTTACAACTTAGTAGGAGTCAGTCAGGTTAGGTAGAGGCACACTGTAACACACCCTGAGAGGGCTGTGAGGCAGAACTTGTCATGGGGTCTCTCCCGCTCACTCCTGACCATCGTATGTTCTGGTTGTCCGGCTCCCTGTAGCGCCCTAAACACAGGTCTGCGCAGTGCTCCCTTACAGCTCACCGAGAGCTCTTGTCTCTGACGGTGCTGGTGGGTGGGAGCTCTGGTCTGTGTGCCTCCTCTGTTTCTGAAAGCACATTGAAGAGTGGCCTTTCCTGGAACGTGTTCCTGTGTCAGAAGGGAGAGGCAGGGGCCCGTCCGTGAGAGGACGGAGCTACCGCATAGCCATGGTTCACGTCATGTGAGCACACATCAGAACCATACTCAGAAGGGGTTGTTAGGATTGCTGAAGGAGGTGACGCTGTCCTGTGGCTGTGACGGTGCGTGTGTCTTGGTATCCACTGAGGATACAACCTTTCTCTTTCCAATCAAAGGATTTTCTACAAGGAATTTGTTTCACGCCTGACTGTGAGGGAATCATTTCCAAGATTATCATCTTTAGCAGTGGTGGTCAAGTTAAATGTGAAGTAAGTAACAAAGAAGAGACTTAATAAGTTGATACAATGTGTGGAGTTATGTGGTGTGCATCTTTTCTTGGAGTGTGCAAGGGTGTTTGCGGTGTGCATTGCAGTGAGGTGTTCACCATTACTGATACTTACAGGGAGGGGGGTTTACGTTTCGGTTCTGTTGTTTTTGCTCTTTGTTGATTTTTTTCTCTCAAACTTTTGGGTGTTGGTGAGGATGTGACCTTTGGGGGAGCAGACAGGAGTGCCTTAGATTATTTTGAATTTAGCAGTCTGGGGGTAACAGCATTGAGGGGTTATAATAACATTTATAATATATTAGCTTTTCTGTTTGATTGTAATTTTTTAAAACTTCTTCTTAAAGTATCACTGGTTCCTTTTGGGTATTACTCACTAGAGCTTTCCAGGCGGTTGTGGGGTGTTCAGCTTGGCTGTGTGCTTCTGAGATGCTCGCTCCTTGTGCTTCGGGGCTTTACGTCATGACAGTGCGAGAAAAGTTGTATTGTCTTTGTTTTATTTAAAGTTTGAACACAAGGTCGTAAAAGAAAAGGCTCCTTCAAGACCTATTCTGAAACAGAAATGTTCTAGGTAAGACCTTCCACATTTATAATGTCAGGTAAAATAATTTTTTAAATGCAAGTTATCCAAATTGTGCTTTTTTTTTAAAGTTGTGCACACTAAAAAAATAAATATTAAAAAATTTAATACATATTTAAAACCAGAAAGTATTAGACTAGCCTGGGATGGCTAAATACTAATGAAAATTGTTACTGATTTATGGTTAAAATTATGACATTTCACATTGTGATTTAATGTTTGTTAACAGATTTGGCACGTTGGTAAAAATGGTATATTCATCCTTGGTTGATTTAGCTTTAATTCAAAAGCCTTTAAAAAAAAATTTCACCTCTTCAGCAAACATTTTGAACCAGTATCTAGTTTTTACTTTGAAATTCTCAGTGCTTTGCCTCTCTACATCTTGGCTCAGATCAGATCATCCCAGGCCTCCTTTCTTTTCATCCCGGCCTGCTACTTGGTTTCATTCTAGAAACTTGATTTTCCTCTCTTTTGGTTGTATCATTTGTGACCAAGAAAAACAAAGTTGAGCAGAATTATTTGTTGGAACTGTTTCACAGTACCACATCCACCAAATTCTTACATTTTAGGTCTAGGGCTTTGTTGGTTTATTGTAAGATATGACTTTAAATGTGTTTACACAAGTGATCTTGTAGACTGTTTATTCCTTTTGTCCGTGTACCTGGACACAGCATCCACATGGTGTACTGACCACAGTCAGCCATGTACCTGGACACAGCATCCACATGCTGTACTGACCACACAGTCAGCCGTGTACCTGGACACAGCATCCACGTGGTGTACTGACCACAGTCAGCCATGTACCTAGACACAGCATCCACGTGGTGTACTGACCACACAGTCAGCCGTGTACCTGGACACAGCATCCACGTGGTATACTGACCATACAGTTGTCCGTACACCTGGACACAGCATCCACGTGGTGTACTGACCACACAGTTGTCCGTACACCTGGACACAGCATCCACGTGGTGTACTGACCACACAGTTGTCCGTACACCTGGACACAGCATCCACGTGCTATTATTTGTTGCATCCTTAGACTGATGTGCTTGTGTTTATAAAATAGCTTCCTCATTCTGACTGAATTGGTCTTACGAATTTTGTATTGAGCAGAAATTGTAGGACAGGTTCTAATTTAAGAAAAAAATCTTAACCTTATGGTTGGAGAATGTCTCTACTCTAGACAGAGGAAACTAGTTCACTGAGTTTATCAGAGATAAGTGGTTGCTGATTGTAAATGTCTCTCAGCCTAGAGAAGTTAAGACTGAAAGAAGACAAAAAAGTAAAGCGGAAGATCCAAAAACAAGAGGCCAAAAAGTTAGCACAAGAAAGAAAGGAAGAGGACTTAAGAGAAAGCAACCCACCCAAAACCGAAGAGCCAGAAGGTACTCAGACATGCGGGTCATGGAAATAGTCTACCTGTCGCAAAATACAATAGGAATGTTCTTCATATCTTCATACTAATTTTTACTGATTCGAATACTGCTCTTAGTTAGTATTTTAATATCCCCAAACCAGATTTTTGTTAGTATGTTAATACTGACCCTAAGTGCAGCCTGTGTTACTGTAGAACAAGTATGTTGATGTGGAGCGCACTGGAGCAAAACCCCAGGGACTGCTCCAGGCAGACCACCTCTCTAGGGTGGATCTAAGGTCCAGCATCCAGAATGGAGTTAGTAGTGATCTGGAATAATGTGAGAGTCGGTTTATTATGCCAGAGTCTGAAGGTTTGGAAAATCATCTTTTGTACTGAATTTTTTTCAGCAGTGCACTAACTGTGTGCTTCTTCCAGACTACTGCATCTGAAGTGTAGTTGGTGAGGCTGGGTTAGAATACTTGAGAGAAGAAAGCTTATCTTAGAGAACATTATGTTAAATGCTGTAACATAACGTGATGTGAAAAGAAGATTGTAAAGTATTTGCTCTGGGAGCCTGGGTCCGTGGCTTGAACCCAGGTTCCTGGCAAGTGCAGTACCCAGAGCCTTCTGCCTTTTCTTTATTTGAGGCACTTTGACTCCATTGCTTAGTTTGGCCTTAGCCACTGATGCAGAATTCAGGCAGAGTGGGCCTTGAACTTGTCGTCCTCCTGCCTCAGCCTTCAAAGTACCTTTTTATTCTCTGAATTTTCGACTTAATTTGAACTTTCCTGCCTTTTCAGGGGTACTATTAAATTGTATTTTCCAAATTTAAAGTTTCCTTGAGTTGATTTCAGTAAAAACAGAAATCGGACCTTACCTGGCAGGGAAGACATCATAATCACAAAGTTGGTTTTCCCGGGCAAGGCTTATCCATTGCCTCTGGATGTGCTCATCCCTCTGATTTCTCCAGATGCAGGAAAACTGACTGCATAGTTTGTGGTAGTGGGGACTGCATTCACATTCCCTTCTGTAGAAACAAAGACCAGCAACACTGTGCTCTATGTCAGTTACTGTGCATGCTATGTGGTGTGCTTGCTCGTTGTGCAATTGCAGATTACTCCTGCTTATCCTCTACCCTCTGTTCTCTTAGGACCTGTGGATACTGTTAAGAGTTGTCAGTTTCTTGATGACAGAATCCTGCAGTGCATCAAGCAGAACGCTGAGAAGATTAAGTCTGGTATATTGAATGCTTCCACACTTCTCAAAGAGCTGCTTTCTTGGAAGGTTCTGAGCACAGAAGACTACACAACATGCTTTTCTAGCAAAAATTTTCTCAGTGAAGCAGTAGACTATGTTATCAGTCACTTGATTGAAGAAAAGAACAGAGTGAAGACGCGAATATTTGTGCATGTTTTGAGTGAGCTGAAAGAAATAGACCCTAAGTTGGCTCCCTGGATCCAGAGACTGGATAGCTTCGGTATGTACCTTTACATTCTAGAGTGCTGTTGTGTAGCAGGAAGGGCAAGTGCAGGCCTCTGAACCCTTTCTCTCTGCTGTCTGTATTAACAGTGTTTCAAATGCACGAGTACATTGTCATGTGGTTAGGGTTACCTTCCCACACAGGTGGTGTTAGGTTATACTGTAGACAGGGTGTAATACATTGTTTTAAATGAAGAGAATGGGAAAGGCAGGCTTAATTATGTGAGCTGTTTGTGAACGTGTGAGCTAAGTCAGACGTGATGGGAATGTGCGCAAAGTTTACTGTGCCCTCTGCTGTCTGCACAGAGGCTTCACTTCAGCTTCTGTGCTGAGAAACAGAAATGGAAAATTCAGGTTCCATGGGAAAAAGCTTAAAAGCACCAATAAGTAGACGGGGCTAATCGTGGAGAAATCCGGGGAGCGCGCTTGTCTGTTGTGAGTTCAGCTGCTTTCACTCTGTCGAGACTTTGCCGATTGGTCTGGGAGAAGGAAAGGCCGAGGAAACGCCCCCCAGGGCAGGCCCTTTACAGAGGCCACGCAAGGACTGTAGATGCCATGGTTTAACACTGGGTGAGGATGCTCTTGGCCTTATGAGGGCAAGGTTAGGGTGGCGGCTGGCCAGACACAATGCATGATGGGTTAGCAGCTGTTGATGAGGACGGGGACCCTCAGGACAGAGAGCAGTGTCTCAGATCAGTTTGGGATGGAGCCTGCCTGGCCTCTGCAGAGAGCTGATGGCGTGTGATGACTGCAAGCTTGGCGGAGCTGGAAATCTGAACACAGGTCTCCTAGGGGCCTTGTTTCTTAATGACGATTATCACTGGTGCCAATCAGATAAGCAAATTAAAAAGTTACTGCTTACATTATTTGCTCTAGAGGACAGTCAGAGAAGTAGTCTTTTTTTTAAACATTTATTTATTTTTTATGTATACAATGTTCTGTCTGTTTCTATGCCTGCAGGCCAGAGGAGGGCACCAGACCCCATTACAGATGGTTGTGAGCCACCATGTGGTTGCTGGGAATTGAGCTCAGGACCTTTGGAAGAGCAGGCAATGCTCTTAACCTCTGAGCCGTCTCCCCAGCCCCGGAGAAGTAGTTTTATCTGGGTTATGCTCCAGAGGTTAGAGGACCCACCACTACTCTTTGCTGTATATGTATTATTTGGTACCTACAGTTCTTCACTAGCAGGAAATTGCAAGTCCTTCTGATGTAATCTGTGTTTGTTCTGAAGACAGTAAGTCTGTACTAAAGCTCGGTTAATGAAAACTCAGAGAGAGAAATTGGGGTTCACCCTGAAGATCGAAAAGCAAAGCAACCTACCACTCTTACCTCAACCTCAGTCCAAAATGGTGAGCCTGCCTCCAGGAATCTCAGCACTGACTGAGAGCTGTCTCCTGCCATTTTATAGTCCCCTCTAGTTCTGGGATTAAGGGCCTGCACCACTACCACCTGGTTTCTCTAGCAATCTAGTGTGGCTACTGGGATTAAAGGTGTGTGTCATTGCTGCCTTGTCTGTAAAGTTGCCAGTGTAGCTGTTGTACTTTTCTGATCTTCAGGCAAGCTATATTTATTGAAATACAAGGGAAATGCCACTACAGTATACGCATAGTTTTAAGTTCTAAAGTAAGCTTAAGCTTTTATTCTAACCTGGATTAAAACACATTCGCTTACAAAGGAAATAATTTCTAGTTCATGGAATTTTACTTCTTTCTCACAAAAATCCATGCAGTGGAATCACTCATGTATATGTTTAATTTGGAAGTCAATTTATTTGATCATTTAAAAAAGGATGGAGGGAGAAATAGTTTGCAGGAGGGAGAAAATTAGCATTGCGTGGTGATGTTGTCTGCTTGCGTCCACCTGCGGAGTGCAGGAGTCATCGCTGTCAGAGACCAGATAGGGAACGTGCGCTCACTGGCAGTCAAACCTTTATTAAAGGTGTGGGTCCTTTTGTTTAAAGGTGCGGAATTCTCTTACCATGGTGCCTTCTGTGAGCTAAGTGTTCCGTCTAGAGGAATCAGCCACCAGAATAATTTTACAAATGCTATCTTGCTGACTTGACGCCTAGGCCTATCCTCGGGTGCCCTTGAGGTGTGCAGGGAAGCTGAGCTCACTTTGTTCTGCTCTCTGGAAGCATTTGTGAGGAGTGGGCTTCTTTGTCACTGATGTGGAGTTTTCGGGCTTGGAGGAAGAGAGCGAGGAGCCATGATGTTTTGGAAGAAGAGAAACAAGTCTTGGAGGTGTTAGAGGACTCTGACCAACATAGTCCTTTTCGTGGCATTTGGGAAGATTTGCATATTACACATCTTGGTGGTATGGAATGTATATAGGAAAACATTGTAAAACTTTTGACAATTCAGTTAGAAATGAAAGTCAAGAATTAGTGAAAATTATATTTTTGAGGGAATTTAGTGTCATCATAGAACTGCTTGGCTCACTGTCCTCAGCTACTGAAGAGTCGTTATAGCTATCTCGGTGTTAGGTCTTGTTTGTGAAATGTACCATAGTTTAACTAGTTGATCAAGTATTTGAATATTGTCACTGAAAAGTATGTAGACTGCAAATAGAGCTGCTTCCAGAGGATGTGACGATTGGGGGTTCTGCTGAAGATTTGACTTCCGTGATTTGGACTGTATTCTGTTTCAGGCTTAGATGCCACAGGACCGTTCTTTACTCGATACGGAGCATCTCTCAAGGAACTTGATTTTAGCGTCATGACTTTCCTCTGGAATGAGAAATACGGCCATAAACTGGGCTCTATAGAAGGAAAGGAGCTGGATTACTTCTGCGAGCCCGAGTCAGTGCTGGAAGCCCGCTGTTTGATCTGGCTGCTGGAGGAGCACAGAGACAAATTCCCCGCCTTGCACAGCGCTCTGGATGAGTTCTTCGACATAATGGGTACGTGAGCACAGTTGGGTCTGTAGTCTCTGATGCTACGGATTGGGGACCTACCTTACTTTAATACTTATTGACAAAAACTGGTGTGTGTGGGTGGTGTGTGTGTGGTTATAATGTTTGTGTTTTCTGCGGAGTGGGGTAGAGAACAATTTAGAGTCTTATTGAGAAGAAACAGGAAGAATACTGAGTCTCAGCTAAGGTCTCGGCCTTTGATCCTTCCCCTGTGAATTCTGTGGGACAGGGGAGACTGCAGATGTGGAGAGGCGGATCGGACAGCGTGTGGGTGGGGCTTAGATACCAGGGTGGGAGGAAATGGGATAGAACTCACCTTGGCAGAGTAGCTCGGTAGCAGCTCGTTTACTTAGCTTCCCTTGGGCTTTCTTCATTGTTATAATGAACTGATTTGGTCTGTCTGATTCTGTTACTTAAAAATTTTAACACTAAGCCGGGCGGTGGTGGCGCACGCCTTTAATCCCAGCACTCGGGAGGCAGAGGCAGGCGGATCTCTGTGAGTTCGAGGCCAGCCTGGTCTACAAGAGCTAGTTACAGGACAGGCACCAAAGCCACAGAGAAACCCTGTCTCGAAAAACCAAAAAAAAAAAAAAAAAATTTAACACTAGAGTCTGTTATACTAGTTATTGCTTTGTTTCCCTTTCTCTTAGCGTCAGAGTCTATACGTTGTTAAGTATGAGTTTTCTGGCTTCGTGCCCTTTGTTTTTGAGTACACGCTAGGAGTTCTGACCTTGTAGTGCCGCCGTGTATCAGGACGCTTAGTGTAGTGCAAGGCTCCTACTGCTGTTTGTTTTTAGAAGAGGGTGACCCTCAATGGCTGAAAGGGATACCATATTTAATAGCCTGGACTATTGCCATTAGTTCTGTGTTGGAAACTGCCATACAAGACCAATAGCACAAGTCCCTCTCGCGTGTTCCTGACACACAGCATACCTAGCTGCCTGGCTCTCTGCATAAAGCCATGGAGAAGGCATCAGGTTTCTGGCCATGTTACCCCGTCTCCCAGCTCTCCCTACATTTCTCACTTGAGACATTTTTAGTTTTACCTCTTCTCGTTTAAGATGAGTTTGTTAAAACTTTTCAGAATCCATTGGCTGCGTATTCAGTATCTTCACGAGTGATATGATAATTGGGAACCTCAGCCATCCTGAACTAGACATGCATACTTACTTCCATGTGGGATTCTGTACAAATAACCAAAAGCCCCTTAAAAGAAATATGGCTGAACTCGCCTGCCCGTTTTCTTGCATTTCTATTGGTATCATCTATCTAAATTTTCACCAAGAGACTTAGAATTAGTCTTGACTCTTTTCTGTTGCTCTTGTTATATCTACTTTGTCACAGTCCAGATACACTTTTATCTTCGCTCTGTCCTTTCCTGTTCATCTCGGTTCTGTAGGCCAACATCTACATCTTTTCCCACGGTCAGATTATTACAGTAGTTGAGACTCTGACCACTGTGTTTCTGAGCATATCTTATTGCCTGTAGAAACTTTTGTAGAAACAGTAACTCTTCTGTATGGGAAACATTTGCTTGGTGTTGCCTACATGTTACGGTCCTGTCGTCATTCCCTGTGCCAGCTAAGCTCATCCTTTAATGGAATGACCAAGTCGTTCCCAACATGGATTCCTGCTGCCTGTTCATCTCCAGGCGAGCCTACAGATCCTGTCCTCCCTGTCCTCCTTGGGCTTCTTCCCAAAGACTTTGCTGGTCTTCCAGCTTTTCTGTTGCTTATTTCGTTGTGGCGTCTGTGACACTGAGTTATGGGGACTTTTTCTTTCCTTCCTTCCTTTCTTTTTTCTTTGGTCTAGAACATGAACTCATTGGCACCAGTCATCTCTGTATTCCCACGTCCTGGCATAGATGGCAGCAAAAATGCTCTCAAAATATGCTGGCTTGGGGTGAAACTGTGCCTCTCTGTAGCTGAGCTCTCATCTATCTCGTCAGTCATTTTGCTCTCAGTTGTCGACTGAGTGTGTGAGTTGTGTGAAGAAAGAGCATAGCTGGGCTGGCAGTCCCGGGGTGGCTTGTGAGCGTGTGATGGGTACAAATGACTGAGTCACCTCAGACACTTGTGTCCCCGCAGATAGCCGGTGCACTGTGCTACGGAAACAAGACAGTGATGAAATGCCGGTAAGTCCTTGAGTCTCGGGGTTCTCTCTTAGACGGAGGAGCAGAGGAGAAGCCAGGCAGTGTGGGTCCTTGAGTCTTGGGGTTCTCTCTGACGGAGGAGCAGAGGAGAAGCCAGGCAGTGTGGGTCCTTGAGTCTCGGGGTTCTCTCTGACGGAGGAGCAGAGGAGAAGCCAGGCAGTGTGGGTAACACCCCACACCCACACAGAGCACCTGTGTCGTTACACTACTGGAAATGGAGTTTGGTGGGTAAAGAGGTGCCTGTCATGGCCCAGTGCCCTGAGTTACATCCCCAGCAGTGCATAACTGGGCACGGTGGCACAGACCTGCATTGCCAGCACTCAGGAAATAGAAACAGGAAGACCAGATAGATGTTCGAGGGCAGACTAGGCTTCATGAGACCCTGTCTAGACAGTCTTCATAATCTTCAAGTTAATAAATGTTCATTTTAGAAAGAGGAAAGGAAGAGTTCCTTTATCAAGAAAGATGGTAGCATTTGTTCTGGATGGAGGAGCACAGGAAACTTGTACCCAGGACCCCTGTTGGTGTAAAGGAGTTGTTGTGGAGTCACGTTTCCTCAGAGACCATGTCTGGTTTTCATGCTCTCTGGAGGAAAAGTCTTGTTTTCCAGTGGACAGAGGATCATCTGTCCTTGGAAAGTGCCTTACGCTACTCTAGTTGATAGGTGTTGCCTGATGTGGAGAAAGGTATATGCTGCTTCCTTCATGTTTCTGCCCAGTTTCTGGCCACATACTGGATGTCTGCTTTAACCAGTACCTGGTCTGATGCACTCAGCTGTGTGCACTCCACTGCAGAGATGCCCATACACTTAATATATGGCTAGTCAGAGAAGTGAATGTGCTCGTTTTCTTTGAGATTATGACTCTACTCTTGGAGGATTCATTGATGCTCTTTTTCATTTTTTTAGTTTGGATGTATCAAGGTAAAAAACAAAGGCAAGAAAAAGAAGCCAAAAGATTCAAAGGTAAGGAATTTTCTTCAGTGGTGATTCTGTCGTGAATATGTTAGTGAGAAAGAACAGCTTGTGGAACAGTTTGAAACACCTGTCTGAGTGAGCACATACGAGACTCCGTGAGGTGACAGCAGAACAGAAAGCAGGAAGGTCCCTGGGTTACTCAGGTGCCGCTGGTGCCCTGAAACTTGCTGGCCAGCTAGTCCAGCCAAAGTGGGGTAGTCCAGGCCCAGCTGGTGAAGATACATGATGGCAATCTGTGGCCTCCACATACATGCACACACATGCGCGTGGCCACCTGCAAAAACCCATCAACACACACACCACAGAATCCGTGCACTTACAGAAAAAAAAAAAGTGAAGAGCATACTAGCTAATACATGCTTACTAGTAATTCCCCTTGACTGTTACGAGCAGATAAGAAAGAACATTTTTATGGTATCCAGAACTGTCTAAACCAGTCAAAGTGATGAGTTCCAGCCATCCCATTACCACCATCAACAGGTTGCTATCATCTGTCCTTATCATTTCAGCTTGAAGCCCAGGAGACAGAAGAGCGTCACTTTAAATGTTGAGGGAAGGTCTGCATGCTCTAGTGTAGAGGGAGGGGCAGCTGGGAGACAGGGTAAGAAAGGGGTACAAGCTACTTGGGGGTTTCCGCACAGCTTAGCTTTGCATTTTTGACAAAACATGAATATTTAGTTACTTTCTTACACCATTTACATTTTTTGGAAACTACCCTAAGTTTTAATTTTCAACCTATTTCTAGCTGTTAAAATTTATAGTGCTATATTCTGTTTATGAGAAACTTTGAGTAGATGCTTTCAATATTCACGGTGGGTGTGCATGTATTCATGTAAATTCTCATGAATTTCAAAGGTGAGCATTTTTAATCCGTAGAATTCTAGAGTAGACTGGAGTCATTTTTAAGGGAGAATGTTTTTTTCATTTGCCATAGAATCTCATCATTTTTAGGGTGGGATAATCTCATTGCCACTCTTTTTTCTTTCCAACCAGCCAATGTTAGTGGGATCTGGAACAACATCAGTAACAGCAAGTGGTGAGACTGTTACTCCAGAAGACCATACGTAAGTATAAGTTCCTCAGTAGAATGCAGGTGTTTGTACTTTGAAAAGTCATGCCACGCCAGACAGTGGTGGCGCACCTTTAATCCCAGCACTCGAGAGGCAGAGACAGGTGGATCGCTGAGTTTGAGGCCAGCCTGATCCACAGAGAGTTCCAGGACAGGCTCCAAAGGTAGAAACCCTGTCTCGAAGAAGTGAAAAAAGAATAAATAAATAATAAGAATCACTCCAACTTACTACAGACTTGATTTTCCTTCTATCTTTCCTTCCTACCTCCCCTCCTGTCATTAGAGATATGAATCCATTATGATAATCCTTACTGAGTTAATGGCATGGCTACAAGAATTAATAGCCTTAAGAATTCGTTCAGGTTGTGTTAAAGTCACAAGAATATGGAAGGAGAGACTTAGGTAAAATAATTACTGACACAGATAAAACAAAAATACGTGATAGGAATTATGAAATTGACACATTTGGAAACCCTTTTATTTTAATTACATATTTTTATAGGTTGATTTTTTTTCCCCTGTGCTCTAGTATCTTCGTCTGCAATTAAATATTCCTTTCCAAAAACTTATTCACAATTTTTTTTTTAACCCAGCAGGCGCAATTCAGATTCTGCAGGCCCATTTGCCGTGCCTGACCACCTCAAGCAGGATGTTGAAGAATTTGAAGCCCTTTATGACCAGCACAGTACCGAGTATGTTGTTCGCAACAAGAAGTTGTGGGACATTAACCCCAAACAGAAATGTTCGACTCTGTATGAGTAAGTAGCCTGGCATTCCTGTGGCTCTCTTACGAGACTGCCAAGGAACGATCCAACCTGTTTGTGTCTTCTGTTTATTATCGTGTTTAGCATTTGACGCGCCTCTGGGGAATCTGTATTCAGAACCTTTGCCGTTTATTTCCAAAGCTTATTGAGGGTTTTTTATTTAGAGTCCAGATCATCATTGGTTTGTCGGTTTGAGCTACTGATACTGCTGGTTTTTTGCTTTTAAAACTGTCCTGACAGGACTGGTAAACCAGGCCATGTTCTTGGGGGTTTTGAGAGCGTTTTACTGTCTTTAGAAACCGAGTTGCAGGTGTGTGTGCCCTCTGCCGGCCAGCCCTAGTGTCGTCTAACTGTGAAGTCCAGGCCCTCTCTCACAGGCTGCCGTCCTCGTCGCTGTGTTGATGGCTGTCCGCCACCTACAGTCACAGTGTCAAGTTAACGTAGCTTGGGGAATTCGTCCCTGTTTTAGGGAAAGGGGTCCCAGTATGCTGCCATAGCTGCAGCTCAGTGACTGGTGAGTTACGGTGAGAGAAAACCCAGAGCCTTGTCCCGCTGCCCCGTGTTGGGGAGGGAAGTGTGCTTTTCTGTCTAGGTCACTTTTCTCCTTTCAAACAACAATGTGAGACTTAACAGGTAGCATGAATGATGGGAATAAAGCAACCTAGTGTAGAGTTCAGAAAACTGAGAGGCTCATGGCCATTCTGAGCATCTCATTAAATAAGTTGTACTTGAGTCTTTCTTTAAGAAAATAAATCGGGGGCTGGAGAGCTGTCTCAGCGGTTTAGAGCACTGTCTGCTCTTCAGAGGACCCGGGATGTGGGTGCAGGTGCACATGGAGGCTTATGTCAGGGATCTTCTTTATTCATTGAGGCGGGGTCTCAGTTGAGCACAGTGCTCACCAGAATCACTAGTCTAAGGAGCCAGTTGCTCCAGGAATCCCGCCTTAGCCTTCGGAAGTGCTGGGAGTAGAGGTAGGCTACCACACTCCCAGCCTTTGCATTCATGCTGGGGTCTGAAAGCAACTCCTCAAGCTTGCAGACCAAGTTTCACTCACTGGCCATCTTTCCGGCCCTGTGTGTTAATATGGGTATAAAAATGCTGCTTTGCGGTAATGCTGCGGTATTCATTTTGGGGAGTAAAACCATATAGTCTAAGAAACAAGATTTAATGTAAACTTGCATGCGCATGTACGTTGCTGCCCTGTTAGCAGGGGCAGCTCATGGGCACTGCAGAGTTGATGTGGCTGATGTTTATGTCAGTCTCCACACTCCTCAGCAAGGGTCCCTGCTCCAAAGATCACAGTGACTCTTTTCACCTTATATTCCCTCAACCCTGGGCTTTAGCACGTTTCTCTGTAAGAATGACGGTTGTGGGAATAGTCTTAGAGCAGAGCTGCATTGACTGTGACTTGGAAAAGGACAGAAGCGTTTCAGAAACAGATTCTTCTGTGAGGAAAATAATCTCGTTAAGACACATTAAAATGGATCCTGGGTGACGAGTATTTGGGGCAGCAGTGCTGGCAGAACGGTGTTGCAGCGGGTGCAGAGGTGTATCTGTGCGTTTGGAGCATAGAACGGGGTTTTTGGTGCTCAGAGGGGCGTGTAAACCTATTTCAAGTTCGTGGTCTCTATTGCACTGATTAGCCATGAAAGCCTTCATGGAGTCTTCTGTTCCTGGAAAGGCCATCTTAGTGGTGTCTGGGGTGCTGTGCATATGAGTTGTATTTAACTCTTTCGTAAGGAATACAAAATTTATTTGGAAGAAGCTACTTCTTTGAGCAAAATACACCAAGATCTGGAATGAACAAGACCAGTTCATAAGTGGTGTGCGACCGAGGACTCAGATCCCATGGATCTGGGTCTTGGACCGTGGGTTATTAGTCAGGTGTGATGCATTTCATTCCTCTGACCGGTTGCATGTTCCTCATGAGCATTTTAATGGATTTATTGTCTGAAAATTGAATGTTTCTGCTTTTAAAAGTTTGCTTTGATGACAAGAGTTATTTGAGGTTAGTGAACAGTTATCTCATATTGAGATATGAGTTATTTAGTTTGTTTGGGTTTTTCCCCTTATCTGGCATTTTTGTTACTGGTATTCTTAATTTTTTTCTAATTAAATTTTCTTGATTTTTTTCCATTATTTTTTTACATATATTGTCTAATTATTAGTTGGAACTTACAACATAAGATCTGACTTTTTTTCTTTCCCTGAAAGAAGGCCTTAAGGAATTGTGTTCTCAGGGCAAGTGAATGTAATAGGAGACTACTCATTCAGTTCCCGGCTGCCCAGACCTAAATCACGCAGAAACCATATTAATTGCAGCACTGTTTAGCCAAGAGCTTAGGTGCAGTCCTAGCTAGCTCTAACATCTTAGATAAACCTATGTAATTTACCAGAGGCTCATGGTGTGTCTCCCTTGCCTCTTGGGCAGCTCCAGGACATCTCCCTGACCCCACCAACCACTCTTTCTGTTGATTTCCCACCTGGCTTTACTCTGCTAAGCCATTGGCCGAAACAGCTTTATTCATTATTCAATAAAAGCAAAATATACACAGAAGTACATCCAGATCAAGTGAATTTCTGCTTGTATCAGTGATTTCAATCTGGATTTTATTGTTGGGGGAGTTGATACCAGAGTTAAATACTTTTGCCTGAGGAATAAAAAAACAACTTAGTACTTTCTTGTAGTAACTTAATGTAAATACTGTTTGTCCCAAGTTACTTCTCTCAGTTGTTGGAAGAGCATGGCCCCTTGGATTTGAATGACAAGGTGTTCTCTGAAGAGGATGAGTTCTTCCCTGAGGAAACTCGGCAGATGCTGGAAAGAGCAGGAGGCTTGAAGTCTTTCCTCCTGGGGTGTCCTCGCTTTGTTGTGGTAGATAACTGCATTGCCCTGAGGAAAGTCGCCTCGAGACTCAAGAAGAAGAGAAAGAAGAAGAACATGAGAGCTAAGGTTGAAGGAATGTCAAAAACAGGAGAATATTTACGAGTTAACCTACCCCTGCATCCAGCTGCCAGGGAGTTTAAACCAGACGTAAGGAGCGCGGCAGCGTGTGAAGACGTGGCGTGCGCAGCAGCGTGTGAAGACGTGGCGTGCGCCGAGTCCCCGAGGCCCCCACTGGACTCTGACAGCTCTTCTGGCTCAGCCTCTGAGGACAGCAGACTGGAAGTGGTCTCTTCTGACTCTCCCACCCCACTCTGTGAGGATGTGCACGAACCAGCCTCCTCTCCTTCCCCCACACCAGCTCCCGAAGATGCCAAGCCAACATACTGGGCTCAGTCACACGTGGTCTCGGGGTTCTGCTCATACCTTCCCTTCCAAGGGTTTGACGTCAGCCAGTCGAGTGCAACGTACGTAAACGTGGCGCCAAGCCTGTCACAGTTCACTGGCGTCCACGCGCCTTTGGCCAGCACCTCTTCTGAGCACCCCATGCAGAGGTCCATGCCAGTGGTGCCATCTTTTGTAGCCAGCGACAGAGCAGATGACAGTGCCACTGCATATTTCGAGGGTCACAATTCGTATGCTGAGAATGACTCTGGTGACCAGATTGCCTCTGAAACCCAGATCCTTGAGGAGCCCTTGGGAGTATTTGTGAAGTCCCAGAGCAGCTCGGCTGATGCTGCTCCAGCTCTGAGTGAGCCTGACCGACACAGCAAGCATGGAGGGAGCTCAGACGGCTACTCTGAAGCTTCTCTAGAAAGTACCTGTGGGGTGGCAGATACTCCACCCGCATCAGAGGCTGCTGTGCAGGTGAGGCTTTAAGGGGAAAAGAACATTTAATAGAAACATTTTCTTTTCCATTTTATGCGTGTGTGTGTATATGAAATGTGTCTGTTAGCAGGCGCACATATGCCACAGCATGCATGTGCACATTACAGGCTAACTTTAAGGAGTCCCATCCTCTCCCTCTGCTGTAAGATCTGGGGATTACACACAGGTTATCAGGCATGCAGAGCAAGTGCTCTTAGCTACCTGAAAAAGGTGTTGGTACCAAAGCTAGGTTTACCTTTTCACCGCCATTATGTCTGTTTTTCTAAACACAGCGACTTCATCACACAGTGGATGGGAAGCACACACATGCTAACACAATGACATCACACAGTGGGTGGGAAGTATACACACATGCTAACACAGTGACCTCATCACACAGTGGGGGTGGGAAGTACACACACATGTAACACAGTGACCTCATCACACGGTGGATGGGAAGTACACACACATGCTAACACAGTGACCTCATCACACAGTGGATGGGAAGTACACACACATGCTAACACAGTGACCTCATCACACGGTGGATGGGAAGTACACACACATGTAACACAGTGACCTCATCACACGGTGGATGGGAAGTACACACACTGAGAGTGTGGCTCAGTGAATGAGAACTTGTTTAGGATGTGCATAGCCCTAGGTTCCAGGCAGTCCCTTAATTAGTAATGAGAAAAAGAAGCATTTGGGCTGCCTGTTCCAGGACCTGCAGACGGGGACAGTGAGCATTGTGAGAAGTGAGTGCATTCCTACCAGCATGCAGACAAGTCCGTTCTCTGTCATGTCTTTTTGGGGTGGCTTCACTGAAGTCCTAATAGAGTTGTGCTCCCCTTAAATTTTCTGCTTTCTAGCAAGCTTGGGGGAAAAATGTTAATACTCCTAAGCAATATTAATTTTGGTTATACTCTAAATAATGTTTTCCTAATAGTTTTTATATGAAGAAATATAATTTAATCGAAAGAATTGGAAAAATTGTGGGAATGTTTTAAACAGTTGCTCAGGGCTTACTTGACTCATCTAGCCGAGGTCCATCAACCTCTAAGCCGTTGTTTTCCCCATAGGTGTCTAGGAGTGTAATGGATCAGGGCATCAACACCGAGCCATATGGACCTTTTGAGACACAGCAGGTGAGTCAAAGTATATTACATTGTTTAAATATTTCATTTTATGATAACGTGTATACACACGTGTGTGTGTGTGTGTGTGTGTGTTGGATTGGAGCCAGCTAATTCCCAAAATTACTGTGGACTAAGCTTATACTGCAACAAAAGCTAGTTTTTTGTTTAAATTTGAGAAGAAGAGGCAAAGAAGAAAGTTAGATGTTGTTTCCCTCTGTGTATTAATTCAAAGGATACTGGCTTTGTTTTAGCTGGTGTGATGAGCATGTATTAGTATATAAACAAGGTTACTCACGTGACTGACATCCGAGATGCCAGACTTGAGCCCCTTTAAGAATGGGTCAGTTATCTTTCTTAAAGGTAAAACATCACCACTAGTATTTATTATTGTTCTGGAATATTAACTATTAAAATTATGTATGAGAAGAAAAGGAGGTGCAGTTATCATTACTTATGGAAATTAAGATGAATAACTGAAAGGTAATTACTTACAAGATATTTTCCACATACTAACACCAACTTACTAACTTGTAAGAGAAAATATCACATTTTTAGTGGTAAAAATCCATTTCAGTTTAGCTAAGCTGCTATTGAGAGACTTAATGAAGAGACGAGTTTTGTTTCTTAATTCAGGACAGTCTTACTACACGTGTAAACCTAAACAGGGTTTAATAGTTTCCACTGAGGCAGGCAGCAGTGGTGCACGCCTGTAATACCAGTACTCTGGAGGCAGAGGCAGGATCTCCATGAGCTCATCTCATGAGCCAACCTCAAAATCTAGTGGCTTAAAATAACAATAAACATTTGCTCTGTCACAGTTTTCTTGGTCAGAAACTTGAAGCTGCTTGGGAATTCTGGGCCTGGAGGAGTAAATATTCTTAATACAGAAGGGTTTGCAAGTCAGTTAAAGAGACAGGTGTCACAGACATGGGAATTGGCACAAATATACAAGCCACAGTAAATGGAATGCTGCTAACTTTTAGGCATTAACAAACCAATTCCACATGCATGGTTCTGAAAGAAGTAAAATGCAGCTTTCTGGGGAGGGCGCTGTGGAATTGCTTGCACCAGATAGGTGTGTGGGGACCAGTGGACAGGTGACCGCAGCTTTCTGTGGGGAGCGGGTAGGTGTGTGGGGACCAGTGGACAGGTGACCAAGTGTTTTGTTTATAATTTTAACAGCCAAAAACTAGATACAATTTAAAGTTCTACCACTGGTGGCTGAAATGCTTTGCGTCCATGTGTTGAGATACAGTGTTTATTTAAGTAAACAGCTGTAGCTAAGTAGACAGAAATGTGTTGCTTGTGCTATCTGAGCAAGACCTTTATAGTTCTCATAAACCCAAGGGCCTTTACATGATTTTAAGTACGTGTTAGTAGAAATGATGAGAAATTGAAGATGAGCTACATTCATCTTATCCAGGCTAAGTTTTTTCTTTGTTTTCTTGTCTTTTTCAGACAGAATCTTACTATGTAGCCTTGGCTGGCCTCAGATTGATTCACCTTCCTCTGCCTCCTTAGTGCTAAGGTTAAGGTGTGCACCACCACACCCGGCCCATGCTAATTTCTTGGTGTGCAGTCTTACTTGATCATTTACATAGAGTTAAGTGACATCTTGTAAAAGGAATCTGGTTTTAATGCGTCTGGAATTTGCATTCTTCTGTTCGTAACTGTTAGAGAATTATAGCTTGTTTGCTCATTTCTTTACAAGAACATGTGGCAGTGTATTCAATGTCTCAATTGTTGAGCACTCAGAATGTGCCTGCTTCTCGTGTCGACATGCTGTAGTGAGCCGGTCTGTTTGACACAGCTCTGCTTAGGACTGAGTCAGGTAGGCGCTGCTGCTGTTCACAAACGCCGTGCTCAGTCCTGAGGCCGTCGAGAAGACTGCTCACTTTCCAGTCCTCATCTCCTGTTTGTTTCCTGGGGCTTTGAGACTTGGCCCCACATCTCTCACCCTTGATTTTCTATTTTGTAAAAGACAAAAATTACTTATTTGTTATTAAAATATGAGGAATTTTAAATATAACGTAAAGCAGCCATCTAATGTCCCAGCTGTCTCTGTTGGTTACTCAGATGTAGAAGTAATCGATAGGCCATATTCACTGTGATTTTTTTTTTTTTTTTTTTTTTTTTTTTCCAAATTGAGAGTAAAGCAGAGGTAATCAGTCTTTATCGTCAAATTTTGCTGTGTCAAGTAGGTGTGATAGTTTCCCTTATCCACGGTGCTAAGTCTCAAGACATAGGCTGAGGTCCTCCAGAGCACCGTGGTTAGTCTGTCTATGTTGGCTGTAATTCAGTGTAATAAAGTGTATTGTTTTGATATCTTGATTCCTTGAGGTTTTAGTTGCAAAGTCCTGGTGGGGGGGGGGGGGCACGCACAAATAAGTTGTCCAGGGTGGCTCAGGTCAGTGCCCCCAGGATTGACTTCTGCAGCCTGACCACCACAGGGGGCAGTCCTCTGATCCGCGGTCTGCCATACCTCGGACACAACACTCCTAGCTGAATGGGAGCTTGTTGAAAATTCTACAAAAGTGGTATGTGTTGTTTATCAGCATTTCATAGGTCGGTATCACAGCTTGCTTTTCTATTTGTGTGATTTTAAGCTAATCCATGGTAGATAACAGAAAACAGTTCATTGGTAACAATTTGTCTTTTTAAAATTACCAGCAAGTTACCATTGGAAGCACTCAAAAGAGTGATAGCAACACTAATCTACTCTACTTACTTGTCTTACTAGAACAGTTCCTGATGTTAATTACAGAAATATTCAAATCAAACTTTGATCTAATATTCACCCTTAGAAAACGAATTTTCAGAACTAATTATAGTTTATAGACTGAGGTTTAATTACACATTTCAGTAGTAAAATAATAGTGTTAGAAAGAGCTGATTTAGCCAGGAGATGGTGGTGACACGCACCTTCAATCCCAGAGGCAGGCGGATCCCTGTGAGTTCCAGGCCAGCCAGGGCTGTTACACAAAGAAACACTGGGGGGGGGGGGGGGAGCTGGCTGGCTTTTAGAGGTTTTAATTTTTGGATTATTACATTTCCCATATAAATTTTCCTTTTACCCGCCTTTGAGACAATTAAAGTCAGATCAGTTTTAAACAGCTGCTAATGGATGCCTCTGTGATTTACTCTTAGGGGGACCTTTCCCAGATTGAAAAGGAATACCACCTGTTAAGAGACCAGCTGAGGGCCGCATGTGAGAACTATGAGCAGATAACACTCCAGAGCTCAGAAGAGACCCAGGACCTGGAGGAAAAGCTGAGAAGGAATGCTGAAGAGAACAAGGTGATGCTGTCTGAGACACTCCTTGATGGCGCGTGGCTGAGTGTGAGGCCAGTGTTCTTGTAGCTTACACACTGCCGAGTGAACACCAGTGTTCTTGTAGCTTACACGCTGCCAAGTGTGAGCGCCAGTGTTCTTGTAGCTTACACACTGCTTTTGAGACGTTGACTGTCTGATTCATCTGTAATTCCTTGTCCCTGGTTAACTCTTCAGTGTCTTAGGTCCCAGGACGAATCCTAAGGCAGTGGCACCTGTGAGTCCTAGAGGCAGGTTTGCTCCTATCCTAATAGTTCTGCTGTGAACAATTCGGAGGGCACTTGCATTACTTAATTTCACTAAAGTTTTGTTGGCTTATCTGAAATATTTGGGGAGTAATTGCTTATTTCCTGGGTTTACTTTAACACGTGTAAAACTTTGGTACCCAGTGGAGGCTCAGGAAGTCGTGGGTCCACTACTGCCCTTCATCTTCTTCCTTCTAATAGATGTCAGAGGAGCTGTTGGCGTCCGTGCTGTATTACAGTCTGCTGGAGTACCTGGTTTAGACGTCACAAGCAGTGGAGTGGTACCGGTTAGGGAAGCCTGGTGCTTTAGTGGAGCAGTGAGATCACAGATGTGAGAATGCTGTGCTTCCTATCCATACAGGGAACAGAGATACTGACCCATTTAAGAAAACTGTTTGAGGGGAAAAAAGTCTGAATTGACAGCTGGAATAATACATTAAATAGTAGAAAATTAGCTTAATGTGACCTTAAGTAGGAAAGTCTCTATCAGGATTGAAGAGTTCCCCAGAAAGAAAGGTGGTTGGTCAAAGGGGACTTTGGTAGCGCTCCCCAAGCTGCTGGCACGCAGATGGCGCTGGAGGTGCAAAGGATAAGGAGAGGTGGTCATTCTCCTGTGGCGGGGGGATAAGTGGTAGAAACAAAATTTAAACCTGCTCAGCACATGACACATGGGATATAAGCTTGAGCAGATGAGAGGCTTGGTAAAATGGTCATACAGATGTGGTGTGCCTTGGAAAGGTTTGCTTGTGATCTCTGTGACCTCCTGTGTGAGTGACAGGCAGACTCGGGCACATGGGCACTCAGGTTTTCATCAGTGAGTGACACTTGTGACAGAGACCTCTCCGGCTTCACAAGCTGGCGGTCATACCAGGTACTGTATTCCCATAGTGCCTCAGGCCTGCGTGTGCACAGATGATTTTTACCCCGGGGACACAGTGTGCCCAGGAGGGGGACTGTGACGAACAGAGCTTGGCTGCTGCTGTGGTCTGCGCGGGGCTCACTGTGTCTACTTACCTAGTGCGTGTTGGAGCATAGGACAGCTGCCCTGTACCGGCTTCTCTAGTGCACTTTTCCTTTTGTGTGGCTTTGGATGTGGCGTCCCATGGTTGTGCTCAAGAACATGGTAAGTTCAGTTACTCCCTCCGTCACGTCAGGCTCGTCCAGTTTCTAGACTTTCTTGGTCAGTTGTTTACCCTCTTAAATTGCAAATCTGAGTTTCTTTGGTTGTGTTTACGCAAGAGTAGGTGAGAGTTAATATGATCATTTCTGTATTAATTATGAAGCAGCTTTGTCATTAAAGGGCAGTGAGTTTAAACGGCACGTGAACTCGGGTCATATTTTTGTTGGCAGAACTGTCTGTGTGTGTGTGTGTGTGTGTGTGTGTGTGTGTGTGTGTGTGTGTGTGTGTACAAACGTTATTAGAATTCCTTATCCTTTTGTTACCCGATCTTTTGGAGGTACCTTTGCCAAGTGGGTTCTCATGCCCTAGCATAACCTTGTGGTTGCACGTAATCTCACTTTCTAAAAGCTAGGTCCAAGTGAGATCATTGGCTCTGAGTATAAACAAAGGTGGGTGGCTTCCAGCTGCTCTGCAGGCAGACTTAGGTTGGTTGATCTTGGAAAAAGAAGTGACCATGTAGAATACAGGAGTTTGTCAATGTAGTAGGCATGAGGTTATCTGTGTCACAGAATGACTGGCATGTTTGGAATCAGCAGGGTTTTATTAGTGGAGGAAATGTGGACTTCTCCCCCTGCCCCAGGGGGAACCAAGACCTTTGTGCTTCTGCCACTTGGGAAGAGTGCACATGCCTCGTATCCGTCTAGAGCTCTCTCCGCTGCTGCAGGACCTTGACTACTTAGCATCAAGACCCTTGTCTAAGGCTGAAGAGGGGAAAATGGCCTCCTGGTCCCTATCTGTAGTGTGGAGTTGCAGGCAGGCCTGCTTTTCGTCCTGCCTGGCTCTTGGCCACCGGCTAGCTTATGCCCCAAAATAACATCACACAAACTGTATTCTTTTAAATACTGCCTGGCCCATTATTTTCAGCCTCTTACTCACATCTTGACTAACCCATATCTAATAATCTGTGTAGCACCACAAAGTGGTTTCTTACCGGGAAAGATTCAGCACGTCTGAACGGCTGGCTCCATCGCATCTCTCTCCCTGAGCAGAGGCACGGCGGTCTGTCTAACTTAGGAGAGGCGTAGCATCTGACTGAGCCATCTACCTCACTTCCTTTTTCCTGTTCTGTCTACTCCGCCCACCTAAGGGCTGGCCAATCAAATGGGCCAGGCAGTTTCTTTATTAGCCAATGAGAGTCCTCCATCATTTCCCCTTTTTCTGTTTAAACAAAAAAGAAAGGCTTTAACTTTAACATAGTAAAATTACATATAACAAAACAGTTATCAAGAATTACAGTTAAAATATTTATATCTACTTTATCTTCTATCATAACTAAGGAAAACTATAACTATCTATCTATTCTTTAACTCCATCAAAGACTCCAGAAGGATATAATATTACCTAAGTAAACAAGAAATAAGCAACTTCCAAACTCTAGAAATGACAGAGACATCTCGCTGCCTGGACAGTCACCCAAAGTTCTTTTGTACTGTTGGGGCATCCATCTTCGGCCTACAGGCCCACAGTTTCCAGGAGACATTTCCATGATGCAGGAAATTTCAAAGGCAGTTCAGTCAGTATCTGCTGTGTCCTGCAGAATGTCTTGGAGACTCATGAATCAGGAACCCCGAAAGATCATCTCACCTATAGGCAAGTTCAGCAGTCCTCTCTCTTAGGGTTCTCTGTGTCCAGTTTCTGCATCAGTCCAGGCAAGAGCAGTTTCTTGCCCAAATGGCTATCAAACTCCATAAGGAGCCTCTTCGATGCCCATTTTCTTCTTGAAGTAGCTGGTGCTGCCAGGAGCAGATGTGTCTCATTGTCATGAAAAGTCCTAAGTTATTAAAACATTAAATACCATATTTTGCAGTCTTTGCAAGATATGAAGAATGTCTATCTAAAATATATCTATGCACATCTAGAAAATCTAACTATCATAACTACAAGTTTGACTATTATTGATAACTATCCATTAACAACCTATATACATTACATTTTTAAATGAACTACACAATCACAATACCTTAATCAGTATCAGAAATACATATACATATAACAAGATTGACCTTAAATTTAAATCACTAAAGCAAAATCCACATCAATGCAAATTATTCATATCTATATCATATTTCACTTGAAGTCATTACTTCCTGTTATATCTGTAGGTTTATTATAGGGTGTGTTGTTCTTTCTGAGGGAGAAAGCCCCATGTTACTGTAGCTGAATCCTTGATCTCAGCATGCTTTGAACCAAAGCAGGAAGTTTAGGATCAGAATGTCAATTAAGAGCTAAGAGATTAAAGTCTTTCTCTAGGAAACAGGAATACAGGATTTCATTAAGCAGCTGGATTCCCTGATGCACTTCTTTCCTTAGAAACAGTAAAACAGATGATGTTTCCCCGTGGCCGTTGTTTCATCCACAAAGGTGTCCTGCCCCGACGCTTCACAGACACTGAAAGCTTTTCCTGTTTTTGTCAGTTCAGCTGTTTCAAAAAGCAGCAACTGCGTAAGGGAGCTGAGCCATAGGTCTGGGAGTGGCACTGAATCTTACTCTCCAGGGGAAGGGAATTAGCACTGCCTCAAGAGAGTTTCTGTGCCGTATGGACTTCGGACAGGTTTTCAATCCAAAGGCCTTTAATGATCAACCAGAGGTATCACAGTTCTAAAAACAAACAAAAGCTATTGGACTTGCTAGCTAAACCATGTGCAGATGACTTCCGGGTTAGGGAGCTATGTAGGCTGAAGGCCGAAGTGTGAATCCCATGTGCACATAAGGTTCTTCAGAGGACGTCCTGTGCCCAGTGCACTCAGTGCTGAAGTGTGGCTGCGCTGTGTTAGCTCAGTCCTGGGGCCCAGAGTGGCAGTGAGGCCACCAGGGCGCCAGCGCCTGCACATGAGGTGTCACCGCTCGGGGCTCTCGGGGTCCTTCCTTCCCCAAGACATGGATTGCCATGATCATGCAAGTCTTTTCAAAATGTTTGTAGATCTCAGAGACAGAATTAGACTGGTTCCTCCAAGATCTGGACAGAGAAATTAAAAAATGGCAACAAGAGAAAAGAGAAACCCAAGAAAGATTGAAGGCCCTGAAGAAAAAAGTGAAAAAGCTTGGGAACACCAGCGAAGCGTAAGTGGCGGCCGAAGCACGGCGTTGCTGTGCTGTTGTTGCTTTTTGAGACAGGGTTCTCTATCCCTGGTTGTCCTGGAACTCACTCTGTAGACCAGGCTGGCTTCAAACTCACAGAGATCTGCCTGCCTCTGCCTCCTGAGTGCTGGGATTAAAGGTGTGCACCACCACCACCTGGCTGGCATTACTGTTTTTAATATCCGGGGTTTCTGTTTCTTGTCATTCTTTGAACTTAATTTCAAATATGTATATCAAGTAAAAACCCTTTAAGATACTATTTTCACAATCGTTGTGCATCTTTAAGAAGCATCCATTGAAGTTTTTTACTTGAAGCTTTGTCTGAGCTGGCATGTTTTCAGATCAGTTATGTAAAAGTGAGAGTCAGCAAGGGCCCAGCTGCCTTTAAGGTTGAGCATGGGGGAGGGGGAGCCCTGGAGAAATGGCTCAGTACTTAAGAACATTGCCTGCTCTTCCAAAGGTTCTGAGTTCAATTCCTGGCAACCACATGGTGGCTCACAACCATCTGTAATGAGGTCTGGTGCCCTCTTACACACAGACAGAATATTGTATACATAATAAAAAGAAAAAGGTTGAGCATCAGTGTGAGCATTTTTACTGCATATGCCATGCTGGCTGGCTGATTTACTAATTTTTTTTTTTTTTTTTTTTGAGATGGTCTCATCTCACCGTGTGGCCCGGGCTATCCTGTAGGGTGGGACTCCAAGCGTGTGCCCTTGTGAAAACAGTCATTAAACCTTCCTCCAAGCAGCACAGTTGATGCAGTAAAGCTGGGCAGCCATGGGTTCGTGGGGAGCGTTATGGGTGTGGGTGCAGATCCCTGTGGGTTGCCGTGGAACAGCCTTAGAGATAATGAGGGTTGTGTGGCTGCTTCTGCAGGTCTGCCCAGAAGACTGAAGGATTGGGTAAGGAGTGCAGATCACATCTGGACCAGTCTGTGGGAATCAGGCAAGTCAAGCTTTCATTATTCTTGACATCTTTCACTACAATCTCAGTAGACTCTTAAGTGTGTCGTTGCCTGTCTGCCTCTCTTAAGTAATTCTTAAGGCTTGAATATGTATGTATTCAGGTTTCTACTTTTATTTCCTATTGTCAGTATAAGCACTGCCTAGATTTATTGCTATTATTTACTCCTTTCATTTCCTTGCTTTGAAGTAGGGTCTCACTGTAGCCCTGGCTGGCCTAGAACTCACAGTGATCCACCTGTCCCTGCCTCCGAAGTGCTGGGATTATAGGCATGTGTCACCAGGCCCCCCCCCCTTTTTTTTTAATTAACTTGAAATTGAAAGTGTATTTGAAGCATCCGTCTCCACCAGTAGAAAACCGTTGGTGCCATCCGAGTCTCAGCATGGACTGTAGTATATCGCTCTGTTATTGCAGGTTTGTTTCGTAATTGTCATTGTGAACCCATAGAGTTTCCTCTTCATCTTTATTAGTGGACACTGTGTTGTCATGAACACAACCAGGTCTCACCGATAGCAGCTATATTTTCCTTTGCTTGTTTAGCGCCATTTTACATCGTCTTGTCCGTCCCCGTCATCTTCAGTGGCCTTCTCTGTTACAACGTATGGCCATGATGGGACGAGAAATCACAGTAAGCAGGAGCCCAGCCTCACTAAGGCAGGTGCAGTGCTTTCTTTTGTAGAGCCCACAGACTTTAGTTTTTGTGTGTGCATGTAGGTCATGAAACAAGAGGGAACCATGAGAGGAGAAAGAGATCTTACCGTTTGAAGAGTGAATATGTTTGATGTGAAAGCAGGAGAGTGATGGTGGGGGAGTTAGATCAGCAGGAGGGGTCCAGACGCCATGGGAGGGAACAGAACATGGGGTTCTGAAAACGCCACAGTGAAACCCAGTACCTGGCTAGTTTTAAAAATCATGGCTCTAAACAGCTTCGTAATGATCACCTTGTTCCTGTTTTTATAACTATTCGATATTGAAATTTCTTACTTGAAATATAGAGGGTGTTTGAGAACAATTACCAGTTTATCTAAATCATATCCTCGAAAGTCAGGAAGCAGGAGCTGGGGCACTGGCTGTCAGCAAGCGCATGCCATGTGAGGACCTGAGTTGTATCCTGCGTCTGTGCATGACCATGGGTGCGGTGATGCGTGTCCTGTCACACCAGGCTGTGGAGGTAGACACAGGAGGACCTCTGGAGCGCACTGGCCAGCTCTTGTACCCAGTTGATCAGATCAGATACCAGTGAGAGTTCCTGTCTCAGATAAAGCAAAGTGGCTGTATCCTGAAGAATCACACTCAGCGTTAATTAACTCTGGCCACTACAGACCCCTACCTTTACCTGTGCCTGATGCATGCTCGCACACGCGCTCACAGTAAAGCCAGTGAACTGGCCCAGTGCCCTCGTGTTCCTCTGCATTTCTTCTAGATACTTCTTCTTGATTTCTTATCTTTCTCTGATCACTTACAAATGCAGAGGGCACAGTGAGTCTAAATTGTACGATGACACACAAGGCAGAAGACTGGCTGTCGGCGTGATCTCACGAGGGCTTTGTTTTCCCCTCGCAGTGGTGCTCTCACAGAGGAGAAGACAGCAGTGGACGAGTCCCTCGGAAAAGGAAGAGAGCTGTACGAGGAGAGCCACCAGAGAGCAGTGGCTGCCGAGGTGAGCCGGCACAGGCGGCAAGGGGAGGGCCTCTGCGTCTGTCTCTACCGGTAGAGTACCGCTGTGATGGGAGCTGGGAAATAGGACAGGCGTCATCCACAGGCTGACTTCCAGATCAGAGAGCTGTTACTTTTCTGTGCCTAAGAATTTTTAGTTTTTATTCTTTTTTTTTTCGCATCAGGACCTATGCTTGCCACCGCTATAGTTTATCCTAAAGTTTCTGAGTTGTGCCCGTAAATATACCTCAGTTTATAACTGCCTTCTTATTCACCATAATAATTTAGTCATTTCTCATGCTTTTCACGGAATCGTCGTCATATTTAATCAAATGACACACACCATGAGGCATGTCAGTATTTACCAGTCCTTCAAAAGCAAATCAAAAGACCTCCCAGGCTGGCAGATAGCTCTCTGTAGGTAAGGTGCTTGTGTGTGCTGAGCCACGAGGATCTGAGTCCCATCCGCAGAATCCTTTTTTATTTTATTTTTTTTGTTGTTGTTGTTGTTGTTGCTGTCTTTTTAAGCTGACATTGGGAAGGCAGAGACAGATGGATCCCTGGGGCTCACTGGCAAGCCAGCTTCTCCTACTTAGCAAGTTGCAGGCTGGTAAAAGACCTGTCTTAAGTTAACAAGGAAACAGAAATGACACTAGCATGTCCTCTGACCTCCGTACGTGTGCACATGTGTATAGACACACACACCAGAAACTAGTTAATGAAGTGACTTACAAGTCAGCCACCACTACTGTGTTGGTGACTCGTGATTCTGATCTCAGATACACCAATAGCAGCAATGGAGAATTGCTACAAGTTCAAGGCCAGCATATCCTTAAATACAAAAGAAAAAGAAATATATGTATGTATTTGGGCATTTACATGTTTGTGTATTCTTCAGTTCCCCTAGAGAAGTACACATTAATTTTTGTATACTGGTTGAAAACTGAAACAAGGGAAAATGGAAATAAACTGTAACACTAGCTTTATTTTTGTTGTTGTTGTTTCTAAAATGTGATTTGGGATATTTATTTGAGAAACAAGTTCTTTTTATTGTCTCATGTGTCTATGCTTTTTCTGGGGAAATGAGAAAAGGATTAAGTTGGACTGTCTGGAAGCAGCAGACTTCTAGTTATTAGTCAGTCAGGCACCTGCTTCCAGGCAAGTCTGAGGAACAAGCCGGCGTGTGTGCTGCACCAGCGTCTGGATCCTGGCCTTGCAGGTCACGTCCTGTGCCACTGGGCAGCAGGTTTTCCTGGAGGCTCTGTCCATTCCACACCTTCTGCACCGACTCTCACACAGCACCCACTTACCTGTGGGGAGAGCTGAGCGCACAGCCGAGGTGTGGGTGCCCAGAGGGGCTTTGGGCTGAGGAGGTGCAGCACTTTCAAATCCTCAGGTTTCCTTCCTGCTCACCTGATGAAATTACCGCATAATTGTGTTCTTATGTGTCTGCCATTGTACTTTATTTAAAGAGAAATTGGAAAGTTCTTAATGTTTACTTGGAAGGTTTTCAAATCGATTCAGATTTTCATTTGTGAGACATTTATGTATCCTCTATTGTACTGTCAGGTGTCTGTCCTTGAAAACTGGAAGGAGCGAGAAGTGTATAAATTACAGAGTTTGGCTGCACAAGCGGAAGCCTATCTTAAGAACCTCAAGCTGATGAGCAGGTACTGTGTCTCTTAGGTGCTCTTCCCATCCTGCACTTGGGAAATACAGTTAGAAACACCTGATGAAAAACAATTACTCAAAATGCTTTTCCTACAATATATTTTGATCATGTTTTTCCCTCCCCCAAGTCCTCCCAGAACCTCCCTGTGCCCAACCGTCTGTCCTTTCTCTGTGTCTCTTAAAAGTAAATTAATTAGGGGCTGGAGAGGTGGCTCAGAGGTTAAGAGCATTGCCTGCTCTTCCAAAGGTCCTGAGTTCAATTCCCAGCAACCACATGGTGGCTCACAACCATCTGTAATGAGGTCTGGTGCCCTCTTCTGGCCTGCAGGCATACACACAGATAGAATATTGTTTACATAATAAAATAAATAAATATAAAAATTAATTATATTAAGCATGATGGAAAAAGGGTGGGGAAGCAAGAATTGATTTGTGCTGGCTAGCTCCTCGTGTCCTGTGCCCCAGGAGTGGGTGAAGTGCTCAGCGAGACTCCCCTGGGGAAAACTGATTTCCCTGTGACCTTGGTGCAGACACTAAAGTATGTGCCTCCACGCCTGCTCCAAACTTTACAGTTTCACAGCAGACGTTCTATTGTGTGTTTGTTTGCCTTTAAATGCTTTCTGTTTTCCCAGTCTGTAAAGTGGGTGGTAAGTAGCTGTCTGCTTCTGAATCTTCCAGTGATGCTGCATCGTGCCCCGAGATGGAGTGTGATACATCCTCCTGGGAGTCCTTCCTTTCCAACGTGAGAGAAGAAGTGGAGAGCACAAAGGTGAGCTAGAAAACTTGTCACCGTCCTACCAGCATCATTGTGGTGGTTTGAATGCTCAGGAGACTACCGTTGTATTTTAAACATTCCTTTTTTAAAAATTTTTTTCAGTGCTTTTTTGTTGAAATTACTAGGAATTTTTCATGAAATTAGTGGTATTTTCTTAATTATCTTATATCATTTGCTTACACACATAATGCCCTGGGTTCACTTCTGAGCATGAAGAAAAGGAACAGAAGGAATTACAGTGCTCAGATGCCCAGGTCCTTCCCTGCTTACTCTCTGAGAAGCAGCTCTCCTGCTTTGGTGATCTCCAGGCCGAGGAGCCTGCCCGCCAAGGGTCAGATCATACCAAGCTCTTTAGCCTCACCACCTCAAGCCTCTCAGTAAATGGTTCGACTTCCTTACAATAATTATCTTAGAATTTTATTCACACTTGTATTTCTTGGGAAACTTGGTCATATGAATTATCTGACAAGAAAAAATATTAATTGAAACAGTTGTTTTCTTTTGGAATTGGTTACAAAAGCTTCACATTTTCCCTTCTACCCACAGTCTCAGTTTGAAGATCAAATTAAGGCCGTTAAAAATGGCTCTCGGCTCAGCGAACTTCCCAAAGTGCAGACTTCTATGCTTTCCTTTCCTGCCTGTACGATGGTGAGTGGAGAAGGACACAACCAGTCTCTGTCTTAACTGTCCACAATAGTTTTTTTCCACTGTTTTCAGAACACTGGGGATAGGCTTGTCCTAAGGTTCCATGTTGGTGCTCCTGTAGCCTCTGTGGCACAAGTAGTAAAAACTCAGAGACAGATACTGGGGTTCAAACTGAAGATCAGAAAAGCAAAGCAGCCAGCCTCTGGCTCTGACTTCTACCAAGGCTGGGCAACTGCAGACTGAGCCCTAAACCTTTGTCTCTCCTGTCTTATATTCCCCTCTAGTACTGGGATTAAAAGTGTGAACCACCACCACCTGAATCATTTTCTGCATTGGTCTTGAACTCTCAGAGACCCATCTGCCTTTGTCTATCAAATGCTGGCATTAAAGGTGTGGGTGCCATCACTGCCTGGCCTCTAGTGACTTAGTTTTACCCTCTGATCTTCAAGCAAGCTTCATTTATTAGAACATAAATATCACTATAAACTTTTAAGCTTTAAGCATTTTATCATCAGTGGATCAATGTTTCTGCAGCTAGTCATGAGAGCAGGACTAAGACACACTGTGATCCCTGTTCCTACCCCTTTCATGGACCTTCGTATCTGTTTTCTTTTCTTGATGCAGGGTGTGTGTGTGTGCTCGCTCGCGTGTACATGTGACAGACAGACATTAGTGAACTACATGCATGTAGTCTAGCATGTCAACAATCACTCTAAGTAGCAGTGTAACTCCTAGACACTTGGAGGCATGAAGGTCTTAGTTAAGTCTGTTTCCTCACCAGATGCAAAGCAAACAGTACTGCATGTACGACAGGAAGGAGTTTGCTGGTCTAACCTGTCATATTTGATTGCTGTCTGAGGTGTGTCCTGAATCTCACAAACAGAAGTGCTTGCTAAATTTTATCTTTTGACTTCAAAGTGCTTTTTAGAATTGCAGTAATATTATTTTGTGGACTTTGTAGAAAGGCTAACCATAGATGTCAGTTTATTGGGTTTTGAGGTACCCGTTTCTGGGATTTAGACACAGATGAGACTAGGAATTCCAGGCCTCTGTGAAGTTTCAAAATGTTTAGCATGTCCTTGCAGTCCTGGTTGCTGCTTTCCCAGTGCCTGCCTTGCACCTTCCTGCTACCAACATGTCTATCTGGACTCTTCTTCAGCCTCAGATCTGTCCTAATGCCCTGCCTCCGGCCTTTCCCTGGAAGGCTCACTGGTACCTCCCTCCCTTCCTCCTCATTACCTTTATAATGTACAGTAGATCACCTTAGTCTAGAGACCTCGGTGCCTAACAGCCTATCTGCTCCTGCAGAGGACCTGGGTTTCACTCCCAGCACCTGCATTATGACTCATAACATCTGTGACTCCAGTTCCAGGGCATCAGAGCCAGTCACATGTACACAGTCATAAATGCAAGCCAAGCATTCATGTACATAAAATAAAATTTTAATGTCTTAGGAATACAAGGTGTGGCATCATGATCTACACTTCTCCACATCGTAAGTTCTTTGTTATACTGAAAGGTCTCATTTTTGTTTTCTCTAAATTTCTACAGCAGATATAGAAGAAAAAAACTTTTGACTCTTAGAATATTTTATTATTAGCTAATTTCATTTTTTTATAATTTTAAAACAATTCAGGTTTTTTTTTTTTCATAATCAAAGTTCTGAGACCTCTAAGTGTATCAGGAACTGGAGAGATGGCTCAGAGGTTAAGAACACTGGCTGCTCTTCAAGAGGTCCTAAGTTCAATTCCCAGCAGCCTGGCTCACAGCCATGTATGATGAGATCTGGTGCCCTCTTCTGGTGTGCAGGAATACATGGAGACAGAACATTGTACACATAATAAATAAATAAATCTTTTTTTTAAAAGAGTACCCTTAAAAACCATTTATTTCCTTAATCCCAACACTCAGGAGGCAGAGGCAGGAGGATCTGTGTGTTCAAGGCAAGCCTGGTTTACAGAACAAGTCCCAGGACAACCAGAGTTACAAAGAGAAACCCTGTCTGGAAGAACCAAAGCCAAACAAACAAAAGAACATCTATTTCGTACCTCATGTCTTCGCTGGGTATTTAGTGGTAATGAAGAATAAATGTGGAATGGGCTCTCAGAGTACTATGGGCTTCAGAAAAGACAGACCTTAAACTCACAACTACAAAATAAACACTGATGTTTGTCCCCTGAATGCTCTAGTAACATAAATCCACATCTAGGGTAAGAAAGGGATGAGAGGATAATGTTTGGGGAGGGGCAGGGTGCTAACCCTTAGAGCAGCCTGGTGTTGCAATGGACATAGCACATGCTGGGAAGCTGGAAATAAAAGGGGACATGCAGTCCGTCCTTTGCGAGGGACACAGGGAGCACTGCAGAACCTTCCAGGGCCAGCAGAACAAAGTTTGCACTGTTGTTTAGGTCATTGGGAAGGCTGAGGTTTAGGTTTCAAGTCAGGGGAAAGATGAGCTGGAGGAAGGAGTTGATGGCTATACAAGGCTGAGTGAGCTCTATGTGACTTGGCACCCTCAGCAGTGTGTGCAGGTGGGAGACCATAGGTGGCAGCTCAGCACCCTCAGCAGTGTGTGCAGGGGGGAGACCATTGGTGGGAGCAGTATGGGGAGCAGCGTGGTTGTGAGATGATGGGGCTGCTCCTGAACCCAAGTTTGAGCACAGTGAGTTTGGTTCCCCAGATCACTCATGGTTGTGCAGATAAGAGTCTCAGGAAAATATCCCAGTCTAGAAATTGCATGGTGGTCTTGGGAGAGAGGAGCCTCAGGTTGAGATTTGGGCCTCCAGCAACATAAGATGCGGACAGAAGGTAAGAGCTACAAAGAGCAGAGTTGGGTGTGGCCAGCACTAGTCTCCCTGTTTCCTAGGAGACGGCTTTGGGGAATATTAGAGCAGATTGATTGGTTAGCAGTAGTAGTAGTAGTGGGTGGGATGGAGGGAGTGCTGTCATTTAGGCTGTTTTTCTAATTTTAACGTCCTGCGTTCAGGTTTGCTGGGAGCTGCTATGGACATGTGCTCATCAGTTCATTTCTCTCTTGTCAGTTACCCTCTGAGTTTTCAGGCCATGAAGATCAAGGGCCCATGACTTCTGTAGACATGACTGGAGCAGTCTACAATGATTTCCTTGTGGCACCTCCTAGTGGCTCCCCAGAGGAGGTTCCTGAACTGATACTAGGATCACCCACCCATCAGCCTGAAGTTGCTCAGCCTGAAGAGCTCAAGAGGGCTAGCCAGGCATCTCCATCAGAACAAAGCCCCGAGGCGGAGGAGAAGCCACCTGGACCGGCTCCTCGGTCAAGCCAGTCCCCAAGCAAGATTTTCAGCAGTGCCATTGAGCATTTGTTGGTGGTGTTCCCGTGCTACACCAGGTGAGTAGATGTCTGTGACTGTTAAATGCGTCATTAACTGTGTCTGGGGTTGTTGCTGCTGCTGTTTTGAGACAGGGTCTCATCAGTGTCTAGCCCTGGCTGTCCTGGAACTCGCTATGTAGACCAGTTTGGTTTCAGACTCACAGAGATCTACCTGCCTCTCCTCCTGAATGCTTGAATAAAAGATGTGCACCACCGTGCCTAGCCATTGAACTGCTGCTTGATCAGATAAAACAATGACCAATTAGAAAATAATGTGAAAAGAATTGTGTTAATTGTTTTACCAAGAAAGACATGCTCTTTGTTTTTTTCTCCTTGTGACCATAATAGTGTGATGCTGGGGACTAACCCAGGGCTAGGGTTAGGCAAAGGCTCTAACACTTGAACTACACACCCAAGCCACAAGTGAAGGTTCTGATGTTCATATCAGAATTGAGTGTGCTGTGCTTAAGCCAGGCATAGTGGCTCACACCTTTAATCCGGCTCTCAGGAGGCAAAGGCAGGCAAATCTCTGAGTTCAAGACCTGCCTGGTCTACAGAGTGAGTTCCAGGACAATTAGAATTGTTACACAGAGAAACCCTCTCTTGAAAAACCTGTGTGTGTGTGTGTGTGTGTGTGTGAGAGAGAGAGAGAGAGAGAGAGAGAGAGCACACTGACCCCTGAGTAACCCAACAGCAGAACACAGTGGTTTGCTAAGACTTGGTGAGCTTGGTAACACTCCAGCATTATCTGCTGTGGAGTCTGTAAATGAGCTGTAAAATACATTGTGCGTCATATAGGAAAATACAGAGCAAAGAACACAAACATCTTAACATTTTGTAGTTAGCCGTGTGAGGTGCGAAGGGTAAACTGAATTCAGTATGAGATGTGTGTCCATACTACAAAAGGAACCGTGTGAGTCTCCGGAAACGCTGCTCGTGCCTGAGTCAATAAGCTGTGTTTATCGAGCTGACTCTGGTTCCTTGTACTTCACTGTGTCTCTGCTCTCCAATCAGTGCAAGAGAAGGAGAGTTAGGATCCAGGGACAGCTTAAAAGAGAACTCTGTACACAGTGACTTTTTGTACCTGCATTGCTTCTGTTTCTTGATATTAATGGGTTATAAGATTGAAAGTTAGGAATAAAGTAGTCATTAAAAATGTCTGTTGCTCGAGACCAGCCTGGTCTACAAGAGCTAGCTCCAGGACAGGCTCTAAAGCTGCAGAGAAACCCTGTCTCAAAGAAAAAACCAAAAAATAAAAAAATAAAAAATGTCTGTTGCAGTTGGGGAGATAACTCAGCTTGGTAAAGTATTTATGCAAGCTTGAGAACCCAGGTTCAAACCTCCATCATAAAAAGGCAGGCAAGTCAGCTAGCCCTGAAATCCTGGCACAGATAATTCAAAGACCCTGGGCTTTTGGGGGCAGCCCGTCTATCCTTTCTCAAAAATAAGCTGAAGAATGATGGAAAAATACACCTGGTGTTGACCTCTAGCCCCATATATGTGCACACACAGTCATACACGGTATGACTGGCCAGAGCGAGTGTTTCCCAGCTCAGTGGAGTCCTTCCCATAAGAGCAAGAGCAGTCTGAACGCTAACTGCTGAACCACTGAATGCCAGTACTGAGAGGTGGTTAGTAGCTTGGGAGGAATCATTCTGTCTTAAATGGATATTTCTGTATGGTCACTGCAGTTAACTGGTCGACAGATGATCTGTATGACGGTCATTGTGGTCGACGGTCATTGTGGTCCACGGTCACCTCTGCGTGGTGAGCGGATCTTTCTGTATGGTCACTGTGGTTGACTGGTCCACAGGTTACCTCTGCGTGGTGAGCTGATCTTTCTGTACGGTCACTGTGGTTGACTGGTCCACAGGTTACCTTTGGGTAGTGAGCGGATCTTTCTGTACAGTCACTGTGGTTAACTGTGGTCCACAGGTTACCTTTGCGTGGTGAGCTGATTTTTCTCTATGGTCACTGTGGTTAACTGTGGTCCACAGGTTACCTTTGCGTGGTGAGCTGATCTTTCTGTATGGTCACTGTGGTTAACTGTGGTCTACAGGTTACCTTGGGGTGGTGAGCTGATCTTTCTACACGGTCACTGGTAACTGGTGAGTTGTCAGAGTCATTTATTATTCACTTTTCTTTTTCAGCACTGAGCTTGCTGGTTTTGTTAAAAAAGTTCGAAACAAAAACAAGAACTCACTCTCTGGCTTAAGTATTGAGGATATTGTTGAAAGAGTCACAGAACACATTCTAGAGGAACAGAAAAAGAAAAAGGTAAGATATTTCTCTTCATGCTTGTTTATAAAATGTGAGACTCAAAAGCTTGCAGTCCAGCCCCCAGTGAGAGAGTGGACTAGAAGGTGGCCAGATGGTCGTAACTGCACCTCTTTCCCTCTTTCCCACCTCATCCCGTCTGCAGCCAAACCCAGGAAAAGACAAGAAGACATCTGAGGCTCACGCTGATGCTGCGGTGGCTGAGTCCTCCCAGAGTGCACCCTTGGCCGTTGTTGGGCCGTCATCCAAAACCAAAGGCCAGAAGAGAGAAGACGTCCCTGTGAGTATTACCTGAACAGCTGCATTGCCAGTTTTTCTCTTTATTGAGGAGAGGAATTGGGAGGACGCAGAATTTTTAGTCCATGAGGTAGCCCTTTCACTTCGAGGCTTGCTCTATTTGAAACTAAAATTAGGAACCAGATTTTGCTGTATTTGAATATACCTTCATGTCTGGGGTCCAGGGTGACAGCCGACTGCCTGAATATAACTGAGTTTTGTCCTATGCTTTTACTTTTACAAGTGGTCAATTGTGTTGACCTCATGTATCAAGTGGGAAAAGCAGTTTTTGGATAATTTTATCCTTTGTAAGCAGGAACTTGATACTTAAAGGCTAGCTTGCATCATTCAGCACTACCGTGAGCCTGGGCGGGACTTGTACTGCCAGACTACTGCTGGATTCATTGATGCTGTAGAATACCCATACTAATGGTACCCTTTGCCCGTCCGTTGGGTACCTGGAAGTGGGTACTGAAATGGGCTGAATGTGCCTGCAATTTGACATTGCTGATTTAAGTCTCGGTTTCCTTTAAGAATATAAGAATCTTTTTATTTGCATGGTACATCTGATAAATTGTTCATGTGGTTTTATCTAAGTTGGCAAGGCTCTATAATTGTCTGTATTTTACAATAAAACAGCCAAGGCATGAGTGTGATCCTGTCAGCATTCAGCTGTGTGAAGCTGTAGATGTCTTGCTTGTCAGGCAGCAGCAGTCCTCGGCTTGTCACTGCCGGGTGAGGCTGGAGACCTACTGAGGAAACAGGTGTCGATATGCTTCTTCCTCTTGCCCTGTGCCGCTTTTTCTCTATGGTCACTGTGGTTAAGGGTGGTCCACAGGGCGTTTGCATTTTTAGGGGGAGTAGTGCCCAGCCCCACCTCAGAGTAGACTGGGTAATCACCTCCAAGAGAGAGCTGCTTCTGTCTCTGTGGTGACTGATGTCACTTTTCAATTTGTTGAGACCCAGACATGCTGGGGGGGGGTGGGGGGGAGTATCTTGATGGGGTTTATCGAGGTGAGAAGACTCAAGACTCAAACACAGTGGGCGGTACCATTTCCTGCTTGGGGTCCTAGACATTAAAATAAATAAAAGATTGTGTGTGGGGTGCAAACACGTGTGCACATAGGAGCAAGTGCACACCCATGTGTACCTGTGCAGAGGCCAGGGGAGGACATTGGATGTCCTGCTGTATCAATCTCACTGTTTTCTCTTGAGACAAGAGTCTTCGAACCGGAAGCTCTTTTTCCAGTGAGGTTGGTGGCATATGCAGGTTCACTTTGCTCTACGCTGTCCAGGACTCAGGGAGGAGGTGGAAGGGCTAGCGTAGAGGAAACTGAACCTGCCACCTGCCCCATTTCAGCCCGGGCCCTGTCAGCACCTCAGGAGAGCCCGTAGCCTGGTCTGTAAGACTGACCAGTGGAACTGTTTGCTCTCAGGTCTTCAAGCAGTCTGTATTAAAATACAGTTCAAATCCACCACAGTTACAGGTCTGCTGGCATCTTGCTTCTTAGGCGACTGGCTTGAATCTCAACTCTGCCCTTCTTTTTCCCTGTATTTAGTTTGACTTTTCATCCTTCCTGACTTTCAGTCAAATAGCTTCTATTATTAACAATGAGCAGCATATACTCACAGCATAGAAAAGCTTCTATTATTAACAGTGAGCAGCATATACTCACAGCATATAAAATATACTCACAGTATATAAAAAGGTTATCCCACAGCAAAACTTTTTTTTGTTGTTGTTGTTTTAAGTTTTTTGAGGCAGGTTCTCTCTGGAGTCCTGACTGTCCTGAGAACTCACTGTGTAAGCCAGGCTGGCCTTGAACTCACAGAGATCCACCTGCCTCTGCTGTCTGAATGCTGGGATTAGAGGCGTGTGCCACCACCACCTGGCTAGAAACGATTTTAAATTTTAAAAGCTGTCTTTACTCTTTTAAACCATAATTGAAAAATAATCTGCTACCCTTTGTGGCCAAAAAAAAACCCAAAAAACCAAAACCAAAACAAAACAAACCCTTAGGCCACCCATGCACTAAGTGATGCAAGCACATATCATAAAGTTATTTATTATTCAAATGTGTTTCTTTCTCAGGCACCAGATGCAAATTCCTGTGAGCTATGCCATGAGATGTTCAAGTCAAAAAACATGCGTGTGCTAAAATGTGGGCACAAGTTTCACAAAGGAGTAAGTATTTCTGACTGTCTACCATGCATTTTAAAAATAAAAATGGAATTTGGGGGCAGGTAACCAGTCCTTGTGTTTCCAAGCCATTTTTCCTTTGTAAATCTACGCATACAGTGTTCATAGGTCTATGTAAAACCATGTTTGGGAAGTCCGTAGGGGTCTTGGACCAGGGGTGTCTGTGGCTCTGTAGACTACTTTTTCTGCCCGTCATGCCATGGGTGAAGAATTACAGTTGACTGCGTAGCTATATTAGCTCTGGGACTCTACACAATATTAATTCCTTCAAAGTTGGTTTCCCGTGTGACTAAAGAAATAGTGCACAGCGTCTGTTCCGTGTAGCACGTAGAGCTGGGGCACCATGTTGAAGACAGTACCTGGTCCACGTCCTTCTGTCTCGGTGTCTAGGACAGATGAGTTCTCCACTGTCTTAGTTTATTAACCGTAAGGAAGGGCCGACTATAAAATACTCACTAGCAGGACCTGATCAAGCTGCAGAGCCCTTCAGATCATGCTTTGGCCTTCAGCTCTCCACGCCTGCCCAGCCGTGTGCCAGCCAGGCCTGCACAGAGAATGTGCGAACAGACCCATGAGACACTCAGGATCCAAAAGCCAGGAGCAGGCATCGAGTGATTTTTGTGGCCACAAAACTGACAAGTGGTGCAATCAGTCAGTCAAGAAAGCTGACCGAGCTTAGATTGAGGCCAGGGTGTAAGGGAGGACAAGGCCCTTCACGGACCGTGAGTCTGATTCTGGAGCGCCGTTGTTTTCTCCTGGGCTTCAGCCGTCCTCCTGCCATGAGCAGACCATGATCTTCCTTAAGGATTGGGCGGCACCAGACTGGGAAAGTAGCATGAGCCGTGCTCCTGCCAGAGCACAGTGATTTAAGAGAGCTGGGGTCCCCGACCCTGCAGCACTCGCTGACTCTCTTTTCTCCTTTGCAGTGCTTTAAGCAGTGGCTTAAAGGGCAGAGCACCTGCCCTACCTGCGGCAGCGGGGACCTGCTGTCAGAAGAGTAGCCTGTGGCTGCACCCTTGCCCACCCAGCGCAGCTGACGATGGGAACTGCGTCCGTTTCTGTAGGTAGTCACTCCTCACCTGTGTGATGCCTGACAGCAATGTCCTGTCACCCGTGTGGACACGGATTGCACACTCCAACACTGTGTACCACCGAGCTAACCAGCGGAGTCCTGAGTGCCATCCACATCAAGTTCCCCCCAGTGGCAGCCGTGTGTGGGCCTCTGCGATGCTGTGTCACACATTCCTACGCTGGTGGTGCTGCTGCGGGGGCTCTGAGATGAGAGCTTCCTGGGGAGAGAGCTGTGAGCCCCCCAAAGCAGCGCTCCAGTTGTGAGGATTCTTAGCTCTTCGGTTCTTCCCTGGAACTGTATGGTCTCCTTCATAAATTTTGGTTTTTCGAGACAGGGTTTCTCTATGTAACAGCCCTGCCTGTCCTGGAGCTCACTCTGTAGACCAGGCTGGGCTCAAACTTACAGAGATCCGCCTGCCTCTGCCTCCCAAGTGTTGGGATTAAAGGTGTGCACCACCATCAACCGGCCCTTCTTAAATTTTTAAAGTGCTTGTGATCCAGTTGATCCACATCTTGGAAACCAATTATAAAATACGTTTTAAATTGGCTTGAGCTAAGATTTTTCTACCCTGGAAGCAGGCTACCTGTTGGCAGCAGCCCCACACCTGAGGCTCACACTGAGATCTCTGCGCTGGTCTCCTTAGCTAGTCTACCAGTGCTCCGAAGTGTCCAGCTAGCTAGACCTGAGCACACGAGTGCTGTGCAGAACCAGCCACCATTGTTCTCCGTCCTTACACTACCACCAAAAAGAAATACACCAGACAGTCCTGAGCGTTGGTGTTATTAAATTGTCTGTGTTTGACTTTTGTGTAAAGTATTGCATGCAATCTTGTATTGTGACCTGAAATCAATCTAACTGTTGTTAGAAATTATTCAAAACTAGGTATTTTTAGTGACCTGTATGCAGTGGCAAATACAGAAACATGAACCCTGGATATACTCCATTTCTCTCAAACACGAAGAAACAAAAACCTGTTTGCCAGCGTGTTAACTGTTGCAGTAGCAGGTGTGGTCGCCTTCTGCTTGTGTCCATGTGAGTTGTAGTGTCTAGTGACCTCGTCTGTAGCAGCTCACTCCTTACTCTGAGACATTCTCCACGGTGGTCCCTGAACATGACCTGCATGCTCTAACAGTTGTGAGCGGTACACGTTCAAGTGCACAGGGATACTGTGGTGTCCGGTGCAGACTGTAGTAGCCGCTGAGAGAATGAACTCCTTCCCATCAGAGCCTGTGAACATGCCTTACACCTGTCCAGTAACTGTCAGTAAAACGTTGTGAAAGATGAGCATCCGCTGTCGTTCTTGTGCGTTCTTCCCAGGTAACTTAAACTTTCATTCTGCTTGAGATGTCGGGCTTTGTGCTGACAGCTGCTGAAAAGGCAACTTCATTTGGGAAGAGCAGAGCAGCATGCTGCATCTCAGGAGCCGTGACCAAGAGTCTTGGATTATTTTAGAGCCTAGATCAGAACATTCTTTTGTGCCTAAGCGCAGCTTGCCAAGCTCGGCTGTTTAAGTTCGTGAAGAGAACATTTATGCAGCAATGGCAGAGAGTGGACTGTGCAGTCCTACTGCAAAGAGTTCTCGTGGACACCGGAAGATCCTGAGGACGACTGCATCTCTTTGGGGCACTTCTGGGTTACGGATGCTGAGGCTGATCAATAGCCCTGTGGGATATGCCAGGCACTCGCAGATACTAAAGAAAGCATGGTTTATTAATACACTTACTAAAAGGTGTTAAGCCTCCTGTTGGACAGGCCAATGGTACCAGGTGTGCTTGTCTTAGAACACAGTTGTCAGACATGTTCTGTGGAGTGTTTACAGGTTCTGAAGGAGGTAGCTTTCAGACTCTTGAGTTGATGGCTGAGAACAGATACTTAGGACTCGCAATCCCCTGGTGATACAGCCTCCTCCTGAGCTGCTACAGCTGCTCCCAGCTCAAGACTGCATCCCAGCACTCGGTTCTCAATATAGAGGAATGAACAAGGTATACACATTCTTCATGGAAGGCCGAGGGTGCTGGCAGTCCCTTGAGGGACATGGCTCCTATTCAACAGTCTTGTTAATCCCTCCACCCCCCATGTTGGCCATAGTGAGAAGCAAGCATAATTTTAAACTAATACTCATTCAAATATATTCAAACAGTAGCATTTAATTCAATAACTTGAAGCATTGGCTGTGCCTTTAAATTTGGATTTTTTTTTTGTCTCTGAGGTGCTTAATCTGTATTAGGAATAATGGATAATTAATACCAAACTCAAGTGATGCCAATACAAGATGTTGATTTGGTCACAGCCCTCTCCAGAGACACGGATCAAGGACACCACAGAGAATAGCAAAGGTGGACACCCTGGTGAGGTTGAACGAGCGCAGGCAGGCTGCATGGTGACAGGGTGGTTGCTTAGAACAAGGACCAGAACAGCTCCTGCCGAGCATTGCATGAAAGGAACGGGCAGCCTTCTTGTCCTACGCGGTAGGCTTGATTAAACTGCGACAGGGAAGAAGTGGTCAGTTATGTCTGGGGCCTTTCTGTTTCTCCGTTGACGCGATGGCCCCTGTGTCCACCTTCACGCAGTCACCTGAGTGTCTGCACAGGCAATGCCAGCCATGGAAACCAGTGGGAATGGGACCGATCACTACAGATGCATGGCCTCAGGCTAGACTGGTGTGGTAGCAAACAAGAGATAGCCCCTGAGAATATGGTCAGAGTATGATATGTGTGTGGAAGAAAATGTCACAGTACCATTCTCTACAATTTACATCTACCTGGCGAGGTGCATGCTATAGGACGTGGCCAAATGAAACTTAGGTTTCTGTTGAATAAATAGCAGATAACATAGTCATCTGAGGCACATAAGCCTTTGCTAAAGACCAACTGGTCCTTGTTAGGGACCTCCTAGTTACATAGCACAGGCTTGGTCCTCTAGGAACACGTGGTTAAATGAGGGTGAAACCTTTTACAACAGCATCTGAACCAGAACTGGATCAAATGTCTCAAAGTCACTTTGAAAAGTATTTTTTATTCCTGAGCCCAGAACACTAATCTTGATCTTTTCCCTAACAAAGCATAATTTCATCTATGTCTGTGTGCATGGGAGTGCTTGAGTTTGCCTATCCTGTTGACTTGTTTAGGTTGAGGGAGCATATGAACGGGTGTCTTGCAAGGGCCTGGGCAAAGGGTAAGGTGGGAATTGTTCTTCCTCCTGCTTTTGCTTCATTGCCTCTGACATGTGGTCTCATTGTCCCTGCTTTCAAGAGGAAAAGAAAAGAAATAGCAAAAGTACAGAAATTTTAGTCAACTAAAAAAAATCACAATGAGTAGACTGTTAGTCTGGGCAAACTAATTGACATCAAGTCACAAAAACTGTGGCTCTGTTAAGAGTAATGATATTCAGTATCCCATGGGAAACCCTTACCCTGTCACCGTACGTACAGACCAGATGGACCAGTCCTAAATACAAGACAGCAGATTCTTGGGAAACCATAAGGAAGCTGGGCAATGGTGGCGCACACCTTCAATCCCAGCACTCGGGAGGCAGGCAGATCTCTGTGTGAGTTCGAGACCAGCCCAGTCTATAAAACTAGTTCAGAACAGCAAGGGCTACAGAAGAACCTTGTCTTGAAAAACTTAAAGAAAAACCATAAGGCTAAGAAGCTGGTAAGTTGGCTCGTCGGTGTTGATTTTCTGAGCACGAAGACGTGAAAGCCGTAAAGTGGAAGAGAGGTATAGGTGGGGACAGTGGTCCTGCAAACGCCCCGGTGGTTCGTAGCCTTCCTGAGAGGAGTTAAAACCTTACTAAGATGGTGGTGCATATTGTCCTGAGCCTGCTGGACAGCAGCATGAGGATCATCATTTGGGATGTTTTCAGAGGTTCTGTGAACCAGTGTTCAGACACTACATTAAAAACATACAATCATTTAGTTTATTACCCATGTGTTTTGGGTTGTTAGAAAGGATACTATGTGAGTTCTGTGTCCAGTGGTGGATGGAAGAAATAGCCAGATAGCCTCAGGGCCTTGCCCATCAGAAGGAACCAGCTGGTCTCATGGTGCCCCTTTCACATTTAAAGTGGTGATTAAAGCCCCCCCCCCACTCACGGCTTGGGTGATTCTCTGCTGAATGAACTTTCTGGCTAAGGGATTCATCCTTGCTGTTCCTGAAGAGTGGGGCCCATCAGCCCCTGAGCCAGGGACAGAGACAGCCTGGTTGAGTCAGTCTCTTCATAGCTCCTTGGGAGCAAGAAGCTTCTGGGTGACAGGAGGCTGACCCCACACTGAAGGTAACCCAGCGTGTCCCCTGAGAGGGCAATGGGCCAGGCTCTGGGCCTTGTCAAACAGTGGAAATTGCCATCTTCTGTGGCACAGAGAGCTTCAAAAAAGAACCTTGCACTTTCTAATGTGCCCTTGTAGCAAACAGAGGTGTCATTGTTTTCAGCAAATACGGAGGCTCTACTGAGCAGATGCCGTCTGCTCCCCAAGGTCTTCCTCTGTGCTTGAGAAATTACGTATGAAGGCATTCTGCCGCGTTCCTTTAGTGTCTATTTCAGCTTCAGTTTATTTGGTGTGATAGAAAGGTCTTAATTTAGATCTTCCTGCCACCGGTTCCAAGAAATCCACCACCAACTCCAAGTTTTGTGTCCTGAAGTGGCACCCCATTCCAGTGGGGTGAGCCAGCAGCCTCCAAAAAGAGAACGCGGGAACAGATGGCCATTGTGCTTCCAGACGCTGGCTGCTGCCCAGCGCCAGCAGGACTCCAGCTTTCTCCTGTCCTCTGGGGAGGACACACTGCTTTTGCTTCCAGAGGCACAGCTACCAGCATAACCTGCCAGACTGAAAGCTGAAGCCACCCCTTCCACACTTCCTGGGCTTTTGGGCACTGAGGGAGGATGTCCCTCTCCTCATCCCGCCATACCCCAGACGGGTCCTGCAGCCTCTCGTGGATGTGCCTTGCAGGGCCCTTGCAATACCCTAGCTGGTCTCCCCGGGAGCAAATCAAGTGGCCCTAGGCATCCTGACAACTCTTTGACCTGTCATTGCCCATTCGTTAATCCTTCAAATCGGCCAGCGGCAGGCACAGTTCTAGTGCCCCAGTTACGATAGAATGAAGGAGACGGAAGGAACTGAGCATCCTCATGGGGAGGCTGACGTCAAGTAGGCCAGCGAAGCACATGACTTGCGTGGTGATGCAGAGAGGAGTGGAAGCTGGAAGGGGACTTGAGGGACATAGGGCGAGGCAGGGCAGCCTAGAGGAAGGGAGGAGGGAGTCGAGGTGATGGAGTGGGAGACCTGGGGGCATGAGGGAAGCTGCTGGTGTGTTGGGTAGATTGTGTAGAAGTGGGAGCCGCTGCTCAGGACAGACTGGGGTGCTGGAGCACGGTGGCCTAATGCTGGCGGGATGGAGGCATTTCCACAGCTGGTGGTCAGCCGGCTCACTCGTGAGTGCTCCTTAAACGTCAGTACTGCCTGTGACCTTACCCCCAAGGGACTGTGCTAACCACCAAGCATGGGGCGTTTCTGATTCACTCTTGTTCTTACTGCCCCCCCGAACCCCTGCTTCTAGTCCTTCCCCTTCCAGTTGCTTGGATTCTGGACTCACGGGGTGCCACGGGGTGTACTCACAGCCACCTCCCATGGCAGCCGTCTTCCTTACTGCCTTCTCAGCGCTGGTGTAACTGTCCACAGTCGGTTCCCGCGGCAGCACAGCCCTCACCCCACCACACTGGCCTTTCAGAGCGGGGTCCTCACAGCCCACCTCATCAAGTGCTGGTCTTCACTCTCATGCAGTGCCGAGAAAACACATGTGCCTTGCTCATAGCTGCTCAGTAAACAATTCAAAGTACCCAGGCTGTAGATCCACATAACCAAGAACTGGCGGCTCTCACATGCTGTGCCCCTGGCCCTGTCTGACTTTTCTCACTGTGCCTGTCAGCTCTGCCCCTCGCTAAGAGCGCCATTTTAACTAGAACCATCGAGGGATGCTGCACCCCCTGATTACAAAAATCATGGCATTTAAACCCCTTTTGTACCCATTTTACAGATGCAGAAAAACACCCCAAAGTTTAAGTAACATACCTGAAGTCACATTTCTACTCTCTGGGGATGGCAGCAATAGCCACGGATCCCCAGCCTACTGCTGCCTGGTGCACACACAGCTTCCCTGGTGTCTGCCCCATGCGTGCCTAGGGAGCTACAGTCCTCTCAGGCTGGGTGCATTTTTCTGACGTTCTGGCTGCCTGCTCTCTCAGCTCTATGTTATTTCTCCACGTGTGCCTTTAGCTGGTTCCTGTAAGCTCCTTCCAGCCTCCAAACCCGACTTACCTTTAGTGCTCCCCACAGATGGGACCTGAGCCTTCCTGGCGTGCGTGCCCTCCCTCCACGCCCTCCTCTCACTTATAACCCTGTATCACTAAAGTGCATAGTCCAGAGACTCCGCAGCATACATTTAACCGGGGAGCCTTGATGTAGTAGGTGCTGCTGGGCAGTCTGTATGGACATTCTGCTGAGCTCCAGTGGGTGTTCAGTGGTGTGCCATGGACTTCTTCCATTTCCCGCAGACGAAGAAGACTTTGCAGTCATTATGTCTCTGTTGATGTAACCATTTAAATATTTGATTCATCTTAAACATCAGGTCCCTATCATGGAGCTCTGACAGTACTTCGTGCATTCGCAATATCAGTCGTTCGCTGGGTGTTTGCAAACGTCCTTTCTCTCCAGCTCCGTGGCCTGCATTGTTTTCATGGTGCTTCGGTATTTTAAAGAAACTGTTGTATGTGGGTTGTGTTGCACATGTGAGCATAATTTTATACAATGTGTTGATCATATCCACTCCTCCCCCAACTTCTCCCAGACCCACATCTCCTTCCAAACCCATGAAACTTCATGTCCTCTCAACAGGAAAAGCCACCCAGTGCAGTCTGCACATGCCCTGGAGCGTGTGGTCACCCACTGGCATGCAGTCTACCTACCTGGCAATGACTCTCCCTCTCCTCTGTCAGGTGCGGGTAGCATTTTGTACCCGCCTCCCCGCTCCACTCTTAGTTTGTCTGGCTGGAGCTTGCACCAGTCTTGTGCATGCTGTCACGGCCACTCTGGGTTCATGGGCAGTGTCTATGCCATGTCTGGGAGATGCTATCCACATCCACAGCCTGTCTTGTACGATCCTTTCTACTGTCTTCCAGAACGATCCCTAAGCTGTGAGAGGAGGGGGTGTGATAATAGAGATCACATTTAGGGCTGGGCATCTTGCAGTCTCTCAGTCTCTACACTGTGTTGATGATTGAGAAATGCATGGATCTGTAATTATAATGAGGTCATTAGGAGCTGGTTTAATACTATGTCCATTTCACAACTTAATAGTGGTAGGTTCTCTCCTAGCCTATAACCTGTCTGGTCACAGATTCTTCATCCCAGGAATGGTGCCAGGTGTGGTTTCATCTTGTGCAGTAAGCTTTAAAACCCAATTAGAAACTAGTTGGTTGTTCCCATGACGTTTGTGCCACTATCGAACCAATAGGCATGTCTTGTCAATCTCAGGTTTACAGCTAGGTAAGATTAATGGTTCTGTTTTACAGGTGTGTGTGAGGGGGGGGGAGGTGATGGTTGGGGCTCCATAATGGAAGTCAAATGGCAACTTGCAGGAGTGGGTTCTCTACTTTTACTGTGGATCCAATGATTAAACTTAGGTCATTGGCTTTGTGTGGCAGGTGCTTTTTAAAAAAAGTTTACCTGCTCAGCCCCCTATGCAGCCCTAAAGTATTTGGAAGTCCTAAAAAAAATTTGGAAGTTCTCTTTTGCTTGAAGAAGGATTCTTTTAAAGTTATTTCTTAGATGATGTAATGAGTGTGTGTGCACAGGCATTTGGGGAGCAGAGAACCACTTTGTGGCGCCAGTTCTTGCCTTCACTGTCAGGTGAGCTCCGGGCCTTACACTCAGGTCATCGGGCTTGCACAGCAGGTGCTCCTGCCTGCTGAACCTTCTTGCTCGCCCTCGGGGAGGCTTTGTGTTGTCTTTGTGGTGCTGGGGCATGCTAGGCAAACATACTTGCCAGAGCTATACTGCCAGCCCAAGTTACCAAATTTTTGATGAATTTGTTCTTGTATGTTTTGCATACCTTTATTCTCCTTCAGAACAAATCTGCCACGCACAGGCTGGGGAAATGACTCAGGGTAAAGTGCCTGCTAGACAAGCGTGCAGGCCCTAGTCTGGATCCCAGCTCCCATGGGAAAGCCACTGAGTATGCTATCTGGAGCACCGTGCATCTGAAACCTCAGCCCTGGGGCTAGAGACAAATGGATCCTGCATCTCACTGGCCCAAATCAAGACAGACTAGTAAGGTTCAGATTTCATTTCAAAATGGAGACATAGTCTAGAAGCTACTGTTCTTTACGAGAGGACCCAGATTCGGTTTCCAGTGCCCACATGGTGGCTAACAACTGTAACTCCAGTTACCAGGGATCCCGTCCCCTCTTCTGGCCTTCACGGCTGCTGCACACACAAACATATGTGCAGAGAAAGCACTCCTACACACAAACTTCTAAAAATAAATAATAATAAAGATAAAAAGCAACAGAGGAAGGGGGCCAGTGTCAAGTTCTGACCTCCACATGTGCACACGTGTGTGGGCACATACCCTCTCACACACATACACAACACATATAAATACAAAAATAAAAGGCTAAATCTGACAAACCACATAAAGATGGTGAGATTTATATAATTTTTATGGATGAATAAAATTGGACCGTGCACATAGACATTTTCTTAAACTTGTCTCAACACCTAGGCTTCATCGTTACTTTCTCCTTGCTGCAATCCTATACCTAACAAACAGAGGGAGGTTTGATTTGGCGCACAGCTCAGAAGGAAATGGCACAGTCTTCCTGAGGACACCCCGCCCCACGGTGAAGAGACAGTTGTTCTCAGCACATCTGCAGCAGGAGACAGCAGATGCTGATGGCAGCTCACTGTCACCTCATTTAGCCCAGGACCCTCGAGTGGTGCTGCCCACATCCAGAGCTGATCTCCCCTCTTCAGTTAGACCTTTCTGGAAACACCCTCATAGACTCACCCAGAGGTGGTTTCTGTGGTGGTTCTAAATCAGTCAAATTGACAATGAAGATTACCCATCACTTAGAGCCATAGCTTGGCTGTTCCACATGTCACAGTGAGCATGGCTGTGCAGATATGTCTGCTGTGTGCTGACTTTTGTTCTTTTTGGTACACAAGAGTGGTTTAGCATGATGATACGGAAGTTCTAGGTCTTCTTAGGTACCTCCATACTGATTTGCATAGTGGCATATCTAATTTGCATCCCTACCAACAGTGGGCCTACACTAAGACATGCATATGTACACACATGCACACATGCACACACACACACACACACACACACACACTAAATAAATGTAAAAAGAAAACTAAAACAAGCAACAAATATTGCGGAGGGTGGAAAAATAAACCTTTGTATCCAGAGTGGAGAGAAACTGAAGAGTCGGGAACAAGACTGGGTGCTCATCTTTATTCCATATAGTCCACGATTGCAAGCCAGAGAAATCAGGAAAAAACAACACAAAGGCTATACACACAGGAAAGGAGGCGGCAATGATCTCTGTTGTACTTAGTGTGGTCCTATATGTTAAAGGCCTGCGGGGGCTGGAGAGCTGGCTTCTCTTGCAGAGAATGAGGTTGAGTCCCCAGTACTCACACAGCTTACACCTGTAGAGAACTCTAGCCCTAGGCTCAGCCACCCCCTGCTGACCTCTGCAGGCACCAGGCAGTTCACAGTAGCCTCGGTAAAACAAGATGCTTTGCAACAAACTTAGTAAAGGAGACGAAAGATTGCTACAAGGGAAATTTAACACAGTGAATCAAGAAAGTAAGATACTTGAAGATGGGAAGACATCCATCCCATGTTCATGGATTGCCGAAGTAGATTATGAAACAGCTGTATTACCAAAAGTAATCTATAGATTCACAACAATACCCATCAAAAATCCAATGACATTTTTCAAAGAAATAGGAAAACACCCCAAAATGTATATGTAAAAAAAAAAACAAAAACTCTGAATAGCCAAAAAAAAGTCATAAATAAAAGAATTTTGAAGTTGTTCCCATTACTGACTTCAAATTATACCATAAAGCTACTGTAACGAAACCAGAGCGGCACGGCCACAAAGCAGACACACGGACCATCTTGGTGCCTTTACATTGCTGTGAGGAGCCGCCATGACTACGGCAGCCCAGCAAGGAAAGCAGTTCCGCCAGTTAGAGACCAAGCATTCAAATATGTGAGCCCAAGGGCCGTTCTCACTGAACCGTGGCATAGGCCGATGGAACGGAATAAAGGATCTGCGATATTCAACCAAGTGATCAAAACCCAAAAGAGCAATGCATCCTTTCATTCAACACATGGGTCTGGGCAAACTGGACTTCCACCCGGAGAAGAGCGAGACTCAATCCTTTGCCCATGCACGGAAGCGATTCAAAATGGACCAAAACTTTCAGACCTGAAATTCTGAAAACAGCTCACAATGTAGATACAAGCAATGTTTCTGAATACAGTTCTAAGAGCCCAGGAAGTAGTAGAATTGATTAACAGGATGTAGGAAAGAGACTAAAGGATGGCAAAACCTTTATATATATTCATGTGACTATAGACTAATATCTAGGATATATAAGGAACTCAGAATAGAGTGGACAGTTCTTGAAGATATATAAATGGTAAGTACATGGAAAAATGCTTAATCCCTTTAACCATCAATGGAGTGTGCAGACCAACTTTCAATATCTATTCTGCTCTCTTGACACATGTCTCTATTTTATGCAAATATTATGCTGCCTTCATTGTTGTCTCTTTAAAGTCACATAGTAATAAACCTACTTTGTTCTTTTTCAAATTCGCTTTTGGTAAAATTCTATTTCCATGTGATTTTAGGAACAAGTTGTAAATTTTTTATTACATTTTATAAATCATTCAGAGTATGTGCACATGTGTGTACATGTGAGTAAGTACATGTTTATGTGTGTGTTCATGCTCCGTGATGAGTGTGTCTGGGACAGAGGTAACTTGCCAGTGTCAGCTCTTTCCTTCTACTGTGGTCCTGGGGGTCGAACTCAGGTCGTTGGCTTTGCCTTACCCACTGAACCACCCCACCAGCCCTACTTTAATTTTGGCTTTCATGCTGACTCATGGGTTATTTGGAGTTCTGTTGCTTAGTTTTCGTGCACTTTAGAGCTTCGACTATCTTTTAGTTTATATAGTTCGAATCCTTTTAAAACCACTAAGGATGCAGTTTTTCCCCAGTCCACTGTAAGGTCTATGCTGGCAAATGTCTGACGTGCAGCGAAGACACTGTGTCCGTTCGTCTTTATGCTGATGCTTCTATGAAGGTCACCAACCTGTTCATTGATTAGTTACTATTGGAGCCATATATCAAGTATGATACAGTGAATATACAGCTGACAGACTATTAGACAGGCCCACAAGGGTACAACTTATGGGGAGCCTGTGTTTGCAGAGCTGCAAAAGAACACTTGGACAAGTCATCGTCAGTTGACTGATGATGTAAAAACCTTGTGAAATCATGGCATTTCTCCCTTCAAAATGGGATTCATTCCCAAAATCCCTCAGCAGTGTAACTTCTGTCTCCTGCATGGGCAACGGAATGACCTTCCCACATCCCCCACACCACAGGGCAATGACATTCACTGTTTGTTCTAAAGTCAAACCCCCACAATTACCTTTGCAGACAGACCATGTATGAATTTCAAAAAGATAGGAACACAGTGCCCTTACCAAACAAATATGCCTGGGCAAGGGTGAGCCCAGGGTTTAGAGACATTTAGCAACTTTAACTGATGGTTTGGAATGTCAGGTGTTTCCCCTGGGATGCTGGCCCCTCCTGGGTGGTACCACCTGTTCTGAGCACTGCTTTGTCAGGTTCTGCCTGCTTTTTTGTGATTCTGAAATGCATATTGACATTAGTGGTTTTGCCTATGGATTTTTTTAAACCATGTCTGTAAAAACTAAAAGCCTAGTGGAGATCATGGTTCTCTCTACTTCTTTGTCCAAGGACTAAGGAACATGTAGAGGTAACATACTGAGCTGATTTATTCCGTTTACCCTCAGATCAAATTAGTCAGGTTTTCACCAGTTATAATGAATTTTAACTGGGCTCTGAGAGGTTTATTGATACTTAACCCCAAAATATGTTGGCATACAAAAGTGTTCCACAATAGCCTGAAATGGAGTATAACAAAGATTTATTTATCTGGGGATAAACTCACAGAAAGAATAGGAATCTTCAGTGCTCTGCATGAGGTGGGAACTGATCCAGCGGCCAAGAGGCCCATACACACTTTCTGTCTGCATTTGTATTACAAGAGACCACACCCAAAGTGGGCCAGTATCTTAAGATCTATTGGCTAAAGGAGTTCCCACAGCATAATCTCAATAAGTTATAGTGGCATATTATTTGTGTTTTAATAAATAAAGTTCGCCTAAAGATCAGAGGGCAAAGCTGCCATACTAGTCAACCACACAGGCTAGGGAGTAGTGGCACACACCTTTAATGCCAGGATTTGGGAGACAGAGGCAGATGGCTCTCTGTTAGTTCAATGCCATCCTGGGCTACATGATACTGAATCAGTCCAAAAGATAAACAGAGCTCACACAAAGGTGATCCCAGCACTTGAGATCCCATGCCTTCATCCAAGAACTAGGGAGGTGGATGTAATGGTCTGTTCTATCCCTTTAAGAGATAAGCCCTGCCCACTCCCATCCTGCCTGCCAAGGCAAGCTGATCTTCCCCTTCCAGCCTGAGTTCCTTCCTTTCTGCCTCTCTCCAGAAGAGGCAGCTTCTGCCTCTCTCCCTTCTCCCCACTTCTCCCCTTCGCCCCCTCCTCTCTTTCTCTCTCTGCCTCTCTCTCTCTACTCTTCTTGGTAGAGGTAAAATGTCTCTCTAGTGGTTGGCTGCTTTGCTTCTCTGATCTTCAACATGAACCCCAATATCTGTCTCTGGGTTTATATTATTCGTGCTACAGTTAGTGGCGCTGGCCAGATCCTTATACCTCCTGCTTCCCTGTCATTGAGGATGACATCTCATTAGTACAGGGTTTTCTTCTCTTGGAGTTCTGATTTTTCTTCCTGTATTTAAGTCCTTATGGTTATGTGTCTATTGTCTTCATTTTCTGTTCATTATTATAATCTTTTTTCAACTTCTTGTACCTTTTTTCTAACTCCATATATTTACTAGCTGTTCCTTAGTTTATATTTTAATTATGATAATATTACATAACTTTACCTTTAAAAATGTCTTTGCTATTTGTAGAACCTTCACAGGTGTGATTCCCCCCAGTCTAGACCCTCACAGGTGTGATTCCCCCACAGTCTTGACCCTCACAGGTGTGTTTCCCCCAGTCTAGACCCTCACAGGTGTGCTTCCCCCACAGTCTAGACCCTCACAGGTGTGATTCCCCCCAGTCTAGACCCTCACAGGTGTGATTCCCCCACAGTCTAGACCCTCACAGGTGTGCTTCCCCCACAGTCTAGACCCTCACAGGTGTGCTTCCCCCAGTCTAGACCCTCACAGGTGTGCTTCCCCCACAGTCTAGACCCTCACAGGTGTGTTTCCCCCCAGTCTAGACCCTCACAGGTGTGATTCCCCCACAGTCTTGACCCTCACAGGTGTGATTCCCCCACAGTCTTGACCCTCACAGGTGTGCTTCCCCCACAGTCTAGACCCTCACAGGTGTGCTTCCCCCACAGTCTAGACCCTCACAGGTGTGATTCCCCCCAGTCTAGACCCTCACAGGCGTGATTCCCCCACAGTCTTGACCCTCACAGGTGTACTTCCCCCAGTCTAGACCCTCACAGGTGTGCTTCCCCCACAGTCTAGACCCTCACAGGTGTGCTTCCCCCAGTCTAGACCCTCACAGGATATCTGTTGTTAGCATGAAGTGCATTTTCCCATCCCAGATACAGTCAGTTCAAGCCCAAGGGTTGTATCTTAGGTCCTCCTTCCCAAGAGGGAGGACCCTCCCTGTGTCCTGTACTGCCCTCCATGTACTTTTCTGAACTTGTAGAAATGCAGTCCCGATCAGTGTTCCCATCTTTGTCTGAGTCTGTCATCTGTGCTTTCTGCTCAGCTTCTGCTGGCCACCTCCCCCCATGCTCATGCATCATATCCCCTGCTCCTTAGCATGCATGTCAACATGACTTCGTTAGTGTGTTTAGAGCAAGTGTAGATCCCCACATGGCAAGGAAAGAGAAACTTTACCCAAGCTTCACCCAAGCAGCCATCAAAGGACTGCCGGCAGCTGTGTTCCTCCTAAGCTGACACGCTCCACCAGACATTGTCCTACACATGTCACACACGTGAACAAACAATGTTAACACTCTCACTTCAAAGCAAAGAGAGGTCACTTGCTATGTAGTCTGCTAGTTTCATCTCAAGTGGTCAAACGACTTTAGATTTGTTGTTTTCTCATCTCAAGTTCTCTCTATCCTAAAGCATTTCCTCCTGCCAGGTCTTAAAGGAGTGAGTCGCTTTCTGCTTCGGGAGGCTCCTGAATGTCAGGTCAGCGTGACCACCTGATGCAGGTCATCGAGCTGCCTCTCTGACAGAGCCACTGGCCTGAGCCTTTGTGGAGTGCAACCCCAGCGGGGCAGAAAGAATGACCGCACAGACTCCAATCTTCCACTGCCCTGAGCCAAAGCCAAGCTGTGTCTGCCAGCATGGGGACAGCTCTGGGAGTGTAGGGCCAGTGGGACTCCCCTGAGGGTCTGGGGGCCAGGAAGGGGGAGGACAGGAGGAACTCATCCCTGGGAGGCTGGATCCCGCGCCTCTGTACCTGTACCTCTGCTTTCTCCTCATTGGCTACTGTAGCCTTCACTCAGCCTCTGCTCCTCACAAGAATGGTGGGAGGGGTTCCATGGAGCAGCCCCGGGGTTGTCAGAGAGAGTCTAAATCCTGCTGGGACATTTCTGGCTGCAAATCATGGGGAGTAGCTTATAGACCAGTGCCTACCTAGAAGATAAAGAAGTGAAGCTGGGTCAGGGGTTCAAGGCCAGCCTGGGCTATTAAGTGAGTTTCGAACTGTCTCAGAGGGAAGAGGAGGAGGAGTATAAGGCCATGTCTCAGATGAAATGCTGGAATGCTGACAGCTTCTTGGCCGCCTCTTGTCTGTCACCATAAACATAGTCTCCGCAGGTACTAACTGCCTTGCTGTTGAGTCTGCCACCCAGGCGCGGCAGACCATGCGGTTCTGGTGGCACTCTAAGTGACGGTGCATGGTGAAGCCCATCACCGTTCCTCTGGGCTGACGCCAAAAACGCTGAAGCTTGCAAACACCGGCTTTAAAGCCAAGGAAATGGGATGGAGAGATGGTTCAGGGGTTAAGAGTATGCACTGCTCTTCTAGAGGACCAGAGTTCAGCTCCCAGCACCCACATCCGTGGCCCACAACAGCCTGTAACTCCAGCTCTGGGGATCGGATGCCTCTGGCCTCTTCAGGGCACCTGCTTGCAGGTGCAGAGACATCACACATCCATAATTAGACCAATCTTCAAGTGAATAAGATCTCCACCATCCATACTGAGGGGAGAGAGGGTTGGCTGGATAGTACCAGACCAGCTTGTGGCTATAAAGGAACACTGCTCTGCCGGCAGTAGGGAAAGCTGTCGGTAGAATGCAGAGCTGAGGAGCGTTTGCCCGCCCCCCAGGAAGCAGAGCGGCAGCCACAGCCTAAAGCCAAGGTCTTGCAGGAGAGGAGTGGAGGAAGCCCACGAGTCCAGATGACATCACAGCCACGCTGGTGATAGCACATAGCTGTCACCAGGTAAGATAACAAGTTCTTACTAAAATAGAAATAACTCCTTTGGAATGTCAGCTCTTTCGGTGACTGATCTTGGTCTACTCACGGCCACCATGTCTCCCGAGTTTCCCCGGGGCTGAGAGTTTCCCTGACTCCCTTCAGGCTGCGCAGAACAATTAGTGGCCTCACGGTCCACAGATCGTTCTACACCAGAGGGGAAACCACACAGCGTACTTCCCAGGAATAAGCACTCTGTTCTTTCCGTCCCTCGGTGGCACAAAGAAGAAGAGGACCATGCCCTCGCAGAGATGGACTCTCACAGTGATCCAAACTGAATCCTGGGTGTTTGAAAGCCTGTTCGCTTCCCGACGCGATGGTGTGTCTTACCGGAAAGCAAGAGGCCCAGGAGAATGAAGCCCACCCCCCCCCCCCACTACCTCCCCTCTGCACTCACACAGCAACCACCGTGGCAGCCGGCACCCTTTAATCACACAGCTCCACGCTGGAGGACTCTAACAGGTCCTAGGACCCGGCACTTCCGGCCCAGGCACCGGGTAAAGCTAGCTGGGTGGCGGGAAGCAGCCCGCTGCTCCCATCATAACAAGTTCCCCTTTTCTGTTTAAGTAAAACGGAAAATTTTAACTTTAACATAGTAAAATTACATAAAACAGGTATCAAGCAAGAATTACAGTTACAATATTTATATCTACTTTATCTTTTATCATAACTAAGGAAAACTATAATAATTACTATCTATCTTAATAATAACTATCTATTCTTCAACTCCATCAAAGACCCCAGAAGGATATATTACCTAACTTAGCAGGAAGTATATTGTAAACAACTTCCATAACTCTAGAATTGACAGAGACATCTCCCTGCCTGGACAGTCACCCAAAGTTCTTCTGTACCATTGGGGCATCCATCTCCAGCCTACAGGCCCATAATATCCTGCAGACTTTTCCGTGTAGCAGGAAATTTCAAAGACAGTCCCACCTATATTAGCAGTTTGCCAGTCACTTTCTTCTGTGTCCTTCAGAATGCTTGGCAGACTCATGCATGAAGCAGGAACCCTGAAAGATCGTCTCACGTTTAGGCAAGTTCAGCAGTCATTTTTCTGTGGGTCCTGCATGCCCAGTTCATACAACATAACATCAAGCAGTCCAGGCAAGAGCAGCTTCTTGCCCAAATGGCTAACCAACTCCATAAGGAGCCTCTTTGAGGCCCATCATCCTCTTGAAGTAACTGGTGCTTCCAGGAGCAAATGTGACTCATTGTCATGAAAACTCCTAAGTTATTAAAACATTTTAAATGCCATATTCTGTTAGTCATTGAAAGATTTGAAGAATGCCTATCCATCTGGAATAAATCTTTGTACATCTAGAAAACCTAATTAACATGTTACAAATGACTGTTAACCTATATTTCCTAATTATCCATTACATTTTTAAATGAACTGCACAAACATAATACCTTAATCAAGGGCAGAAATATACATATAACAAAATTGGCCTTAAATTTGTATCAATAAACCAAGATCCATATCAATGCAGAGTATCCATTTCTATAGCATATCCATTTAAGTGAAAACAAATATTTATAAACAGTATTTGGAATTATGTGTGGAGTTCTCTCCAAACTGCTTCCTGATTTTTGTTGGGTGAAGTATTTGGGGGGTATTCATGGTGACCTTTCAGAGGGTCTTGGTGCATCAAACCACATTACCTGGAATGAACCCACAGGCTCTCATCCTCTGTGGAAACAAAAGCAGAGCCTCCTTTCCAAAGCAACAAATCCTTAGACTCAAATTGTGAAGTCAAGACACCTTTAAAACATATATGTTGGTTTAGCTTAGCAGCCCATACAATGAAGTGTCTCTCTGTATTTAGCTCGTTCACAGTCAAAAAATTCAAAGAAAACACAATAATATACATAATCCAGACTCTCTGTATTTTCCATATTTATGTGGTTTATTTTTTATTTCTTTAATCTATGATTGTCTGTACTCTGTCTCTTTTTTTTTTTGTTTGTTTGTTTTTTGTTTTTCGAGACAGGGTTTCTCTGCAGCTTTAGAGCCTGTCCTGGAGCTAGCTCTTGTAGACCAGGCTGGTCTTGAACTCACAGAGATCTGCCTGCCTCTGCCTCCCGAGTGCTGGGATTAAAGGCGTGCGCCACCACCGCCCGGCTTTGTACTCTGTCTCTTTAAAGACTTTGTTTTATTTTTTAAAATGATTTACTTCTTTTCATAACTCTCTATACTTTTTCTTCTCTCTCCCAAGCCTATGTACATTTATCCAACACTGTGACCAATTTAGAGGTCTTTTTTTTAAAAAAAAAAAAAATCTGAATCTATCTTTATTGCATATCTGTAATCCTTTTCTGAAGAGGACTGCTGTTTTTTAAAAAATGTTAAGCAAGCCGGGCGGTGGTGGCACACGCCTTTAATCCCAGCACTCGGGAGGCAGAGGCAGGCGGATCTCTGTGAGTTCGAGACCAGCCTGGTCTACAAGAGCTAGTTCCAGGACAGGCTCCAAAGCTACAGAGAAACCCTGTCTCGAAAAACCAAAAAAAAAAAAAATGTTAAGCAGGCAAGGGTAGGGCCAACAGGGCCCTGCCTGATTGCTCTGCCCAATCCAGCATGGTGGAAGCATGTTCAATGCCTCTGCAACCTGTGCACACACCGCCCCAGTTCCAAGTATGCAGTGGGTCTATGTCGAGCCATTAAACAGTTTTGTGACATGCTGCTCACAAACCCCATTTAAATGCTCCATAGCCGGACCTCCCAAGAGAGTCAAAGGCATTTGTGCTGGTGAACCAGAAAACTGCCATTTTGAAAGCACGCAGGTTTGTTTTGTTTTTGTTTTGTTGTTGATTTTTGTTTTTGTTACTGCTGCATGACCTCTTTAAAAGGAGCTGCAGCATGCTGCCAGCAAACAGAGCCCATCCAAAAAAAAAAAATAAATAAGAAAAAAGAAAAAAATGCAGCTACACTTTGTTTTTTAGTGTCTAGAATTCCTTTCCAAGCCCTCTCAGGTTTTCTGTGGATTCAGCTAGTTCCTGTTGGAGTGCCAATCTGTTACTGTTGTTTCAGTCAGGGTCTCTATGGCTGCGGTAAACACCACAACCAAAAGCAACGTGGGAAGAAAGGGGCTTATTTCAGCTTACAGTTCAGGTGACGGCCCCGCCACTCAGGGAAGTCGGGGTAGGAATTCAGGAGAGAAACCTGGATTTATTTTATGCATGGATGTCCTACCTGCATGTATTAAGTGACTGCAGTGTCCACAGAGGCCAGAGAGGCCTCATTCCCTGGAACTGGACTTGAGGATGTCTGTGAGCTGCCATGTCAGCTGGGAACCAAATCCAAGACAGCAGTGTCTTTAACACAGGCCGTCTCTTTAGTCCCTCTTGCAGGATTTTAAAGGATTTTGGCATTAACTTAAGGTGTGGTTCATTCTGTACTGATTACCGTGCACAGGGAAGGAGGGACCTGGTTTCATTCTCCACACATGGGCGCCAGTGTTCCGGGCAGCCCTTGCTGTAGCTGTGCTTTCTCTAACATACGATTTTGGTACTTTTGTTGGTTTATTTCTTGATCATATGTCTTCCCCATTGGAATCTGTGTCTGCTCCAGTGCTGGTGCCATGCTGTCTCGGTCACGATGGCTCTAGCAGAATTTGAGACGAGGCACTGCTCCAACATTGCTCTCTCCACTCGGGATTGGCTCGTCTGTTCAGTGTCTGTTGTGCTTCTCAGTGAGCTTCAGAATGGTTTTTCTAATTCTGTGAAAGATACATTAGAAGTTTGAAGGTTTGCATTGAACCAGTGGGTCACTCTCAGTGATAAGACATTTTCATAATATTAATTCTGCCAGTCCAGGAGCACAGGATGCCTTTTTGTGTTCTCACGCCTTCTTGAATTTATTTCTCCAGTATTTTAAAGTTCTCTTTGGATTTTCCTTGGCTAGGTTGTTCATAGTTACTGAGTGGATGACTTCTCTGCTTCCTGTCTCAGCATGCCTGTGTGCCGACTTTGTCCTCTACTTCCTTGCAGTGCTGACCTGATTTTGGAGTGTTCCGGCAGAATCTGGGACATTTAAAACATGGTAACATGCCCATTGCAAACAGGGATGGACGGACCTCTTCCTTTCCTGTTTCTTCCTCCTGTCCTGCTGCCGTGGCCAATCTTGAGCTCTGTACTGAAAAAGTTTCTCAGTCCTGGATTTGAAGAAAACGGTTTAATGTTCCAGCATCTAGTGTAAGGTGACTTTTGCAGTTATCACCTTTGCCTTTTTAACCCAGGAATACATTAACAAACATACTAGCATTGAACTGTTCTTGAAACCCTAACAAACCCTTTTGTTCATGTATGGTGGCATTTAATGCACTGAACAACCAACTTGACATTTTGTTCAGCCCCTTTATGCATCTTGTATAAACCATTGTATTGGGTGGTTTTATGTGTCAACGTGACAAAAGCTAAAGGCATCAGAGGAAGGAGGCTCAGAGGAAATGCCTCCTTGAGATCCAGCTGTAAGGCATTTCTCCTTTAGTTGTCAATGGAAAGGGCCCAGGCCATGGTGGGTGGTACCATCCCTGGGCTGGTGTCCTGGGCTGTATAAAGTGGGTTGAACAAGCCATGGGGGGGGGGGGGCGGGCAAGCCAGTAAACGGCTCCCCTCCAGGGCCTCTGCATCAGCTCCTGCTTTCTGGGATCCTACCCTGTTTGAGTTCCTATCCTGACTTCCTCAATGATGAACAGCAATGCCGAAGTCTAAGTCAAATAAACCCTCTCCTCCCCAGCTTGCTTTGGTCATGGTGTTTCCTTGCAGCAACAGAAACCCTAAATAAAACAACCATCCTTAACTTGGGGCTCTCCTAGCCACAGATAAACCTGTTCCTAACAAATCTGTTTTGATATTAGGGTCCTGCTTGGCTCACCAAATCAATTAGATGTCCCATCATGTTGTAGGACTTGTAACGGTTTGAACAGCAAGGAACTATTTGGTCCTTCAAGGTTGGACAGACACTGTCAATTCCCTGAGCTTCTTCCTGCTGCTTCCTTCGACTCTTCAACGGGCTTTACTCGGGCTGTCTGCCTTTCCTAGACTCCTCTGCCTTTCACTGAAGCTCATAAACTTATTAAAGAAGGTACATGTTATGATTTTTAAACATGGGTTGTGCTTGTGAAGACGTGTACACGTGTGGGGTCGCACCTGAGCCATGGTGTAGGTGCGTAGGTCAGAGGACATTCTGCAGTTGGTTTTCTCCTACCGCGTGGGTCCTGGGGAGCCAGCATCAGTTCTCAGCCTGCCAGCAGGTACCTCTCACTGAGCCATCTTATCTGCTGCCCATGCATTTGCCCTTCTTACTCTGTGTTTTGTTAAAGATATGCTAATCGAAATTGTTTGGTTGGTTTTTCGAGACAGGGTTTCCCTGTAGAGTCCCGGCTGTCCTGGAACTAGCTCTGGCAACCTTGAACTTACAGCCATTGCCTGCTGGGGTTAAAGGTGTGGCCACCACACTCGGCTGAGGCAGGCTTTTTAAAGAACAGCAAAATAATTTAGTGTTTTAGGTTCCCCTCCTTCATCTTGATCTCCTTCCCCTTTCCCACTCTTGGTCTACTTTAAGAATCTAGCAACCTTGAGCCCTGGGCACCCTCTCCTCCAGCCAGCATGCTGCTGTCTGAGTCAGCCAGACATGTCAGGTTTGATTACTAACATAATGGAGACTCAGATCCCGAAGTGGAAGGAAGTGGCCGGCCTGAGGCCTACAGCTGAACTGCTCATGACCGAATGCAATACCAAGAGGGAGCAGGGCAGCTGGTAACACGTCAGGAATAATTACCGCGGAGCATGCTCAGCATATTTCTAAAAGCTTACTAAAGAAATTACATAACTATGCACTCCACAACGCTTTAAAAATCGTTTAGCATCTTTATTCATTAAGTAATTATGTCACTGAAGATGACTCTTTGCAAACTAACCAGAAGGCACAGCCTCCATTTTCTGGTTGCTTGTTTAAATACGTCCAGGAGAGGTGAGTATTATGATGTAAGCATAAAAAAAAATGATGAATCAAAAATACATTGTCTGGGAACCCACTGTCATGTGACTGGGCTAAGTCTCCTCAGTTCCCCATCAGCTGTCACAGTGCAGTGGCAGTGCAGGAGGCTGTCGCTCAGGGCAGGACAGCCGTGTGCAGAGGGGCAACAAAGCAGCAGCTCTGGAAGGAAGAAAAGTGAGATGACAACACACGCTCCGTGCAGTAGGAGTCGGTGTGAAGCTGCGGGGAACCCTCGGGGGTCAGGGGCAGGCTAAGTCCATCATCCTTCCTCAGCGTGGTCTCCTGTCTCTCAGAAATGACCTAGCAATGAGCAGCCAGTATGTGTTCTTCCCGGTGCAACCTCCTCGCCTTTCCACAGACTCTGGGATACGGCAGCAGCAGCTGTGCGCGCCAGTCGGACAGACCACAAAAACTCCAGCACCAGCCGCTCTTCAGAGTCCCTTGAAAACAAGGACCTGTTTGCTGCTTTTCTTAGTTCCCTACAGCCCTGAAGTTCTAGCGCAATGCTATCAACAACTCGAGGTTTTGAAACAGCTCCGTATTTCCAGATGAAGTCACTGCCAGCCCTTGGAGGGGTCACAAATGCTGTCAATCTTTGAGCCTGCTGGTTGCCAAGCGTTTGATGTCAGCAGTCTGGGCAAGTTGTCTCCAGGGTCTCAGGGGCCAGCAAATCTCAAGCTGCAGACACAGCTGCTTTACTGAACCTAAAAAGAAACAGGTGCATCTGGAAATGTTTGCTGCGATCTTGCACCACACGCGAGGACATCCTGCTGCATGCCAGAGGAAAGGGCTGGGCAAGGCACCTGAAGGAAAGAGCTTTGAGGCAATGAGGAAAAATCATGAAAATATAAGCTGCCAGGGGTCTGAGCAGATGACCCGTGTGACGTCCACATGTGAGCAGGTGACTGGAGAGATGCCCAAGTGTGAGCAGATGACCCATGTGACAGCCACATGTGAGCAGATGACGGTATAGTTGTCCACATGTGAGCAGATGACCCATGTGACAACCACATGTGAGCAGATGACAACCATGTCCACGTGTGAGCAGATGTCCACCTGGATGTCCCATTCCTGAGCTGGACTATGTCCGGCAGAGCTTCAGCGGGAAGTTCTCTGTGATAAGGTGGTCAGCATGAAGAAGGACCACCACGTTAACCTCAAACTCTGCAAGAAAGAGAGAAGCTCACTCACACTGAGCACGGAAAACAGACTCTAACAGTAAGGCAATGTGCGGGTGCTGCTTCCATCCCCTTCAGAGTGTCCCTGTACTCTCTGTAGGACAGTGAGGCCCCCACTGATTGTGACTGCCACCCTAACTTCTCCACTTAACTCTGTCTTGTTAGCATGTGGAGTGAGCCAGGCAGAGTGGCCCACACCTATAATTCCAGCACTTGAGAAGCTGAGCCAGGAGGAAGGCAGTGAGCCTGAGACCAGCCTGAGCTACATAGTCAGCTCCAGTATGGCCTATGCTACACACAAGACCTGGTGCTTCTCTTGTTGTTTAACAAAGATAAACAGCATATGTTGGTTCAACTGCTGTTCCTTTGATATCAGCTACGGAGACATTTGCTGTAACACTTGGTCTACACTCCTGCAGACAAGATTTCCTTCACTGGTTTCTAGTCTTCATGGGTAAAGATCCCAACACGGGATCAATGTCAAGAGGAAGCATCCCAGACAAAAGTCCCCCTGTCCTTATTGCTGGTATGGGTAAAGAGATCCTGGACCACACTCAGAAACTCAGCTCTGGGCACAATTTTGGTGTACACATACATTGGTCATACATAGACCCATATACATACGCATACTTAAAAATAATAAACTTCATTTAAAAAAGCAGGGTCAGTCACCAATGAGCACAGAGGCCACTCCATCTGTGGAAGACGATGGCTAGAGCTGAAAACAACGTGGCAGCAGTAGCCATGCTGGCTTTATGAGTATGCAAAATGCTACATTTATAGTGTTATGGAAACTTGTACAAATGTTTCAGAAAGCCACAGAGGAAGCCAGGCAGGGCACAGCAGGGTCAGGTTCCCTGCAGAGAGGCCCTGAAAGAGGCCACTGTGTGCGGCTCTAAAGATATACCCAGAGGTGCAGTGGGAAGCCCCAGAATGCTGGAGAGGCAGGGACTGAGGAACCTGCCAAGGAAAGCTGCAGGCGGGAACAGTTGGCCAAAGATAGCAATTACATTGCTGCGTGCACTAGAACTGGATGGGTGGGGCTACCTGAAGCTCCTGGATCCCACGTGCTGCTGCCAAGAGCTAGACACGCTCACAAAAGGTTGAACCGCTAGGTTTTAGTATTGCTTTGCTTCAAGTTTTTTGTTTTGTTTTTGCTTTGGCCCTGTTGTTGCTTCCTTTCTGGATGGGAGTGTTTGTTCTATGCCTATGTTGAGAGCATGTGATTTATCTTTTGATCTTACAAGGATTCATTCACAGTTGAGTCTCAGAAGAAACTCTGGTCTTTAGACCCAGGTTAAACTTAAGTCATGGGACTTTTTAAGTTGAAAGGAATGCTAAGATGATGTGTCTTGGTGTTGTGCTGTCAAAGAGTAGACTTGTGTTAATCTTTACTGTCACTGTGACTAGATCTGGAGTCGTGTGAGAGATACATCTCTTGGGGTATCGTCAAGGGAATGTCTAGAGATGTTCAGCTGATGAGGGAAGCCCTGCCTTGAATATGGGGGGCACCAACCATAGGATGGGGCCTCGGCCTGAATAAAAAGAAAACAATTAAGAAAGCAAACCCGATACCAGCATTCACCTCTGTCACCTCTGTCATGTGGTCCACCTAGATGAGAGCACGCAGCCTCCGGTAGTGGCTTTTCTACCACAAAGGACTAAACTCCCAAACTGTGACCCAGACCAAGCCCACCTTCCTTTACTGTCTCTTGTCAGGTAGTCAGGCACACACGGCCTGTCTGACAACTGTAAAGGCTTCTTCTATAGACGTATGGGCTCTCTGTTTGGCTCAAGTCTGGCTTTGAAAGGGGGCTTTCAGTAGGCTTTAGTGTCCCGCATATGCAGCTTCTCACGGAGGTGAACAACCAAAGGCTAAATGCTGTGGGCTGTGCAAGGTGCATCCTCTCTGTGGACCCCGCAGGCTGGGCACAGACTGCTTACCCACTTTGAAGTTAGTGGTCTCCAGTGTCGGGCATGTGAACAGTCTGGGGAAGACCATGTACAGAGGGACAGAAAGGCTTCTACAAATGTCCCCATCAGCGATTTGAATATTCTGAATCTCTGTGGCATCACGTGCATAGCCTTCTGCACACCCTGGGTAAAGAGGAAAACACCACAGGGTCAGGACACCATGACAACAAAGGAAACTGGTCAGCAAACCTTTCCAGTGCCGGGCAGCATCAGAACATTACCCATGGCTCCAGTTTCTTCTTCAGGGCTAGGCCTTCCCTCCCTGCCACTACTCACTCCTCAAACATCACCACGACTGGCTCAGGTCTGGGAACCTAATGCCCCAATTAGTATTCCAGTAACTGTCTGCAAGTGGGGTCTTTGGGTGAGCAGGCCATGAGGGTCATGCGGGTGGCTTTGTTACAGACATGAGGTCTCCAGCACATCTGCCATGATGTGATCCACAGGACAGGACAGCTCAGTGGTTGAGAGTGCTGCCTGCTCTTGTAGAACCCGGGTTCTCTTCCCAGCACCCACATCACAGTTCCAACCAAATGATCCAGTGCTCCTTTATAACCTCACATGTACCCATACCTCTGTCACAGACACACGACAGCAGAGGACAGGCTTTATGCTATACTACAACATGGCAGAGGCCACCGCATGGTGGGAGAGCTCCATACTATGACACTACTCTCCTGAGACATCCCCGTAACCCGTCGTGAGGACAGTCACCCTCCCAAGCTCTCACTCTCAACACTTCTGTGCTAGGGATCAAATTTCTAATACATAGCTTTTGGGAAGCACATTCAGAGCAAAAGATGTGTCTCTGTGGCCCAAAGCCATTCCAAGACATTTCTTAAGCACAGGCACATGGCCATCAATTTAGCAACACGAGGCTACCAATACTCATTTTGTGCTGCTGTGTCCCTTAGGTCACCGGTTTCCACACAGGGTCTAGGATCTTCCTATGCCACGCCCAGGAATCAAGGGAGGCATTTTTAAAGCTGGGTTCCCCGATTCCCAGGAACCACTCCACACCTGAACTGTCCACGTTCGCGAGCTCCAGAACGAACACAGCTGAGCTTGAGAACACCTGTCTCCAGGAGCCTCGTGTTCTGACCACCCAGCCCTCCACCCCTCCAGCCCTCCCAAGGGCGGCAGCCAAAAGCCTTACCACAGGTCTCCACCCGGACCAGCTGAAGCTCTATGCTCCGGATCGCAGCGTCCGAGTGCTCCACCACCAGCTCTCCCGTCAGGGGCTGTGTGATGGCGCAGCTGGTGGAGTCCAGGTGGCCTCTAATGAGGAATTTGGGGAGCGAGGCCCTCTATGATAAAGAGAGATAAGGAGACATCAAGAACTGGAGGAAAAGAGCTGTCAGTGATTCCGGTTGCTTTGGCACAAATAAAATCTGAAGATTAAGTTGGTTAATTGTTCTAGAAACTGTGGAAACCTGGTGTACAAAACAAGAAGGAATAACAAATAGTGTTACCGTCTCTCAGTGGACATCAGACTCCTCAACCATCTATGCACATAGAGGACAGACAGACAGGACTGGCTCTGGAGAGCCCGCTCCCTGCCTCCTTCACCATCTATGCACACAGAGGACAGACAGACAGGACTGGCTCTGGAGAGCCCGCTCCCTGCCTCCTTCACCATCTATGCACATAGAGGACAGACAGACAGGACTGGCTCTGGAGAGCCCATTTCCTGCCTCCTTCACCATCTATGCACATAGAGGACAGACAGACAGGACTGGCTCTGGAGAGCCCGCTCCCTGCCTCCTTCACCATCTATGCACATAGAGGACAGACAGACAGGACTGGCTCTGGAGAGCCCGCTCCCTGCCTCCTTCACCATCTATGCACATAGAGGACAGACAGACAGGACTGGCTCTGGAGAGCCCGCTCCCTGCCTCCTTCACCATCTATGCACATAGAGGACAGACAGACAGGACTGGCTCTGGAGAGCCCGCTCCCTGCCTCCTTCACCATCTATGCACATAGAGGACAGACAGACAGGACTGGCTCTGGAGAGCCCGCTCCCTGCCTCCTTCACCATCTATGCACATAGAGGACAGACAGACAGGACTGGCTCTGGAGAGCCCGCTCCCTGCCTCCTTCACCATCTATGCACATAGAGGACAGACAGACAGGACTGGCTCTGGAGAGCCCGCTCCCTGCCTCCTTCACCAGGCAACAAGACAGGAACTGCAAAAAGCCTGAGACGTCGACAAGGGTGTTTAAGGACAACCTCCACCAGGGTGAAAAATAAATAAAGAGAAAAAAAGGAAAAGATTTAAGAAGAAAACAAGGTAGTCAGTTTTACAGTGTTCCCAATTAGACGAGCTTGAAGCCAGTTATTTCAAGGATGCTGAAAGAACGGTTTTCTCAATGCTTGATGAAAAGCTTTGGGACCTTTCTCTGTAGACAGGAAGCTGGCCAAGGGGACCTGGCAGTGGCACTGAGAGAAAAGAGTTGGACAGTCATTGTAGGCGTCTTCGCCTGTCACGTCCCACTCTCCAGTAGACTCAACAGAAGCCACAAATTTAAAATCATTTACAATTTGTAATTGCTTATGAATATAATTTAAATTTTTCTGGTAGACACACGAACAAATTTTAGCAGTATATCCAAAATGTTATTACGTCTGCATCTACTCAGTGAGAACTACGAATAAACAGCTCAGCGCGAAGACTGCTTGCCTGGCAGAGCTCGGAGCTCTGGCTTCAATCTCTAGCACAAGTCAGGAACGGCAGCACGTGCCTGTAATCCCAGCACTCACGTGGAGGCAGGAGGCCACCAGACTGGTTAAGCTCTCAAACATCAGTGATTCTTACCTGACGAACCCTCTAGAAATGTGTGAGTGGAAGACAAAGTTTGAAAAACAAACACGAGGAAAATAAGCCATCTGTTTAGAAAACTCGGTAACAGCGAGGCTCACACAGCTCTAGGCTGCGTCTGACAACGCGACTCCCAGCGCTCTCAAGAGTCTTCCAGACACGTGTGTTCCTCCCGCAGTGATGGTGTAAGGTGCACACCCTGCACCACTCTGCATTTCTGCGTTTCAGCTCCGGCCTGCCCACATTTTCTGTGCACTTCTTCTTCGTCCCCCAATTCCTTTTTTTTTTTTTTTTTTTTTTTTTACTTAGAGAAGAAAAGCCGCCAATGATGCTTTATAAATAACCATGTGTTCCACAAGGTATTTAATAAAGCATATGCTTGGCGGTGACGGCGCACACCTTTAACCCCAGCACTCCGGAGGCAGAGGCAGGCGGATCTCTGAGTTTGAGGCCAACTTGGTCTACAGAGTGAGTTCCAGGACAGGCTCCAAAGCTACAGAGAAACCCTGTCTCAAAAAACCAAAATAAACAAATAAACAAATAGGAGTAAAGCACAAGTTTCTCATTTTCTAACAGTAAGCATAAACGTTATGACAAACAGTGCTCACCTAGAACAGATAGAAGGCCAGAACAAAGGCCACCTACCACACCTGCCACTCCCTGAACACGCTTGACAGAATTCAGTGTACATTGACACTCAGGAGAACACTCACCAGGGCCAGTGCAGACAACCTTACTAATAAGTCTACACCAAAGACCCTCAAGTACAAACCAGCAACCAGGGCATATATGCAAGAGAAGAGGCTCTGCTCCACACGTGGAGCCTGGGGAAGGAGAGCATGGGGGGCAGGGGCAAGGGTGCTGTGTCTGCAGCAGGAGGGGACGTGGAGGGTCGAAGAAAAGACTTCACACGGGGTAGAGCAGGGAGGGCAAGGGAATCTGCCTGGCCCCACGACAGGATGGCTACTTCCTTCCAGAACCTTCTAAAAGGGCTCCCTATGACACACCTTGCAAAGAATGACATCAGCCCTGACTCCAATGTCCCAAATCTCCCAGACATGCCTTCATCCCAGTTATGACAACGAGCAACTACAGCTGCAGAGGACACGGCCACAGCTGCAGAGGACACTGCTGCAGCTGCAGAGGACACAGCTGCAGAGGACACCGCTACAGCTGCAGAGGACACAGCTGCAGAGGACACGGCCACAGCTGCAGAGGACACCACTACAGCTGCAGAGGACACAGCTGCAGAGGACACCGCGGACACGACCACAGCTGCAGAGGACACTGCTACAGCTGCAGAGGACACAGCTGCAGAGGACACCGCTACAGCTGCAGAGGACACAGCTGCAGAGGACACCACTACAGCTGCAGAGGACACAGCTGCAGAGGATACCGCGGACACGACCACAGCTGCAGAGGACATGACCAGCTGTGAGACAGAGCCATTTATTAAAAGTCAAAAAGCATGAAATTTTCTGGTAGTGGAGCCAAGTGCTAACCCAAGAAGGCTGGCCACAGTAACCACCGCCTGGCGCAGATGACCCAGCAGGTTTGCTGGGAGCTGCTACCAAGATCCAAGCATCCTTGGTTCTCATGCTGGTCCTATGTCCTTGCTGTCCACCCCCATCAACAGTTCTGTCTGACTGAACGCCACTGAGAGACTGCAAAGCCTCTGTAGGGGATGAGAGGCCAGGGCCCCCTGCAGGCCCCGAACACCAGGGGAAACGGGGAAGGAGCATGGCACTCAGGGCTCACAGGCAGGAACAGACCATGCAGGCGCAGTGATGCACGCCTGCAATCGGGATGACAGCTGGGGAAGGCCGGCCTGTGCAACATATGAGACGTCATCCTTCCACAGCACGGCATCAGAAGCATGTGGAGTCTATAAAAGTGCTGTCTTTTTTTTCCTGAGTCATTACTGAGTTCAATGAGAACACCCCTTGGGTACAAACAGCATCAGAAGCCTGTCACCATTCTCAACTAAAGAACAACTGGGCAGTTAACGTCACTGGGTCAAGCTACCAGGAAAGCCACAACACACAAGCAGGAGTAAGGAAGGAGTACCTACCTCTTTGACGTTCTGCAGGGTTTCCGGGGTGATGGTGAAGTCAACGGGACTTGGGGTCAGCTTCCCCTTCTGAGGCTGAAATGGAGAGGTAAAACCACAGTCAGCAGGCGAGGACCCATGGGTGGAGGGAGCAGCTTTTCCCTTCTGACTCAAATGAAGGGCAGCACAGGAAACTAACTGGAAGGATTTGACTCTAGACACACCCAGGTCCACCCACCAAGTACTGCTCATCTGTACCGCCAGGGGTCAGGAGCCTCACTGGAGGTCAGACCTCGGGGACAGGATGGTAAAGCTAGCAGACAGGAACTGCTGCCACCTCACACGCGAGGAAAGCAGGGTACACGGAGCTCAAGGATTTGCTTGTTATGTGCAGAGCTGAACCAGACTGGCCAGTGCTGTCTACCTAGGAGCATTCCAGAATCCATTCACATGGTCAGGCTATACGGAAGCCTGCCTGGCACCACACCCACAGGCCAGCAAGACCCAAGAACCAGCTGGAGAGAGCATGCCAGTCAGTGCGTCAAGTCCACTCACTTCCCAGGCCTTTTCCAGAGTGTGCTAGCTCAGCATGTCCACAGCATGCTCTCTAGTCACAGTGTTCTCCTTGCTGCACTTGTGAACCACATGCCAGGGTAAACTGTACCCTGGGATGAGGCCTCCCACTATATATCCATCGACAAACTGACCTACACACCTACCTACATACCTACCTACCTACCTATTTTTGAAGCAGTCTCTCTACATAGCCCTAGATGTCTTGGGACTTACTCTGTAGCCCAGGCTGGCCTTGAACTCACGAAGGTCTGTCTACCTTTGCCTCCAGAGTGCTGGGATTAAAGATGCATGCCACCACACCCAGCCTTTTAAAGGTTTTCTGAGACAGGATCTCATCGTCTGTAGACAACACAGGGTGGCTTTGAGCATACTATGCAGCCCAGGCTAACGCTGAATTCCTGGTGACCATCCTGCTTTCTGGACACTGAAATTACAAATGTGAGGTACCATGCTTGACTGACATCTAATTCCTGAAGGCCCTGTGCTGACAGAGCCCATGAGCAGAGACGGGCCCTGGAGAACGCAGTCACTGCTCTAGGCCTGAGCATCGTAGGAGGCTCTGCAGGCACAGGCTTCAGAGAGGCCTGGGCTCAGGGCGGAGGTAGGACTCACTGTTCTTCACAAAATGTGAAGCTTTCCTTGTCGCTGCAAGTTTGTTTTAGGACATAAAGCCCAAAACACTTTCAAGTAGATTATTTAAAGGACCTTGACAGAAAAGAAGAACAGAGCCATCTTTTAAAACATGTAGTTTTCAAAAGAAAAACAATTTAATTATATTTTACATAAATCAGGAGCTGTATGTAGTAACCACAACACTGGGAGTCCTGAAAATGCCACCCAAATAAAGGATGCAAATGAGGAGGGCCTTGGTGACGACTCTGCTAACATCATGCACCAGCGACTCCAATCCCCGCTTTGGGACTCACTCCCTGAGCATCCCAAGGACGTCACGTCACAGTGCGACACAAGTGCCCATGCTCCTGACTGTCAGCCCTCACCAGATGCCCTGCCAAAGTCCCTGTCCACTGGGCTTACCCAGCACTAACATGGTGACGGTATACTGAGCAGCCTGCTCTACACGCTCATGAGCTGCCATGGGCACTACACCCCTGCCCTGCCCCACACAGCTCCCCCAGAGGTATGCAGCAGGCCCTTCCAGCACCCCGAAGGCCTCAGAGCAAGTTCCTGTAGTAGCTCTGGCTGCTCTAGTCGGCAGCCCAGCTGTGCTATCCCAGGCAGCTCTCCAGTCCCTCACAAGCATTGTCACCGAGTCCCAGAACCCCTGGACACTCCCGTCTGATGGAGGGCAGCAGGACCATGAGGAGACAAACGCACCGCTGGCCAGAGCTGAGCGCTGTTGGGGGGGGGGGGGGGGACAGGCCAGCGTGTGGCTGGCTGCCTCTGTGAGGCCAGACCTAGTGTGGCCTGAGAGACTGTGCCGGGGACGCATCTACCACCATGTGTCACACGTGTATTGTTACTGCTGATTCCGTGTGATCACGGGGGGCAGTGGTCCTCAACCTCCTAATGCTGCACCCTTTAATACTATTCTTCATGTTCTAGTTATCCCCAACCATAAAGTTATTTTCATTGCTACTTTATAACTAATATTGTTACTGTTATGAATTGTAATATAGATATCTGTATTTTCCGATATTAGGTGACCCCTGTGGAAGGGTTGTTTGACCTCCAAAGAGGTCATGACCCACAACAGACTGTGAACCACTGATGTAGGCTATGGGGACTTGTTAAGTGGCTGCAGCAGTGGTGGTAAGGGACCAGCTACCCAAGATGGCACAGAAAGGCATTAAAAAAACTTGTTACTGCAGAATATAGACCAAAAGTGTGGTCATCAGAAAGAGATAGGCCCGCACAGTCCCTGTGTTCTCACGGGACCCAGCACGACAGCAATTTGTCTCTGTGTGTCACTGCAACCGAGGGCCAAGGTGGTTGTCTCCTTTGCAGGACAAACAGTATGCCTACTCTGTGATGTAGAGTGGCATTTCCTAAGGGGGCTGCAGACCCAGAAGGTGGGCATTACTGGGCTACAGAAACAGTGCCCATGCTGGGGCTTACGTCACATCAGGTGCTTGTGCCCGGCAGACCTAGCTTACTGGCTTGTGAACAGGAGCTAGCCCACAGTTCACAGGAGAGCCTGGGATCCCGGGGTGAGGCTTACAGCGGAGTGAACGATGAATTCACAGGTCTTGGTCAGGTCCTTGGCCAACAGGGACCGCCGCATGTCACAGCGCAGTGTGTACTAGAGGAGAAGCAGGAGACAAACGCCAGCTCAGTAGATACAACACACAGAGTGACAGACAGTCAACCTCTCTTAAGGACACAGTGACAGTGGATGTGTTTCACACAGTCGATGTCCACGAGAGAAACTAATGTACAAAGTAAGGGCATGTCTAAGGAAAGCGTGCACAGCCGATCCCCAGGCAGGCAGGGTGTGGAGGTGAGGGCAGACAGCAGAGCTCCGGGGCTGGAAGGCTCCATTGCGGCTGGCTGTCCCCCTCCTGTGTGAGCCCAGACAAACCGCAGCCCGTGGATGTGGAGGCTGACCTGTGATGGAGTCCAGGAGCCCTCGGGCACCTCCCCTACCAAGTACCCTAGTAAGGTGTGGGCAGCAGAGCCAAGTTCAGCACGCCGTCCAGAGGAGTTTCTCACTTACCAACAAGAAGCCATGGATGGCAGCATGAAAATAACACAAAAACAAACAGGACTCCAGGAAATCCTAGAACTGTTTCTATGTATTTAACCAAGAAATAAAGGTGGTATTTTTAAAATGTAAAAACACAGACACAGAGAAGTGAGAAAACCGTGGTCAAGCTCCATGTCCCCAGCCGTCCCGCCAGCCCTGTCCATCACTCTCCAGATGGGCAGGAGAGAGGGGCACAGAAGACGCTGGCTTTGCCTTGGCTAGTCCATTTTGTGGAGGGTGTGGTGGTTTTTCTGAGCTCGTCACTGCTGGAGTTCCTGTTGTGAGGATCCTATCCTCCTCAGGAACTGGCCTCTAAGCTTACTTGGTTGTGGCACAGGAACTGTGACCATAAATCCCTGGCCATGAGCTGAGGCAGCTCAGAAACCACCCTAGTGCTAGACATTAGGAAAAAACTTCAGGGAGTCAGGGAGTAGCCAACTCACACTTGCTTAATATGTACAGAGCTCTGTTGGAAAGTCTGGAAGTGAGTTCAAGGCCAGCCTGGTCTACAGAGTGAGTTCCAGGACTGGCTCCATAGCTACTGGGAAACCCTGTCTCCAAAAACAAAAACAAAACAAAACAAAAAAAGTACACAGCCCTAGGTTCCATTCTCAGCATCATAAATTAGACCCCAGTGATGTGGGAGGGTCTTCTGTTTTAATAAAGAAACTGCCTTGGCCAGCCCTTAGGTGGGTGGAGTAGACAGAACAGGAAGAAGGAAGTGAGGTAGATGGCTCAGTCAGATGCCACACCTCTCCTAAGTGAGAGAGACTGCTGTGCCTCTCCTCAGAGAGAGAGATGCGATGAAGCCAGCCGCCAGGTCAGAGATGCTGAATATTTCCCGGTAAGACACCATTCATGGTGTTACACAGATTATTAGATATGGGTTAGTCAAGATGTGAGTAAGAGGCTGAAAATAATGGGCCAGGCAGTGTTTAAAAGAATACAATTTGTGTGTTGTTATTTCGGGGCACAAGCTAGCCAGGCAGCCAGGAGACGGGCAGTGGGAAGCGCCCGCAGCTCCCCACTACACCCCAGACCCTCATAAAACTCCTGTTTAATCAACTTACCTGTTCTGTTGCTCTAATCACATAAGAAAAACTTTTGAATTGTGTCAAAAATAATTTTCATACCTAGGAATAGCTAAGAATCTTATAAGATACTACATTCTTACGAACACCCTTTCCACATGAGAGGTTCCTGTATATCTGAGGTACTACAAGGGAGATAAAACATTTTTATAAGAATCATCTCTAAAAAAAAAAGGGGGGGGCTGGAGAGATGGCTCAGTGGTTAAGAGCACTGGCTGCTCTTCCAGAGGTCATGAGTTCAATTCCCAGCAACCACATGGTGGCTCACAACCATCTGTAATGAGATCTGATGCCCTCTTCTAGCATGTGGGCATATACGGAGGCAGAATGGTGTATACACAATAAATAAATAAATAAATCTTAAAAAAAAGAATCCTCTCTTACATGCAAGGATCTAAAAATTTATTTATGTATATGTGTGGTATGTATATTCTCTAGTGAGAATGCAATCTGCTCTCCCCAAACCAGACAAGCTTACAGAGGACTTGCACACACACACACACACGCACACACACGCACACACAGCCCCACTTCTGGACAGCATATGCACTGATGAGCCACCCTCTCTCTGGCTTAGCTCTCCGATTCTCTTCCCAGTCTGGACTCTATCACCTCCCTCAGTAGTTCAGAAGTGCTAGGTAAAGCCAGAACCATTTAAGAGACGTGAGGAAAGAATCCTCTTTTACTGAGCCATGGGCCCAGAGGATGGAAGCTACACCCGCCCAGTGGCAGCCAGCTTTGCTCTAACAAGAGACAAAGCCAGTACACAAGAAAGCCTAGCTCACGCATTCTGGGGCCCACACTCCTGGAGCCCTGATGGAGTTAAGTTTGCTCTACAAACTGTGAAAGGAAGGGCACCGTCACAGGCACCCACTTCGATCACCACACTCAAGTGTAAGACCAATCACTTGTAAATCAATGAATCGTGATCTGCGTGGGGCAGCAAGGTGACACAAAGGCTGACTTCTATGCCATGCTCGAGAAGGGGCAAGGCCGCCCTCATCTACTGTCTCGATTAACTTACAGTACTGGTGTACAAGCTGTTACAAGGGGGATGGAGAGATGCTCAGTGGTTAAAAGCCCTTGCTACTCCTGCAGAGGACCTGGATTTGATCCCAGTGTCCACATGGTGGCTTAAAACCATCCCTATTTAATTCCAGTTCCAGGGGATTTGAAACCCTCTTCTGGCCTGCATGGGCACTGTATGCGTATGGGGCACAGACACACATGCAGGGAAATACCCACACATGAAATAAACGTCACTCCAGAGAGCGCAAGTGGAGCTCTGCGAGTTCCAGGACAGCAGGGCAATTACACAGAGAAACCCTGTCTCGACAGGCAAACCAAACGAAGACAAAGCATTTGTTGTAACGCTACTGTAAGACAGCCGTCAATCGTGTGTTCAGCACTCGGCAGATCTCACTGTGCGACACGCTGTGTGACAGGACTGTGCCCAGCTCTTCCTGCCCCTCTCTCACCAACCCCGCAGCCAAGCCGGGAAGGCTGCTGGAGGAGGCTCAGCAGAGGTGGGATTTGAACTGACGCCCGCCCACTACAAAACCTACACCAAATCCTTGCGCAGTGTGACGGCAGGGCTGCACGCTGTAAACCCTGTGTCTTCTGACTCTGTAACTAACTTCCCAGGTCCTGTGCAATGAGGGGTGAGGGGAGGCGGCGAGTCACAGGAGGTCAGAGGGCAGCAGGAGGCCAGGCTTCAGCAATGTTATCAAAGGAGACACAAGGCTGAATTTTTTTTAAGGTTTAAAATGCTGTGTTGTGTGTGGGGGGGTTATGTGTATACATGCATGTGACAGAAGTTGCTCATGGGGTCCAGAGCATGGGATTTCCCTGGAGTTAGAGCTACAGGTGGCTGTGAACTGCCCACTGTGAGTGCTGGGAACTGAACTCTGGCCCTCTGCAGGAGCAGTGAGTACTTTTAACTCTGAACCATCTCTCCAACACCCAACCCCCCCGCACACACGTACAGTATTTTTAACTGTGGAAAGGGAGACTAGAGTTTGTTTGGTTTTTTTGGGTTTTTTTTTTGTTTTCTGAGACAGGATTTCTCTGTGTAGCCCTGGCTGTCCTGAAATTCACTCTGTAGACGAGGTTGGCTTTGAACTCACAGAGATCCACCTGCCTCTGCCTCCGGAGTGCTAGGATTAAAGGTGTGCACCACCACCACCTGACTGAGCCTAGAATTTTTATAAATTCATTCTATGAGATTCTAGCAGACATGGTGGTACTGCTCTGAGCTGTAATATAAAATTCTGTCAGTACAGCCACAAGAACAGAATTCAGTCAGAAGTAACTCAAAAGCCTTGGCAAGTCAGGAGTTTAAAGGAGGTTATGTTTTAAACCCTTTATTTTGTCTTACGATTTTTACATAATGGTGCTACAATACAGCTCAGATTACAAATGACAAGGTTTCTTATGTCTACGGAATTTGAGGGAGTATGAGGACTTAACAGCAAAGCTTTTGCCAGGCAGTGGTGGTGCACGCCTTTAATCCCAGCACTTGGGATGCAGAGGGGCAAGCGGATCTCAGTTTTTAAAATTAGGTATATGTATGGTATGTGTCTTTGGGTATATACACAGGCATTTAGGTGCCCACAGAGACCTGAGGCATGAGGATCATCCTGAATTCCAGTCCAGGCAGTTGTGAGCAGTACCCAGTCTTAACTGCTGGGACCTCTTTCCAGCACCATTTTTGTTTTTTAGATTTATTTTAAGTGTGTATATGCATTCATGTGTTAGCATTCGTGTGTGTGTATATGTGTTATTGCTTGAAACGGGTATCTAAGAAGGGCTGAGAATATTTTCTTGACAGAAAGGTAGCTTCTGTAATACAGTACACCATTCTATGTCATTCACCTTGACGGATTTTCAAGCAATACATGAAACTCACATTAGAATAAACCCTTAGTTAACTCCCCCAAATATTTTTTTAATGTGCTAGATTTTAAGCAAATGAGTGTCATTTACTAAGTCCAAATGTGATCAACTGAAATTTGATTGACAAATCAAACAACTTCCCAATCTCCTGCCTCTTTGTGCATCCTATGACTGCTGGGTTTTCTCACTCAGCAAGGGAGCTGCTGCAAGGCAGACTACACAAAAGTACCTTTCTTTGCACGGAATGAAGGAAGGGGCTCTGTCTCTGGCTGAGTCATGGCTGGGCTCTGCTCCTGAGACAATAGCAACTGTGAAAGCCATCCCTCACCAGCAGAGGTAGACAGGAAGTCATAAATCCACTTCCCCTCATTTACAAGGTTTGCTCAATGAAGAATACAGCCTATGTTGAAGTGCAGCCTTTGGGTACCACACAAAGGGATACTCCTAAGAATAAACCAGACAAGTCAGCGCAGGTGCCAGAAGGAGACTGAAGCAGATCTGCGCCCCTGCTGGTGTCAGTGTGGCCTGAGAAAATGCAAAGAAACAAAGGACTTTAAGGAAGCAGTTACAGCCACGGCTCCTACTCCATACAAGGGTCACAGGGCTCAGGGTATAACTCTGTGTTCAGCATGTGTGAGACATTGCACAAATAGTAAATCATCCACGAAATGCATTAGCAGGACAGAATGAGGAATCACTACAGCATGTACATGAGCAGTCTTGGAATCAAGCCATTATCAGAGCCCTGAGTTCCGCTATTTCAGCGAAGGAAAACAGTCAAGCTGGTCTTCAGCAGGAAGGTAACGGTGCCCAGTATGTGGAGCAGGCACTCACCTGAATGTTCACAAACACGCCGTGGTAAGTCTCGTACAGCACCTTGCTGCCCTTGACATGCAGAGGAAACTCAAACGGAATCTCAGTCTTGCCACTGGGGAGCTTTCCTGGCTTCAGCACGTCTATGGTGCTGTTGAGAATCTGGATCGGCTGTCAACAGAAATCAGCTTCAGCCATCAGCACAGTGTCTGTCTCTCCCTGTAGTCATGCTACACTGTGTCTGTCTCTCCCTGTAGTCACGCTACACTGTGTCTGTCTCTCCCTGTAGTCATGCTACACTGTGTCTGTCTCTCCCTGTAGTCATGCTACACTGTGTCTGTCTCTCCCTGTAGTCAAGCTACACCAGGGGACCCGAATGCTCCTGAGCTTACCTTGTGCCGGCTGAACACAAACAGAAGCTGCTTCTGTTTCTAAGTCTGCACAACAATGGCTCATTTCTTTAAAAATTTCCCTTACTACACTTAGTTAATTTAGTGTGCGTGAGTGTGCACGTGGAAGTCAGAGGACAACTTTGGAGCTCAGTGTGCTCCTTCCAATGTGTGGGTCCCAGTGATCCAATCCAGGTTGTCAGCAGTTGAGCCATCTCACCGGACCAACACGGCTCATTTCAAACACAGGGCACTGCGGTGCTGTACACAGCAGGAGCTGACCCCAGGTGTGCCTGTGTCCTGTTCAAAGGCCTCACTGGACTGTCCTAAGAATCCCCGTCTGCAGAATAAGTAAGCAGGCTAGCACTGATGCTGCACATGTGGCCCAGGGCTGCTCCCTACCTGGCATCTCTCAGCACTGCTACAGTTCCCACAGCCTCGGCCTCCCCGGGCCTCAGGACTGGAGCTCTGTGGGCAGGGCGGCTTCTCCTCTAGTCCCAGCTCCCCACAGAGTCCTCAGAGAGGAAAATAGGACTATCACTCAGGAAGTCAAATTTTTACAATTTCTATTTTATTTCATCTTAATTTGAGATAGCGTCTCCCTGTGTATCCTGCCTCAGCCTCCGGAGTACTGGACCACAAGCATGGACTCCGCCTCCCGCTGCTGCTGCTTTTGGAGCTTTGGTTTACTATCACCCCAAGAGAATCCCTAGTGGATTAAAATTAGACAGATGCAGAGGCAGGATACTACTAAATCTAAATAAGCTCATGTTCTCCTCGGAGGAGAAATTCTTTCTCTAAAAGAGCTCACACAGCCTTCAGGGGGAAAAAAACCTAAGTTTGAGGAACTTTCTAGAATATAAACTGTACCCCAAACAACAAAATCATGCAAGTGCTCCCTGCTCTAAATGCGTCTTCCTTCGGTGTGGAGCTCAGCAGGAGCAGTGTACAAGTGGGACCCACAGGCACGGACCACGGACCACGAGCACTTCTGGAGCTCTGCCCTGGGACGACTGTGTTAGTGGTTTCCTCTGACCCCAGCACAGCCGGGGTCAGCAGGACAGAGGCACACACACTGGCTGAGGGCTGTGTGCGGACCATGGGCCTTGCAGCGCAACCACAGCACACAGCACACAGCACACAAGGAGCACACGGCACACAGCATCAGCGCTGCGCTGGCTCTTACCTTCACCGAGTTGTAAAAGGCCTCAAACACGCCCACACTTTTGGCACTGAGCTGGAGGTTTACAGTCCCTTCCATGGTCAGAGACACTCCCTGGTGCTGGACAGAGTCCTTGCTGGAGATGACCACCACACCAGACAGCATTTCCTGGGGACAAGAGACAGTCTCCAGTCAGCACTGCACATCGCCCTGGACGGTCCTGCTCAGAGCCTCACACACTCTGTGGAGATGGCCCAACCCTGCCCAACAAGTAAACTAACCACGATTAAGTTTCTGAGCCGGGTGGGAAAGGCAGTGAATGAACTGTACTTTCTAGGAGCTCTCAGCCCCATCAGAGCTGGAGAGATGTCAGAGCTGTCACTCCTCCCAGTCTACTAATGTCGGCCTTAGGGCTGCCAGAGAGTTCGGCAGGTAAAGGCACCAAACCTGCTGTCTTCTGACCTGCACACACGAGTGAAATAGAAAAAAACTCATTCTCCCTGATAATAAGCTGAAGCCTAGAGTAATGCCTGGGGTTGAGAAGAAACTACAGAGAAAACAGCATGTATTAGCAACACTCAAGAGCTGGTGCGGCGGGGTGTGTGTGCGCGCGCGCATGCATGTAAACTCCACTGGAACTGAAGTGATGACGGAGAGCAAGCAGAGGAGTGGCTTCACTTCGAATATGTGGGTGATCCACCCTAAGAGGTCAGTCAGTAGTCAAGGGCATAGATATGACACTGAGGAATGGGTGTCACAGCACTGTCCCGTGTTCAACTGCAGTCACACTGGCCCCCAACCTAACACATGCCCTCCCACTCCTCTATGAACTCTGGCTGGCACCGGGACCACCTACAAAGCACTCTGCTACGCTGTAGCGGAAGGCAAGGACAGACCATTAGGACCTGACTCTGCCTGGGGCACTGCTGGGGTGCTGAGTGGGGAGGACCCAGCAAATGGGAAACAGCAGAGAGAGGGGCTGTGGTGGTGACGCTGAGTGTCAACTGATAGGAGACAGCTCAGGGCGGCCTGTGAGGACTATGCAGATTAGGTTAACTGAGGTGAGGATCCCACCCTAACTACAGGAAAGACTAACACTGAGAAGAGCAGCTGAACACTAACATCCTAGGCTTCCTGACTGCAGATGCTGCCTGACCACCTGCTTTGAGTCCCTTCACCATGGATTCCACAATGGACTGGGAGCCAAAACCAATCCTTGTTTCCCTGAGCTGCCTCTGCCAGGGCATTTTATCTCAGCAATATGAGAAGACACTAACACAGGGCTCAACTGCCAAACGGTCCTAGCTGACTCTACACAGCAGGCACTGCAGACTGCAGCACGAACAACTAGGCGGAGAACGCAGATTTCAGGCCACACCAGGGCCGAGTGAGCAGCATGGAAGAGAACTCAGAATAGAGCGGGGGCAGGAGGAAGGTGGGAAGAACAAGCAATGGCTCAGCAGGGAGAAGGTACAAGCAGCCCTGACGTGCAGGGCACATGGCATGCTTAGACCTATCCAGCTGCAGAGAAGTCACACACCCTGCGGGGACAGGCAGGCGATCCAGTGTCCAGGCCAGCACAGGAGCAGCTGTGACAAGCATAGGACCACAAAGACAAGTTTGCTGCAGCCCAATTTCAAAACGGTGGGGAGCATGGCAGCAGGCAGGCAGGTGCCGGGGCAGTAGGAGCTAAAAGCATATATCCTGATTCACAAACACAGAACAGAGAGACTGGGCCTGGTGTGGGCTTCAGGAACCTCAAACCCCAGTGATACTGCCTCCTCCAACAAGGCCACACCTCCTAATCCTTCCCAAAAAATTCCACCTACCACAGACCAAGTATTCAAATATGTGGGCCAGCGGGGGCCATTTTCATTCAAACAAGCACAATAACGTAGACTATTATGTGTTCTTTCTTTTTAAAGGTTAATTTATTTTGTTTCATGAGTATGGGTGTTTTATCTGAGTGTATGCCCTTTGGAGGTCAGAAGAGAGTGTGGGATCCCCTGGAACTGGGATCCTGAGTTGGTTGTGTACCACCATGTAGATGCTGAGGATCAAACCAGGATCCTCTAAAAAGCAGCCTGTGCTTCCATTTTTAAATAGGACTTCCGTTCTGCAACTTCTCCTTCTAGATAACTAGCTGTCATGCATAAGATTTCTACTCTAGTTTAAAGACGTTACGTCCACGCCATGTAAGACAAATGAACATGGAGTTCTGGGGTCTTCTGGGGGGTGGGTAGGTAACAGTAACCACCCCATGGCACAGACATCCCTTGTCATAATAACCTGGCTGGGCTCGGAGTGTATCTCCTTTATACTTCACAAGTGTAATATTCAATGGTATCACTTTCATGAGCACATGTATTTAAGAATAAGGCATTCTGAATTCATAAAAACAAATGAATTCTATTTACATTACAGGAAGATTTACTGCAGGCTCCTCCGGTGCCCCGAAGGCATAATGTAACTCACAATGTCATGCCCATGTCCGTTTCAAGTACCTGTTACTACACCACACAAAGGCATGAGCATCACCGCCTTGGGGCTACACAGTGCTAGACTCTGCACAGTCTGCTTGCTTGTGACCTTAGCCCTCCCTCAGCCCACAGTGGGTGTGGTCTCACAACAGTGCAGTGCTTGGCAACACTGGGGATGCCGCTGCCGGAGTACGCAGCTGTATGCACATCATGGCAGGACAGTTCTGAGGGTGAGCGAACCATCTTAGTGTCTGAGTCTACCACGGGGCACATTCGTGGTTAGCCTGGAAGTATCACTTCTCAGTTCTGAAAATACAGCATTTGAGTAGATGCTGTTTCCATCTTACAGATGAGAACCGAGACTCAGAGTCCTGGACTTGGAGATAAAAGGGTGGACTCTTGACTGCAATACCAACACTCCAGATGCTACTACAGGGGACTGCTGCAAGTTCAAAGGCGGCCTCAGCTGCAGTGACAGACAGACAGACCAAAGAAACAGGGAAGTACCTGTCACCAAGCACTACTGAATTTGATCCCCAGGACAGAAAAGAATGGACTCAGTGTCTGTGTGTGTTATGTACATACTAACATACACATATAAATAAGTAAACATTAAAGAAAAACAGGAAAAAAGGAAAATCAGATATTCTCTCATCTGTGTTGACACGCACTGAGACCCTAACGCAGAGCGTCTCATGGCTGGAAAGGACACAGTGCTCTCTGTGAGCAGGTGACACAAGCACATGCTATTACGGAACATACTACATACTCCCACAGGAAAGTAAAATGTTCTCCAACTATGGAAGTAGACATCAGGTTTTCATCTGATGGGAAGACTTTCAGGGAGAAGGTGGGTGCCCTGGGAACAAGGCTGCAGAGGCCATATGTCTTGGTATGAAGACCCCAGTATTTTCTGTTCAAAGCCAGCCTGGTCCACAGACACACTTCCAGGGCAGCCAGGGTTACCCAGAGAAACCCTGTCTCGAAAAACAAAACAAACATATAAATAAATAGAAAAATAAAGGGCTGGTTTTTGCTGTATCCAAATTATATCTCTAATGTGTATGTATCTAAATATAAATTGTATCTCTACAAAATATTAACTGGGGGAAAAAGTAGAGCCACATAACTTTCAACTGGATTCCGAAGTCGTAGGTTTCTGCTGCATTTCATTTTGTTCTGCACACACAGGCAGGTCCATATGCACAGCCACACTTTATGGTTACACCTTCTGAAGTTACTATGGCAAAGTTCAGCACATGTGTGCGCGGGTGCAGGTGAAGGCCAGAGATGTCAGATTCCCAGGAGTGGAAGTTCCAAGTGGTTTTGAGTGGCCTGACATGGGTGCTGGGAAACCAGCATGGATCCCCTCCAAGAGAAAATACCTGCTCTTAACTGCTGACCCTTCTCTCCGGCCCCTTATCGTCTCTGAGACAGAACCTTATGGACCCCAGGATGTATTAAACTCAGTATGCAATGGGTGGAGGGGAGGGGAGAGAAGGGGGAGAAGGAGGGGAGGGAGGGGGGAGGAGGGAAGGAGATGGAAATTTTTAAATATAAAAAAAAATAAACCATGAGAAAAAAAAAAGGAATAGAATTGCCCTCCTGTTGGCCTCAGTAGCAACTAGAAATTGCAAATGAATGGATGTACTGGGGCATGGGGATCAAGTAGGGAGAGGAAGAAAGGGCAAGGAGGGAATACAGGGGAAGACAGAAAAAAGAGAAAGAAAAAATAAAAATAAAAAAAAAAGATAAAAAAATATAAAAAAATAAATAAATAAACTCAGTATGCAGCTGAGGGTGACCACGAGCTTGTGATCCTCCTACCTTTAACTCCCGAGTGGTAAGGGTGCGGGCACCCACCACCACAGCTGGTTTTATGCAGCGCCAGGGACTGAACCCAGGGCTTTGTATATTCTGGCACCTAGGTGGTGGCACAGGCCTTTAATCCCAGCACTCAGAAAGCAAAGGCAGGCGGATCTCTGTGAGTTCAGGAACAGCATGGTCTACAGAGTGAGTTCCAGGACAGCTAGGGATGTTACACAGAGAAACTCTGCCTTGAAAAACAAAACCAAAACGAAAACAAAACCAACAACAACAAAAGAATATGGCAATGGGTTGACAGTTTCCCTCAACGGAGGCAGGACAGACTGTTTCCCTGTTTCCTTCATATTCTGATTAAGTATTTTGGCAGTGATCTAGCATCTTGCCATAGAGTCTAGAGTCCCTTTTATACGGGATGATGGTACCTTGGTGGTGTTTGGGTTTTTGGGGGGAGGGGAATCTTTGAATCTGGCTTTGTGTGGTGAGGGTGGAAGTGGTGTGGGTCACTGGAATCTTTATAACTGTCAGGTCTCCGGTTTTCAGCATCCATTTAAGATGCTCTCCCGGATGTGCTCCTTTTCAGCAGCACACTGCATTTGTATGGCCAAACACTGCACACAACTCTGTGCAGACGCTAGCGGTGTTTCAATCGCTGGTGTCTCCAGGGGGTAGAACCAGGGAGATCGCGTTATGAAACCACGAAAGTGGGACTGACCACGGCCTGAAGCACACCTTCTGCTGCCCCGTTAAGGAGCGACAGCTCGGGGCTGGACCCCGCCCGCCCGCCCGCCCGGGGACGCCCCCAGCCCGTCCCAGCGCAGGACCGCAGGGCGCCCCTCCACTCACCCCGGCGTGATACACTTTATTCGCTCTCTTGATCTTGATGTCCAGGGAGGTCCCCATCTCAGATGATCCGCAGAAGCCACCACTTCCGGCCACTCGTGACCGGGTCGCCACGCCCACTACCCCGCCCCTCTCCCGCTGCTTCCGCAGTGGTGCCACGTGACCACCGCCGGCTCCGCTCCTCACACCTCCCTCTTTCCGGCACAGGGGCGGGACTTAGCGCGAACAGGGGCAGGGAAGCCGCACACACTTCCGAGAAGGCCGCAGGGAGATCGCGCTTCTCCCGGCGTGCCCCGCGGCGGAGGCGAGGCCGGGCCGCTTGGCGGCGCTTTCCCGTCAGGCTGCGCGCGGAGGGCTGCGCGGTGGAGGTGGGTTTCCGGAAGCGACAGCGCACTGTGTCCCCCTGTCGTCCGCTTCCTCCCCTGTCGTCGGCTTCCTCCGTCCCTGATGCTCGCGTCTCCCGGGAGGGACCGTCCGTGCCAGCCGCAGGGGCGTGGCCCCGCACTAGCTGCCCGCCGTTCGCTGATTGGCGGAGCGCCGCGGTTACGCCCCCCGCAGGCCACGCCCCCGGCGCCGGGCCAAGGTCTCGGGAAACGCCGGGTGACCTCGCTCTGCCGCGAGGGCTTCTGGGTGCTCCCAGGCTCGGTCCCGGAAGTGGCGGCCGGCGCCTGCGCGAGCGGGAAGGCCGCGGTCCCAGCCGACTCGCACCTGCGCGCCCCCGGTGGTTCCACCAGCTGCCGCAGTGGACGCCGGAAGTGCAGGGGGACGTTTCCGCCAGCCGCCGTGTTCCTGAATCACGACTTCTGTAAATGCGTAGCCAGGGCTGTCGCAGAAGGCAGGAGGGCAAATCTTAGTGCTTTGCTACCCAAAGTGATGTGGTGCAATGATGACGTTTAGATTCCTTGATTCTGGTTTTCTTAAGTACAGATCGCTTTAAGATGACAGATTTAGGTTTCGAACATGCCAGGAGCCTTGCTCTTGAGGCGTTCCGTGGGCCCGCCGTGCGGCGGCCGCAGTCGCTTCTGAAGTTTAAAATGAGATGTTCCTGAATATTAAGAGATCCGCTTTCAGCTCCTGTCTGCCCTCAGGACTTTCCCGTGTGTCTTAAAGCCTGGCCTAGCCTTTCGGGACCTACAATCACAGTCAAGACTATTGCACACCGAGAAGTGGATCCTGATCTCCCAGACTCAACCAGCATTTTCAGTTTGGGGGGGGGGGTGAATCTCAGTGCAGGGAAAGGAAAAGAAAAACGTTCCTTTCCATGAGTCCCCCCAGGGCAGGTGTGCCAGACTTCCTCCTTGAAAGTTACACTCGTGGTTAAGAAAGGCTGTAAAGACTGCTCCTTCCAAGAATTATCAGTGTTTATCTATCGAGTAGTCCTCTGCAGTGGCTTCCAAACAAGAATCAGAAGTTCACTTTGCCCGAACACCGACTTTTTTTGTTTTTGTTTTTTGAGACAGGGTTTCTCTGTGTAGCCCAGGTTGTCCTGGAATTCACTTTGTCAATTCAATCATCCTGGCCTCAAACTCACGAGATTCTCCTGCCTCTGCCTCCCGAGTGCTGGGATTAAAGGTGTGTGCCAACACCGCCTGGCAAACACTGATCCTTTTTCTTTTTTCTTTTTCTTTTTTTTTGTTTTTTTTTTTTTTGTTTTTTGTTTTTTGTTTTTAGAGACTGGGTTTCTCTGTAGCTTTAGAGCCTGTCCTGGAACTAGCTTTTGTAGACCAGGCTGGCCTCAAACTCATAGAGATCCACCTCTCTCTGCCTCTCTGCTGGGATTAACGGCATGTGCCACCACCGCCCGGCCAAACACTGATCTTTTTAAGCGTTCTTTGTATCTCTTAATCTCACGTAAGGTAAAGTCGCCTTTGGTCAGTTTCAGCTCCTAAATATCAAGACTGCATCAGAGTGACAATGTTGTGGCTCAGATGGGACCCTAGGACTTTTGCTGGAATAATAAAATAGAAGTTGTGGTTCTGGCATGGAAACGAGGCAAGCACCCTAACAGACCACAGCTGCGATCCTCCGAGTTGATGGTGTCTGGAAACCTTCGTAAATAATAGATGGGAAGGAGGGCCTTCTCCCCAGACAGCTTCATGGGAGAGGATCTGTCTCCAGCTTGTCTTTTCTGTCCCTGCACTGCCAGCATCCAGCAGTACACCCGGTGGATTGCCATTCCTGAAAGATGGTTCAAGACCATTTATCTTCCCTGGGGTCTCTTGAGCTCAGTGAGTAAGGGCCACCACACTTGGTGACAGCCAGGGTTCCATTCCTGGTGAAAGGAGAGAGCTAATACCCACATGTTGTCCCTTGACCTCCACATGTGTACACGCTCTCTAAATGAAAGCTTATTTTTAAGTGTTACCCATCCTTGCCACACAGGAGACTGTCCTGTGACATTTTCCATGCCATCCCTATTTGATCATCTTGTCTCCCTTGACACATGAGAATAGGCTAGCATGGTGATGAAACAGGCTCTCCTGCTAATGGGTACTGCTGATGCCTCGGGAAGAGACTCTTCCCACTCTGGGTCACCTCCCACCCCTCAATCACAAGGCTGCAGCCTCCTCACATTCACTTCTGGGTCTTCCTGTACAGACCAGGGAGAGGGAAGACACAGGAAAAAAATGGTTGAAGCAGAATTAGATGAACATCTTTTTATTAAGTTCTAGAAGATAATTCCAACTGTAGGCATCTTACAGGGACAATATATATAAGTTCCTTTTAAGATTTTTTTATTTCCGTTACGGGTGTTTTGCCTACATGCATATCTGTGCACCACCTGCGTGCCTGGTGCTCGCGAAGGCCAGAAGAGGGCATCGGACATGGAACAGAGTTGCAGGTGGTTGTGAGGCACCGTGTGGTTCTGGGACTCTCACCCGGCCTGCGCTAGAGCAGCAGTGGCTCAGCTGCTGAGCCGGCTCTCCAGCCCTTATTTCCTGTTGTCACCGGTGTGGTGAAATGCATGACAAGCCCCACTCAAGGAAGGGTGGGGGGCTACGGTGGTCAGAGTTGGGGGGTACAGTCCACCCTGGCGTGGAAGTCACAGCAGCAATTGCACCCCATCCACAGCCAGGAAGCAGAGGAAGGTGAATGCTGCTGCTTCCGAGCTTCTCTTTCTGTGTGGTCCACAGTGCCAGCCAGTGTAACAGATTGTCCCATCCACACTAAGGGAATCTAGAACCCGGCCAGGTTGACCATATTAACCCTCACACCTGGCAATTCTGGGTCAACAGCAACAGTCCCACTGGGCGTTTTTAACTAGGTTCTCTCCTTTGGGCCCTCTGTAAGGACCGAAGGACAGGCTTCCTGAGCTGCTGGTAATTTAGTCTCAACAGCTCTTAACTGTACCGCTCTTCAAATCGTAGCTGAACTGAATTTTCCCCAAGGTCATGCTTCCTTTTCAAAGGCAACCTATGTGTGATGACAGACGGACTGAGGATGTGAAGATTGTTCCTTCTTCCCCATCGGGACAACCCTGAAAGGGTTGTTCAGGTCCAGAGCTCCCTCTACTATCGGGTGCGGCATAACAACTTAGTAGTGTGAATCCACAGTCATATGCTGAAATACGTGCAGCCAAGTACAAATGGGCGACGCCGGCCCAAGGGCTCTGAGGAAGGAAAATACTGGGCAGCACTTTCCTGGGGTTCCTAAGAGTCTGGCAGCCACCCCTCCCAGCTCCAGAGACGACAGAGGCCATGGCTGATCAGTCTGCTTCCTTTGTGCTCACTGTGTCTGCCTGGATAAAGGACTACCAGTCATATACGAGAGCAAGCAGGGGTGCAGTATCCTAGTCGAGGGCGTTCTCACCCGAGAGAGGTGGGACTTTGTTTCATCAGACTACAAACACTGCATAGTACCATAGCGCGCTAGTTTCTAGGGCTTCCCTGACAAACTGCACAACTTAAAACAACCGAAATACATTCTGTCGTATTTATGCAGGTTACAAACTTGAAAAGTTGTCTACAGCGCTAGTTGTCTCTGAGAACTGTTGTACCAGGCCTTGCCCTTTGGCTGTCTTTCTGTGACTCTACATATTTGCTTGTTTAAATGCATCTTGGTAATCACATGCACCCATCCTGTATATGTCTCTCTACACTTGTCCTCTTTGGAAATACACTAGCCCTTCCTATTAAGGCCTACACAAACGACCTATTTTTAACTAATAATCTCTATGACGACCTTATTTTCAAATACAATTAACATTCTGAAGTCTAAGATTCAAGTCCTAGTGGTTAGGATTTGAATTTGGCAGAGACACAATTCAACCTAACATTTGTAGCCATAGCCAGGTGGTGGTGGTGCATGCCTTTAATCCCAGCACTCGGGAGGCAGCAGCAGGCAGGTTTTTGTGAGTTAGAGGCAGAATGAGTTCCAGGATAGGCTCCAAGGCTACACAGTCTCGAAAAACAAAAATATGTAGCAATAAAATATATGTAACAGAAATATAAAGGTAAATGGACTGAGACAATTGGTAGATTTTAACACTGCCCAGTTTTCCATATTGGATTAAACGTGAAGGCATTGAGAGCTCTAATGAGTAGAGTCGGAAGTGCCAAGCCCACTTGGAAAGAAAGAAAGGTGCCGGGCGGTGGTGGCGCACGCCTTTAATCCCAGCACTCGGGAGGCAGAGGCAGGCGGATCTCTGTGAGTTCGAGACCAGCCTGGTCTACAAGAGCTAGTTCCAGGACAGGCTCCAAAGCCACATAGAAACCCTGTCTCGAAAAAAAAAAAAAAAAAAAAAAAAAAAAAAAAAAAACAAAGAAAGGTGAAAAGTAAACATGAACAGCCCTTGACCTCCAGCCTCAGCATTTGCACAAACACATACAAACAAAGACGTCGATCATTGTTGAAGATGGGGTGGGGACTTTTGGACACACTCGACTTCTCGGGAGAAAAGGTAAGTCACCGCATCAGGGAACATTTTTAAATGTAAGCCTTAGCATTCTTTGTAGGTTCTTCCCAGCTCACAGACAGACTTACCTTACATCATAGACTGTGTGATAAACCCTCCAAATATTTAAAAAAAAAAAAAAAGCCAGGTCTAGAGGAAGGATATGGAAGGAGAAGAGAAGGAGAAGCCCTGGGGTCACATCTGACCCACCTGGGGATGGAGAGGAGCAGGGCTACAGAAACCGTGACTAGATCCCTGAGCAGAAAAGGACCCAAGATCGATAGAATCAGAAGGGTGAACTGTGGGCTGATTCAGCTAATGTGGGTTCAGGCTGGAACAAGCCATTCTTGCAGCCTGCCATGGCCCACGCAGTGCTCAGCTAGGCTGTGCTCAGATGCCCAGCAAGCATGGGTTTATTCCAGGTGGATGTGTCAGAGGGTAAGGAGACGGGATGTGAAGACAGACTTTAAAACACCAACAGCTGAGTTCCAGCTGGTTGCAAGAATGATTTTCCCTTAGCAGAAATGGTTACTGGAATGCCAAACTGTGTTAATTTATAGAGAATGCTTTCTTTCTTTTTTTTTGAACATTTCTGTGTTGTGCTTGTAAATTTTGAAATAGCTACATATTAAAAAATCAATAGGCCTTTCTAGTTACAGCAATAAGCAGTCAGGAAATGAAGTGAAGATAGGAGTACATTCTCAATAGCAATAAAAACATAAAATATTTGCAGTAATTGGAATGTGATATATGCTAGGACCATATGAATAAGGCCACGATGCTGAGTTAAACCATATCACATGGAGAGATGTCCAGTGCTCTGAATAAAAAGTCCAAGCATTGTTAAATGTCCAATTATAGTAAGCTCTACTTAGTTCCTCTGACCAGCACGATACAATTTGAATGAGAAAATTCAATGAAACTAAAATTCCTTCTGGAAAAATGTTTTTAAATGATTTTTTTTTTAAAGAGTTGATAAACTGGCATGGTGTTACAAGCCTGAAATCCTGGTGTTTGGGAAGCCAAGGCAGGAGAACTGTGAATTTGAGGGTAGCCTTGACGAGATACCAAATGCTATCTCAAAAATTTAAAAGGAGATTAATAAAATTAGAATTAGAGCTAGGGACTGGAGAGATGGCTCAGCAGTTAAGAGCACTGGCTGCTCTTCCAGAGGCCCTGAGTTCAATTCCCAGCAACCACATGGTGACCCACAACCATCTGTACTGGGATCTGATTCCATCTTCTGTCATGCAGGCATCCATGCAAATAGAGCACTCATGCATGCAAGGAAGTAAGTGAATAAATAAATAAATAAAACTAGAGTCCAGCATGGTGGCACACACCTTTACTCCAGCACTCAGGAGGCAGAGGCAGGGAGTTCTTTGTGAGTTTGAGGCTAGCCTGGTCTACATAGTGAGTTCCAGTACAGCCAGGTCTATGTGGAAAGATCTGTCTCAAAACAAACAAGCTGTTAAAATTAAATTATTCTGGAGTAAAATCAAGACAGAATAGAAGGTTCAAGTTGGAGGCCAATGTGCATATAATGCTGCTTTCTATTTTATTGTATATATTTAAATTGGAAACTATTTTTCCCACAAGACCCAGTTGTAGCCAGATGTAGCTGACCATTAACTCCTCCATCCTCCTGCCTCTGCCTCCCAGCTGCTGGGATTACAGGCCTGCACTACATGTCTGGCTGTGAGACTTTAACATACAGTAAAAGAGGCATCACAGAGAACAAAGGGCTGTTCACTCAGTAAACAGCTTGATAGAAGGAAAATTAATTTGACTCTGTTATCACACCATAAATTTAGCAGGAAGAAAGAGAAAGCGAAAGGAGAGATGGAGAGAGGAATGAATGAATGAATAAATGAATGAATGTCCTAATGATGACATCTGGGGAAGAGGTATGGCCTTCGGAGTTGTACACCAAGCAACCTGTTTGTTCATCAGTGGGTTAGCTTATCTATGGGAAGGTCACCCTTATAAGCCACACACATCTCAATAGTGCTACCAGCCAGGAGCCAAGACTTCAACACATGAGCTTTTGTGGGGACACTTAATATGGACACCGCAAACCACAATACAGAGGGGCAGAAGTGCGGTGGGGTGGCTCGGTTGATAGGACATGTGCTGCCAGGCCTGGTTATGTGAGTCTGATCCTGGGGTCCCTCATGGTAGCAGGAAAGAACCAGCTCCTGCAAGCTGTCCTCTGACACCCTCCCCCCCCCACACACACACACGTGACACACAGAACGGCTGGATCCAGTTTCTTTCTCTTCTGCTAAGGAAGACAGTACCAGTGGAGCAAAGGCTCTCTCTTCAGAGGACACAAAACATCTTCATCTCCCCAAACCAAAGTCTCTCAGCAGTATGCAAATCGTTCAAGTAACAATGCTGAAGTCACTTTCTTTCTTGTAGATTGTTAATTCCTTGAACTGAGAATTACCAGTACGTGTGCGTGGTGTGCCAGGGGGCATGGGATGGTATTGAAATTTCTATCTGATGAGCAGAACATATAAATCGTTGTCTTATACTTGGCATGGTGCCCTTTTCAAGAAAAAAAGGCACTTAATAAACACGTGCCCAATTTCCTGTGCTGTCAAAATATTAGTTAATGTCATTTTTAGAAATTAAAAAAAAAAAAAGAAACCCCAGGCCCACTGAACTGAATTCTCCAGCGACTAGGTACTCTTTCCTCTTTGGGCCAGTCAGCTGTGCAGCTAGAAACGGAGACTTCAGCTGTTCTGCAAATACCTTGGCGTGCCGGCTGTGCGCCTGCGCCTGGGTGTGGAGAAAGCCCCGGAAGCTGAGGTCGAGCTTCCAAAGCCATAGACAAGTGAGGATATTGGAACCAAAGACCTCGTGTTCTGAAAGGAGTGCACAGAACGTCTGCACACAAGGTCACATTCGCACCGGTTCAAGAAGTGCGACAGCCCAGTGCTACAGCCTGCTCTGCCCCTCTCTGGTCGCGCTGGGCACTTGCCTACCTCGGAGCCACATCCTTAGCTCTTGGCAGCTATCTGCAGCAGCTGAATCCACCTGGGTCTGATCGTCTTACGGAAAATGCATCTTAAGCTCATAGGTAGTAAGCGGCGTTAGCATGTTGCAGGAAATAACTGGACTTAAAAGTTATGTCTTCTGAAAAAGAGATTTTCCACTGAGAATAGACGTCACTCAATGAGATCCAAAATATAAGCTGAGAGTGGTCTGGTGGCCACTTGGGTGCCAGGAGGATGGTGCTTGGAAATTTGAGGCTGGCCTGAGCCAGACTTTATTTAGAAAAAGAAGAGAAGGGAGGGGAGGAGAGAGAAAGGGAGCGGGTCAGCAAGACTCCTCCCCTTCCTAACTCTTGGTTTGTTGCCCAGGACCCACGTGGTGGAAGGGGAAGACTAACTAACTTTTACAAGTTGCCCTCTGACCTCCACGTGTGCTCTGTTGCATGATCACACCCCACTGTACACACCACACTCGCAATAATGATAAAATAAAAAAGCAATCGGGATCTGGGTGTTGAACCAAATGGCTGCCCTGAAAAACCCCTTCCCCGTCAGTATGTGCAGTGCAGTGGCATCTCATCTGACAACACCCAGCCCCAGGAAACCTCCCAGTGCTGGACTTGCTGAGTACAGTTCTCCTCAGTCCATGCAATGTGGAGACATTGGGATTGGGTGTTACCTCAGAGAACACAGGGGGAACCAAGGAAGGTCCCTGGGGGGAATGATGGTGGGTCTGAGCGGTAGCACGGGTGACCCTCAGGTGAGAGGGATCAGACACAGAAACACCCACACTGTAGCACTTTGGGAGCTGGCAGAGCATCTAGAAATGGGGAGCTCTAACTGTCTGCTTTAACGGCTCGATATTAGGATCATTGAGCACATGACCCGCAGGGCCCTGAGGCAGCCCCCTTCCTTTTGGTCTTCACATCTTAGTGAGTGCTGAGCCAAGCAGCTCTGCTGTTGTGTCATGACAGGCCCAAAAGGCTCATCCACAGAAAATCAGCCTGGACTGGGACCTCTGGAGCCGGGACTCCAAACCGAAGTCTTCTACTTCTAAGTTAATGTTCCAGGCATTTGTCAGAAGAATGGATAATTCTGTTTACATGATATATCTAGAAAAGGCCAAACCATGGAGCACATTAATGGGTGAAGCAGGAGTAACTGCCAAAGAGTAAGGGGAACCTTTGGATGTTGGAAAACTGAGATGGGACGGCTCAGACATGTGTCAGTTCACTAAAGCTCACCAAGTTGTACCCTGTGATTGCTGACATTTGGGGTATGCAAATCACACCTAAAGTGAAGCTGGGTGTTTCTGGTTTTAATTAAAAGGCTCTGTCAGGACCAACCTGTCACCGCTCAATTGTGACACTCACAGAAACCACCGTACCTCCCAACAGTATTAGATGACACTGTTGTGTCAAGCCAGACTTGGAGACCTTCACAAACCAGAATCTGCAACTTCTAAGCATAATTCTTCCGTTAGCTCACAATACCAGCGCTGGGCCAAGAATATTAGCATGTTAAATTTAGGGTGACAAATGGAGCCCTTCCCTCACTTGGGAGGGTGGTGATGTGCCTGGGAGCCAGCAAGAGCTCTGTGAGCTTTTCTTGACTGGGCAGCTGTTGAGGGCAGCTCCCGGCATGAGGAAAGGTATCCAGGGTGTAGGCTCACACGCCTTCCTTAACAACTGTGGCATTGCTGAGTGCACACCGCCGTCACCACAGAAATGTAGGCAAACTGGAATAGGAAAATCCATCTTCAGGGCAAAAGAATGAATGGAATATTCTAGAACTAACATTTCTGCCCACAGCACTTGTCTGTCACACTTGGGTGAGCATCAGATTCTCCTGGTTGGCCAGACAGGTTCCTAAGCTGGGCCCGTGGAGCTGAGGCACTGGATTTGTGGAAATGAGAGTCTGAGTCCGTCTCAAGCCCTCGGAGGTTAAACTGACACCCCCTGAGGGGGCACAAGGCTGCGGATGAGGTAGTATATGGGGGTTCTGCTGTTTCGGTCCTGGGGAGAAGGCTGGACTTGCTTCATAGCCTGGTCTCCCCGCATGTTTCGTGCACACTTCTTCCCCAGCTGCTGCACCTGTGGTAACTGGGCAGTTTCTGAAGAGATTCTCCTGCAGTGCCCTCGCAGGACGAGGATGTACTACAGACACTAAACGTTTGCTTGTTCTCTGTAAGGCGGTTCTTTCTTGGACCTGTAGAGGAGTCTGGAGGGATCACTGGTCAAACCCCTGCTGAGGTGGGGGGAGAAAGCCCAATTTGGCTGAGTGTGATAACCCAATCTAGTGCAGAACCCTGATAAGATCGCCTGTTTTGGCATCGCTTGGGAAAGCAGAATGTTGTCCTTCCCATAAGACCCTGCATACAATTGTTCGCTCTGATTTTTATTCTGTAGCCCAGAGGTGGCCGGTGGTTGACCACTAGCGTTTTCTAAGAACTTTACTATGTAGTTTTCTTTTTCTTCTTTTTTTTGTTTTTTGTTTTTTTGAGACAGGATTTCTCTGTAGCTTTGGGGTCTGTCCTGGAACTAGCTCTTGTAGACCAGGCTGGCCTCGAACTCACAGAGATCCACCTGCCTCTGCCTCCCGAGTGCTGGGATTAAAGGCGTGCGCCACCACCGCCCAGCTTACTGTGTAGTTTGAATGAGAAATGTCCCCCAGGGGCCATGTTTGGCCACCTGGTTCCCTCTGCAGGCCATGTGCTTAGGAGAACTGAGTGGCTCAAACCCACATTACAAAGGCCATTCTTGCTTTGGTGTAGTTTCCAGTGTCGGCGAAGGAACCCAGGGCCTCATGCTCACTAAGCGAGAGCTCCGCCACCAAGAGCTCCACCACATCTCCAGCCTCAGCTGTTGTTCTGAACTAAGCTCCTCCTCTGGGTCCAAAAATTCCAGACTAAAAATAAAAAATGAGGTCAGCCATGCCAAAGTTCACATCAACAAACAGACCTTGGCCTTCCAAGAAATCAGCAGTAAGAGGTGGCAGCCAGATTTCTAAACCAGGCCAGCTTCAGTGTGAGATGATGGAGTTCCTTCCCTCTGCTTCATCTTTACACAGCGGGAACCTGATGTTAGCCTATCGGTTATCTTCTGTGGGTCTTTCTCTCCGGCCTCGCCGTCTCTGTCACTTTGAAGTCACCATTCTCTCTGTTCCTGCTGCCCATCTCCCTCGGTAGAATCAGTCTCCTCTCCTCGGCCATCGACGCTTACTTGATTTTAAGCTGTGCTGCCTAACCCTGGAATCACAAGCAATCCCACTCCGTGGATCTAGTCATGTCCTCGAGTGTAGCAGGCAACAGCTCTGCCCCCTGAGCTACGGCCCCTCGCCACCAATGAAGAGCTCTAGACTAGGGGCTGGAGAGAACGTTCGGAGGTAAAGAGCAATGATACCCTTGGTCCCAGCACCCACATGGCAGCTTAGAACCGCTTGGGTTCTAGACATGCACATGATGCAAATGCCTGCATGCACGCAAACATTCACAGATAGAAAACAGTTTGAAATTGTTACCAGGCAGGTGATGTACACCCCTGTGATCCCGGTGCTGGGGAGGTAGAGGCAGAAGGAGCACAGGTGATGGGTACACAGTGAGCTTGGGCAGGGTTGGGTCACAGAAGTTCCTGCCTCAAAGACTGAGATTAAAATAACAGGGTAGCAAAGGGGCCCATTAGGCAAAGGTGCTTTCGGCTAAGCCTAAAGGCTTGAATTCAATTCTCAGAGCTCATGTGGCGGAGGGAGAGCTGAGGTCTAGTTGTCCTCTGCATGTGTGGACATACATACAACGAAAAGAAGAAAGCCAGGCGTGGTGATAACACCTTTAATTCCAGCACTCAGGGCAGAGGCAAGTGGAGCTCTGTGAGTTCAAGTCCAGCCTGGTCTACATAGTGAGTTCCAGGACAGCCAGGGCTACATTGTGAGATCCTGTCTCAAAAAATAAAACAAAACAAAACTAAAAAACAAACAAAAGACCAAAGCAAAAGGAAGGAAGGGAGGGAGGGAGGAAGAAAGGAAGGAAGGAAGGGGCTCAGTAAGTAAACAACTCAAGAGTCTCAGGAAGTCCAGAAACAAACAAAAAAAATATTTAAAAAAATAAAAAAGTAAAAAGAACTCTTACTTAAGGTGAACTAAGAATAAGAAAGGTTTTTTTTGTTTGTTTGTTTTGTTTTTTGTTTGCTTTCGAGACAGGGTTTCTCTGTGTAGCCCTGACTGACCTGAACTAGCTTTGTAGACCAGGCTGGCCTCGAACTCACAGAGATGCTCCTGCCTCTGCCTCTCAAGTGCTGGGATTAAAGGTGTGCACCACTACTGCCTGGCACTTTAGTGCAATTTTTAAAAATATGTTTTAAATTAAAATGATGTTGGATCACTTTCCCCTGCCCCATTTCCAGCTGCTCTTCCTTCAGGCCCTCCCTTGTCCTCCAATTCCTGAACTAATATCCTCTTTTCTTTATTATCTTACATGTATGCATATGTACAAATATATATAAATACATACATATATATATATATATAATACGATCCAAAAATTACTTTAAAAAGCTGTTGTATTTTGCTCTCTTGATAGTAATATAGAAACCTAGATGAACAGAGGGAGATCTTCACACTCTGTAGTCTTTTTCCGAGGCCTGGCCAGGATCTGAACTCAGTTCTGTGAAACACTCTGGTGTTACTGAATAAGGGTCTTTTATTGGTGGTGCCCCAAGTCTGACCTGCAGTCAGAGTCCGCAGGAAGGCAGGTAGTTGGCATTTCTCTCTGCCCTCTGTTCACCTTGCTGGGCTTCCAGAGGTCGCAGACCACATCGTCTCTTACGACATAGAATGAAGCCTTGCCGCACAGGGATTGGCTCTGAGTTCTTTTTTTAAAAAAAATATTTATTTATTAAGTATACAATATTCTGTCTTTGTGTATGCCTGCAGGCCAGAAGAGGGCACCAGATCCCATTACAGATGGTTGTGAGCCACCATGTGGTTGCTGGGAATTAAACTCAGGACCTTTGGAAGAGCAGGCAATGCTCTTAACCTCTGAGCCGTCTCTCCAGCCTCTTGGCTCTAAATTCTTAACTAGACTTGGTGAAAGTCTAAAATTTACTACAAAGATGTACAAGTTGAGTTTTGGAGCTGTCTTTTATTGAAATGTTTGTTTTTTATAACGACATATTGAAACGTTTATACCTGAAATGATTAGGAGTTAGGATTTATTTCAGAACACCATCAGAAAGGAGGAGGCCAAGGTTGGCTGTGAGCAGCCGCTAGTCGCCGACTGTGGTTAAGAAGGCCCACTGTACTAGTCTGCCTCTTGTGTGTGTGCTCAACATTGCTGTGCTGGGGAATGTTAACTGTCAACTTGACACAGTCAGGAACCACTTGGGAGGCCACTGAGCACGCTTGTGAGGGATTAGCTGGAATGCACTAATCGAGGTAGGGAGCCCTGCCCACTGTGGGCGGTACCATCCCCTGGCAGGGATCCTGGACTCTGTTGGTGGAGAAAGCAAGCTGAGCAGCCCTTGCCTTTCTTGCTCTGTGAGCAGCTGCTGCAAGCTCCTGCTGCCTTGACTTCCCCATCGTGATGGACTGTTCCCTTGGCCTCTAGCAAGAATAAACCTTTCTCCCCTAAATTGCTTTTGTCTGGGTGTTGTATCTTAGCAAGGAAGAAGAAACTAAGACACTTGTCCATAATCACAAATTTTAAAACTCTGATTTGGGGCTTTCTTCTGAGGTAACACAAAACACCAGCATTCTGAAGTATAATGAACCTTCTGTGGTTTGAGACCCAGAGGTGAAGTTCCAAAGGCCTTGCAGGTTGAGGCTGGGTCTTGTACTACGTGGAGCTAGCTGGGAATCAAAGCACAGAGTGAGTCCCCTTTCCCTTGCATGAATTTGATGATTTGGGCTTCGTGTCCAATTCGCCTTTTAGGATGTGATCCAGATAAAATGTTCTGAGATCTGCAGGTTTCTTTTATAAATTAACCCCCCCCCCACACACACACACATGCAGCTGCACACTTGGTGGGCTTTATTTTGTTAAAAATTATTTGGCAGATTTAAGGATAAGAGAAACTGCCTCAAGTAGAACATTTTCCTAATAGGTTGAAGGCATACGAATCAGGAACTGAAGCATCTTGGGAGTTCTCCAGCAGCTATAAAAGGCTCTGCAGATCCATGCAGACCTTCCTCTTTCGGAGTGCGTGGGAGGCAGGAGGTGGCGGATGCTTACAGCACACCCAGAGCATCCAAATACACTTGTAATGTAGGTACTTGTGTGGCCAGCGGCGGTCTCTCTAGGTGTGGATCTGGGAAGAAATGCTAAGTTTTCCTCAGAAGCCATGGCTTCCAGCTGATTCCCACACCTGTTCATGCTCTAGGTGATTAAGGTCTGCTCGCTGCATCAGGACCCAAAGGGGCCATCTGCTCCTTGTGTGACTGACCCCTTGTCCTTCTGCTTCCATGACTACTCCCACAGAAAGACTTCAAAGGTTAACTCTGAGACCAGGATTCCCCAGCCATGCATTTTTGAATTGCCAAGGCCCATCCCTTGCTTGGTGGTATGTCTTTTCTCCTTGGGGTGGTTAATCTCATTGTCAACTTGACTGGAAGGCCACTGGAGCCCCATGACAGATTTTCTCGGTCAGAACATCTGCAACAGGAGGATGCACCCTAAATGTAGATGGTGCCTCCCAGCGGTGACTCAGACAAAAGGGTGTGGAAGAGGGAGGCATCGATTGCTCTCCTCCACTCTACGGGCAAGTCCACATCTCCAGTTGCTCATCGCTCCACTGATACTGGCTTAGAGCTTCTTCAGCAACAGACTGGAACCGCCGAGGCCTCCAGCCTTGAGAGTGGAATAACCACCAGATTCTCCATCAGTCTCACGTGAAAGGCCATTGTTGAACTACCCAGACTGCATCATGTAATTAAAGTGTATTTACATGATCAGTTCTGTTCACCAAAAGGACCTGACTGGTATGCTCTGAGGGCTCTATAAGAGGCCAGAACATTGCAAACCTGGGAGCGACAGGTTATGCCCTTCTCCCTCCCCTCTCCCTAGCTAACTGCTGGATTCCTAAAGCTGGCCCCCAAGCTCTATTCCCTTTTTTGGTCACTGACTCATTCCTGAGACTAAACACCAAGGTCCTGCAATCAAAATGCATTATTTGGCTACCCAGCTAACCTGTCCAATCAGGATTTACCAGCTCACTCTAGCAGAGACTTCTGCTTTTCGCCTTAAAAAGTCACTCCTTCAGCAATACCTGCTGCTTGTGGTCAGTCTTTGCCCGATCCAGAGGCAGCCACCGCCACTTACCCCCGGGGTAATAAATTTCCTTTGTGCTGAGAATTTGTGGTCTGAGTGGGTCCTGTACTGACTCCAAGGGCCCCCCGAAGCCCCTGACATGCCCCGTTAGCTCTGTCTACCCTTCCTTCCATGTGCACTGCCACACCCAGGCTGAGGCCCTTGTACACGGCTATAGTTTGAAGACCACCCCCCAAGAGTCACTGTTGAGACTGTGGTCATATTTTTTGTTTTGTTTTCATTTTTGAGAGTTTTTCTGTGTAGCCTGGAACTCATTCTGTAGAACAGGCTGGTCTTGAACTCACAGATGTCTGCCTGGCTCTGTTTCCCGAGTGCTGGGATTAAAGGCATGCACCACCACTGCCTGGCTGCTGTGGGAACTCTTGAAGTTCAAGTAAATATATTTTTCATTGTACGGCCATGAGCTTATGGGGCAAGGGATTGGAATGTGGTAGTTTGAAGGAGAAACACCCCCACCCCCAGAGGCTCATTTTTTTTTGAAAACCCACTCCCCAGTTGGTGGTGTTTGGAGAAATTTAGGAAGTACAGCCTTGAGGAAGAAGGGTGCCCCTGAGGGTGGGCTTCAAGACTGTAGCTTCATCCCACTGACAGCTCATGCTCTCTGCGTCTTGTAGTAAGACATACAACCTCTCAGTTTCCTGCGCTGGCCTCCTGACGACACGCTGCCCCTGCCACCACAGACTGTCTAGGCTGCAAGCTAATCTGTCTGTCTGTCCATTGCCTGGGTCACACAAGCGACTGAGGCACGTGCTCAGTATCCAACGTGGTGTTGGCAATGTGAACCATTTGTGCCACAGTGAAGCAAGTTTTGCATTTATCAAAGCAGTCATAGTAAGTTCCCCTCTAGGGACGACCTCCCCAACCATGGGCTTTTGACGATGTTTAGCACCGAGCACGGACTCTTGTTGAATAGGCCTTAACTCTTAGTTTTTAGTGTTTGGTTTTTTAAGCAGTTAGTTGCCTCCCATAGCAGCTACGCCACTATTGCGCCTGTAGACATGTGTTGTCTTGGTCCTGTGTGTCCAGCGCTGGGTAGGGCTTCTGTTGGCCTGTCTCCCCATTCCCTTATATGGTGCTCTCTGACACTATATAAACTAGTCAGTGGAGAGAAAGGTTCCCTCCAGTCCAAGATAGTTTTTGTTTGTTTTTAAGACCTGCAGGCCAAGTGTCTGGTGTCCTCAGCAATAGGGATGTGCCATCTCGGTATTGTGGACAAACAGGAGAAACAGTCTCTAGGTGTCTCTGACCAGTAACTCATAGGGAATTTTCTCATGCCTGCCCTAAGACCTCCACTTAAAAACCCATGGTTTTGAAGTGAAGCATTGTCTACCCAGGCAAGACATTTCTGTTCAGACTTCTTTTAAAAAGAAATAATAATTTTCATTAGTTTACAAAACTGGGTTTTTAAGATTTTTTTCATACACCCTTGCTACCCCCACTCTCCTCTCCTCTCTTTCACACCCCCTTCTCATCCCTGCTTAACCCTTTAACCCCAGTATCCCTCCCCCCCAGTTCCTCCTTACATGAGTTATGCTAACCCCTCCCCCTTTTAAGGATTCTCTCTCCTTCCCCCTCAGAAGCCTTTCTAGCTTCCAGACCATCCCAGATACTCCAAATTAAATACACAAGTCTAAACCTTTGAAGTTAGGATCCACATACGAGATAGAACATACAAGGTTTGTTTTTTTCCAGGCCTAAGTTACTTCTCTTAATTTATTATCTTCCAATTCCAGCCATTTTCCTACAAATTGCTTGACTTGTTTTTTCTTTATAAAATTTCATTGTGTATTTGTATCGTATTTTCTTCATCCACTCACCAATAGGCTGTACAATTCTTTGTGTATATGTCAAGAAGAAGTAGAGCTATGTCATATGGTCGTTCTATTTTTAGGTTTTAGGGAAAATTCCACATTGATTTCCACGTGACCACACGAATTTACACCCCCACGAACAGTGAATAAGGATTCCCCTTCCCTACAGCTTCACCAGTGTTATGACTTATGATGTGTTTTCTTGATGGGTAGCCATTCTGACTGTTGGACTCTCAGATAGTTTTAACTAACATTTTCCTGATGGCTAATGATGTTGAAAACCTCAACATTTGCATTTCATCTCTTTGAAAATGATGTCCAGGTCTATAGCCCAGTTTTTCGTTGGATTATTTTGTTTAGTTTCTTGAGTTCTTTGTATACTAAGTTCTAGACACTAACCTTTTGTCAGATGTATAGCTGACCACGACTATCTCTTATTGTGCAGTCAGTGTCTTCACGTGATGGACAAGGTTTCCTTTACTATCAGGAGGTCCCATTTGCCCATTTCTGGACATATTTCCTGAGGGAACAGAGTCCTGTTCAGGAAATCTTTACCTCTGTTTCCATCTTGAAATGTACTCCCTACTTTTTCTTTTAGCAGCTTCAGAGTTTGGGGTCTCGTGTCGAAGCCTTTGATCCATCTGGAGCTGAGTTTTGGGAAGGATGAGCTCTAAGGGTCAGGTTTCTTCCTTTACGTAGTTATGTGATTCCCCGGCACCATGTGTGTGTTTTTGGCAGCTGTGTAAGAAGTCAGGTGGCTGCAGTTGCATAACCTTGTGTCTGGGTCGGCTACGCTACTTCCGTGGTCCACGCGTCTTGTTCTCGGGCCAGTGCCTTGCTGTGTTTCCCACTGTGGCTCTGTGGTATAACATGAACTTAGGCAAGGTAACTGCTTTCATAGTAGGCTTTCAGCTTGGAATTGCTTTGGCTATCCAGGCCCCTTTTGGTTTCCCTATAAATTTTATTTTTTCTAATTCTGTGAAGAATGTCTCTGGTCTCGTGATGGGGCTTGCCCTGAATCTGTTGATTGCTTTAGTAGGATGGCCATTTTCACAGCATTAACCCTATTGATCCATGGGCAGGAGAGATCTTCCCATCTAATGGTGACTTCTTCAATTTCTTTCTCCAGTGTTTAAAACTTTCATTATACAGGTTCTCCTCTTCCTGGGTTGGGGGTATTTCAAGGTACTTTATTGTTGGAAGCTTTTCTGAATAGGATTATTCCCTGATTTCTTTTTCAGTATGATTGCCATTGTTATATAAGAAGGCTACTGATTTTTGCATATGAATTTTGCATCCTGCTACTTGGCTGAAAAGTTCAGTTCTGTGAGTTTTCTGATAGTCCTTTGGGCTTCCTTTGTACAAAATCCTATCATGGCAAAGAGGGGTCCTTGAGCTTCTTTTCCTGTTGCCCCCTTTCCTTTCATCTCCAGTTTTTCTCTTCTCATTAAGACTTTCCGTGCTGTCAGATACAAGTGGGGAGTGGCCGTGGGAGGCCTTACCCTCTCTGAGAAATGGATGGGGGTTGGGTGGGGAGAGCAGGAGGAGAGGAGAGTGGGAGGGAAAACTGGGATTGGTAAGTGAAATAAAAATAAGATTGTTTTAAAAATAAATAAGTAAAAAGTTGGGAAGTGGACACCCCTGTTTTGTTCCTGATTTTAGTGGAAATACTTTGACCTTTTCCCCATTTACTATAATGTGTGTGTGTGTGTGTGTGTGTGTGTGTGTGTGTATTCATATATTTCCACATTATTTTGAGATATGTCCCTTCTATTCTGAGTTTCTTCTGGACTTTTTACATGAGGACATGTTGGAGTTTGTCAGAAGTTTTTTCTGAGTCTATTGAGATGACTGTGTGTGATTTCTGTCCATCTACCCTTGCCACCACGTATTTAGTTTATAACAGAGAAGCATTTGACAAGGGCTTAATGAGGGCTGAGGCAGCGAGCTAATGCAGATCTACAAAGGGAGCAGGTGATTCAGGAGTCCAGCCAGGGCTCGTGGAGATGCATCAGTCAGAAAAAGCTCTTGCTTCTGAGGTTGACAACCAGAGTTAAATCCTGGGACCCTGTGGTGGAAGGAGAGAAAGGACCAACTGGCTGCTGTCTGTGCACACATGTACACACACACATGCACACACATGCACATGCACACACACATATACACACACAAATAAATGTAATAAAAATTCAAAGCATAGAACTTAGTTGTTGGGAGCCTACTCAGATTCAATTTGAATGGACTGCATCAAGTAGTGAAAGCATCTGAGCTGAAGCCTCAGGAACACTTGGGGTGACCCAGGTCCCGTATGGATACAGTGCATGAGGTACCATACGGATATGGTGCATGAGGTCACACATGGATACAGTGCATGAGGTCACACATGGATACAGTGCATGAGGTACCATATGGATACAGTGCATGAGGTACCATACGGATATGGTGCATGAGGTCACACATGGATACAGTGCATGAGGTCACACATGGATACAGTGCATGAGGTCACACATGGATACAGTGCATGAGGTCACACATGGATACAGTGCATGAGGTAACATATGGATACAGTGCATGAGGTACCATATGGATACAGTGCATGAGGTCACACATGGATACAGTGCATGAGGTCACACATGGATACAGTGCATGAGGTCACACATGGATACAGTGCATGAGGTACCATATGGATACAGTGCATGAGGTCACACATGGATACAGTGCATGAGGTCACACATGGATACAGTGCATGAGGTCACACATGGATACAGTGCATAAGGTCACACATGGATACAATGCATGAGGTCACACATGCATACAGTGCATGAGGTCACACATGGATACATTGCATGAGGTAACATATGGATACAGTGCATGAGGTCACACATGGATACAGTGCATGAGGTACCATATGGATACAGTGCATGAGGTACCATATGGATACAGTGCATGGTTAAATGACAGGTCAGTGGCCCTGCTGTTTCTGGGGTACAACACATAAAAAGGGGGGTTGTGTCCTAGTTACTTGGGTATGCTTGGTAAGCTCACACTTCTGGCATAGTTTTGGTGTGTCCTCTGTAGTTGTTTGAAAGAGAATAGTTTTCATAGGCTCATTGATTTGCATACTTAGTCCCCAGTTGGTGAGCTGTTTGGAAAGATTAGTATGGCCATGTTGGAGGAAGCGTGTCACGATAGGTGGACTCTGAGGTTTCGAAAGCCAATGCCAGGCCCAGTGCCTTTGCCTGGTGCCTGGGGCTCAGGATGCAAAGTTCTCACTACTGCCCAGCACCAAGCCTGCCCGCCTGCTGCTGTGCAGCTTCCCCACCAGGATGATGGCAGACTAACCGTCTGAAACTGTAAGCAAGCCCCAATTAGATTCTCTCTCTCTCTCTCTCTCTCTCTCTCTCTCTCTCTCTCTCTCTCTCTCTCTCTCTCTCTCTCTCTGTGTGTGTGTGTGTGTGTGTGTGAACAACTCTGGCTGTCCTTCCTCAGGTGCCATCCACCATTTTCCTTTGTTTAGAGACTTTAGTTCATGCAGTGTTGGGGCGCTGTGTGAGATGTGTATGGAAAGAGGCATGGTCAAACTCAGGGGTGACTCCAAAGCTGTCCTTCATGCTTATTGAGACTGGGTCTCTCGGGAGGGCCTGGACCTCGCTGGCAGTGAGTCCCAGGGCCTCCTCGAAGTGGGAATCACAGTGCTAGCTTTAAAATGTCATCTAGGGCCTGAACTCGGGTCCTCAGTGTTTTTACCTTTGAAACTTGCTCTGTGTTATAGCTTTGATTTCTCTATTTAAAATTATTGATGTATAAACCTATTTTTCATGTTTATTACAGAGATAGAATTGTCCCTTTTTCTTTCTCTTTTTTTAATTCTTGGGTTTTTTTTGTCCCCCCCCCCATTTGTTTGTTTTTGAGGGTTTCTCTGTGCAGCTTTGTCTGTCCTGAAACTCGCTCTTGTGGACCAGGCTGGCCTGGAGTTCAGAGATCGGCCTGTCTCTGCCTTCTGAGTACTGGGATTAAAGGTGTGTGACACCACTGGCTTGAATTCATTGTCCATTTCTTCAACCCTCCTTTGGGTATTTAGAAAATTCTACATATCAGTATTTTCATATGTTGTCAGTGTTTAGCAGTTTCCTTACTACAAAGCCTCTGCGTGTTGAGTTCTTACGCTGTTTCCCCGACTCTGTAGACTCATCATATTAGTCAGCTCATGGAACCATCATTTTGTTCCCTCTTTATCTTGATTTGACTCTTATTCTTTATTAGGTACCTTGTTTTTCCTGGAAGGAAGTTTTGTTTTTTTTTTCTTCAGGAACGGTAAGTGAGGAATGGATAGCCTGAGACCTTTAGGGCCTTTCTTTTCTTGATGGCAAAATGGAGGTGGTAATAGGGACCCCGTAATAGGGACCCCGTAATAGGGACCCCAGCATGTTTCTGAAGAGTAAGCAATGATCAGACTTGAAGCTTTTAGCAGAATGCCTCGCTCTTGAGGCAACCAGCACATATCAGCTCTTGTTACTTGAAGCACAGGTGATAGTATCATTGTAAACAGACAGATGTTCAAGCCAGTGGTGGTGAAAACCTTTAATCCTAGCCTTTGGGAGGCAGAAGCAGGGAGATCTCTGTGAATTTGAGACCAGCCTGGTCTACAGAGCAAGTTCCAAGACAGCCAGTACTCCATAGAGAGGCCCTGTCTCAAAACAAAACAGAAAGAAAGAAACATACTTGCAGATACATACCAGAAAGCAGAATGGTGACATCAGATGTTGCCAGGAAAGAGTTTGATGATCCGAAGAGCAGGTGACAGAAAGGGCCAAACAGTAGGACTTCCTGTATGATCTCACTGTCCTGAAAGCCACTTACGTGGGTGCTCAGAGTCACACAATCCATCTGTCCCCTGTGAGGTCGTTAGGGTTTATCAGCTGTTGTGTACCTTAGCATGAGTCAGAGGTTCTGGGCGAAATGTCTTTCCAGTTACAAGGACAGATAAATTAGTTCGGAGATAAATACACACAACACCACACTCAGAAAGCATATGCTAGGCTGAATGTACAGGGTATCTCCCAGACGGAGGGAAGCTCTGCGGATCCCCTATACAGACCTAAATTCGTCCAACTTATTCTTTGTTATTCATGAGCTAAGGAGAGGGAACAAATTGTTATGCCTGACACCAGATTTCAGGGCTGGATTTTCATATTGTGATTCATGTAGCTATATTTAATATTTGCAGAGTCATATAGTAAACCCGCTCAGAGCCCAGGGAAGTCTGCCCAGAGGCTGCCCTCTCCTCTGGTCCCTCGCCCTGCTTAGAGACCTTCTGGATGGCACCATCCGTCACAGCCACCAAGCACATCCAGACCTCCCTGTCAGATTCACAGTGTGTTGTCCCTATATTGATAAGGCATTGGCTGCCCTTGGCATTGTGGAAGGAAGGTCTGCATTTGATTTGATATTTAAAGAAAAAGATTACTTGTTCTTATTTTATGTGTGTGAGTGTTTGCCTACGTGTGTGGGTATATACTCTATATATGCATATTTGATGTCCTTGCAGGCGAGAAGGTGCTGGATCCCCTGGAACTGAAATTAGAGGTGGCTGGGGGCTGGGGAGACGGCTCAGTAAGAGCCCTGGCTGCTCTGCTGGAGAACTCAGGTTCAGTTCCCAGCACCCACATGGCAGCTCACAACTGTCTGCAACTCTAGTTTCAGAGTTTCCAATGCTCTTATACAGAATACATGCAGGCAAAACACCAATGCAAATGAAATAAAAATAAATATTAAAAAAAACAAAGAAAGCAGAGGTGGATGTGAGCCACTCTGTGGGTGCTCTTAACTATTGAGCCGATCCTTCTAACCCCCAGCTTAGGGTTCCTAATAGGAGGGCATTTGAGAGTTTACTTTTTTCAGAGAGTAGAACTCTGTAATCTGGGGGGATGCAGGGGGAGAGAGAGGAAGGAAGGAGGAAAAGGAAAATCCGGTTTTTAAACCCATATTTCTGATCATTAAAGTAGGATATTGTGTCTAAATCTTCCTGTAATGTTCTGTGAATATCGATGGTGCAGTAGTTAAATGAGAGAGAGAGGAGAGAGAGAGAGAGAGAGAGAGAGAGAGAGAGAGAGAGAGAGCAGGCATCATCAATTTGTTCTTTAAAAGCTTTCACAGGAAAGAGATAAAGGACGACACAGCCAACAGAGGAAGTGTGGGTGAAGAGTAAACACAACAAAGAAGTCCTGGTGGCTTCACACTCAGGCACGGGAAATAAGTGAACACAGGGTCAGCCGGCTGGGTGGACTCCAAGGAGGGAAAGCAAGGCCCCCACCCCATCCCATACATCTCCTATGTAGAATTCAAAAGAAAAAATAAAGTTGGTCCAAATCATGACAGAGGAATGGCTAAGAATTCTAATATTGTAAATAGAGATCTAGGCAGAGTTTTTTCACACAAAACAAGAATAGGAAATAGAAACTGAGAGACAAAGAAAAATGTTTTCAGAGGTTTAAAGGAAATCATATTTTTAAATGCAAAAAAAACAAAATAATTAAGGCCTTTTATCAGGCATTGATTATCGCAACAAACACATCCAGGCTTTCTCCAAGCAAATAAGACCCTAGGTTCCTTGAACCTGTACAGGGTTTGCTCACGGGTGGCAGTACAGCATTCTTCGGGGGAAATGAGAGCACCAGGCCTGTCCCTTCTCCTGTTTCTCAAACACCGAGTGTATTTTTACCCTGCATACCCAAGGTGTTGCCAGCGAGAAACGGAATCCACAAATCCTGTCTTTTCCTCTCTTCCTTCCTTCTGCCCCCCTACCCTCCTTGTGACAAGATTTATTTCTCCTGGTTGTCATTTGAAAATCGTTATGGAAAATTTCACACCGGCATGTACTTGTCCCTCAGCTTTGATCGACACTGCGTGGTCTCTGGTCCGTCCTACTCGGCCGATCATGCACCCACTGCCCAGTGCAGGTCCTTTCCGTTAGGATTCTGAGCTTGCGTGCGTGCGTGCATGGGATCCATGGGATCCCGGAGGCTCCCTGCTTCTACTCAGTGCTCCACTGATCCACTAGCCTGGCCTATACATTTTCAAATATGTTGTTTGAATCAGGCACGGTCTAGATCCCATTCATCGTGATAGGTATATCTCACAAGGTTTTAAACCTTCCCTCTCTTTCTCTCCATCTGTAAACATGAACAGGTCAGCTCCAGGACCAAGACTGGACCCCGAGCCTGAGGACCCAGGACTCAAAATGCACGACCAGAACCCAGAATCCAGGGCAGCACTGGGGATTCAGACTCAGGACTCAGGACCAAGACCTAAAATCCAGAGCCCATAATCAGGATACAAGACTCAAGATAGGATCCAGGATCCAGGATCAGGAACCAAGGCCAATGGGCTGGAGAGATGGCTTAGTAATTAAAAAAAAAAAAAATGTCTACTGCTTTTTCAGAGGACGTGAGTTCTGTTCCCAGCACGGAGATCTGGCAGCTCACAGCTGTCTCTCTCTCTAACTCTAGCTCTAGAGGACCCAATGCCTCTTTGGGCCTCAGCAGCCACCTCACAAATGTGCCCCCCACACACATATTCACAAGTAGAAATAAGATACATCTTTTTAAAAATGGCATCTTCCTCAAAATGACAAATGAAACAAAGATTGTGTGTGTGTGCGCGTGTGCGTGTGTGGTAAGTTAAGATTTCCTTGTCTATCCCTGGTTGGCCTGAACTTGCTGTGTAGACCATGGACTGGCCTTGAACTCACAGACATCTCCCCACCTCTGTCTCCTAAGTACTGGGATGACAGGTGTGCACTACCACACACCAAATGGCTGAAAACCATTTGTAACTCCTGCTCCAGGGATGTGACACCCTCTTCTGGCCTGCGGCACCTGCACACACATGGCACAGAGACATTCATACACGCAAGTGAAATTATTTATACATTAATTAGTATCTATGGGGGTATGATGTCATGTGTGAGTGTGGGTGTCGTAGTGTGTAAAAGGAGGTCAGAGGACCCCTTTGTGGAGTCGGTTCTCTCCTTCCACCTTTATGTGGGTTGCAGGGATCTAACTCAGGCCAACAGCTTCTCGACTGAGTCACATAATAGGAAATACAAAGCACAAAAGTTTTATTATGAAACCATTTTTATCCCCTAGCTACCACTTCTAGGTCCCAGGATCTCAGATTGAAGATAAGTTACAATCTAAGTGTAAACGCTCACACTGAATATTTGTTGATTGCTAATCTTATTTACTTATTTTTAATGTGTATATGTGTGCCTTTGTGGGTTTATGTGTACCACACATGTTCAGCTGCTCAATGAAACCAGGGAACATTAAGTCCCCTAAAGATAAAGTTAGAGTTGGCTGTGAGCCTCCTGGCGCGGGCTCTGGGAGCAGAACCCTGGTCCTCAGGAAGAGGAGCAAGTGTTCTTAACTACTCAGCCATCTACAGCCCAGTAGGTGCTAATTTTAGATTTATTAATAATTTTATTAGGTGGGCAATGGTGGCACACACCTTTAATCCCAGCACTCGGGAGTCAGAGGCAGATGGATCTCTGAGTTTGAGGCCAGCTGGGTCTACAGAGTGAGTTCCAGGACATCCAGGGCTACCCAGAGAAACCCTGTCCTGGAAAACAAAATAAAAATTAATAATAATAATAATTTTATTATTGTAAGTGATGATTTTCGTTCTTTCTATGCCCTATTTCCTTTCTCTCCATCCTCCTCAATCTTAGTGTTGAAAATGACTGACCAAAGGGATAAACTTGAAGGCTTTAGTGCCTGAGTGACCAGGGGATGACATGTGCCACTGTGACTTCGTGGCGCATTCATGCATGGACTCTGTAAATAGAGACCGTTTTCTGTGCTCACCAGGAATCTAAAGAACAGAAATGTGAAGTGCTAAGAACGGTGCTGGGGGCAGAGGGGGAGAAACTGAGGGGTGGGAGGGGAGGAGACAAGATTACGCATGGAAAACACAGAGAGCGTGTGCTTCGACGGGGCATTTTTCATTTACTGCTTTTTTTTGGTAATTTATTTATTTAGAAATAATCTCATTATGTAGTTCTTGCTGGACTCAACTGTGGTGTCTTCCTGCCTTTACCCCTAAACCACGGATCTATTTATTCAGCAATTTCCATCATTCATTTTTCTCTGATCTAACCTTAAATTATAAACGCGTGCGCGCGCGCGCGTGTGTGTGTAGCACGTGTGGCAACTTGGAATTGAGTCTAGCCTTCTACCACTGTAGTGTGTTCCAGGGGCCACACTCAGGTCGTTAGGCATAGCAGTCAGCAGCCTTTGGTTGTGACGTCACTGCCCGGTCACCTGCTTCTTTCTGGAATGTCTTCCTGAGACTCTCTAGACCAGCGCTTCAGGGCTGACCTGGAGGATCACGTTCTTTTGCTCTGTCTGTGTTGTCTCGAGCACAACCTCTCAGCCCTTTTACTTCTCCTACCGTCTGTTTGCTTTTGCATTTCTCATGTTTATTCGCCAGAGCTCTTTTCTCTCTCTCCAATATGCCCCCCCCCTTAAAGACTCATTCAGTTCTATGTGTGTGTTTGCCTGCATGCATGTGAACCACATATATGCCTGATGCTACACAAGAGGGCGTCAGGTCCCCTGGCACTGGAGTTATGGACAGTTTTGTGGGCCACCATGTGGCTGCTGGGAATTGAACCTGGGTCCTTGACAAGAGCAGCCACTCTTAACAGCGGAGCCATCTCTCTCCAGCCCCAGGCTGTCCCATTGTAAGTATCCTTTTGAGAGGGTTTCTGGGGCGTGAACAAAGGGCCTGATATATTCTCGGTGGCTGCATTCTGTCAAGCTTCCCAGTCTTGTCCATGAGATTATTTTTTACTTTCCTCTTGATGTAAGTTTCATTTTTGTAAAGGTTCAATTATATATAATTATGTATAATAAAGTATACAGGCTTTCAGAGAAAAACTCAATAAATTTATATACAAGAATGTCTTATATTTATCATAGTATATGCATATGTCATTATAGATACCTATCTTTATGTCAATATGTCATTTATATTTTATACTTCATATAAGGAAAAATGATAGTTTAGCTATTTTAAATGTCTTTTCTTTTAAGTTTAAATGACTTTTGTTAAATATTTATCACTTTCTATGCATATGTATGTACCTGTGTGCGTATGCGTGTGCCATGGCACACATATGTAGGTCACAACATTTGTGGGAATCGGTTCTCTTCTGCCACATGGGACTTGGGGATTACACTCAGGTCAGCAGGCCTGGTGGCCTGTACCTTTACCTTCTGAGCAATCTTGCTGGCCCCAGGTACTTTATTGTTATGTAACTGTACATAATATGTTATTTATTATGTGTAGTAAATTGTATATTATAACAAAATCCTGCCCATCACATATAACATGTACATAGACCTTAATCCTACCCACACGGCACTGCCAGGGCCCAGTACAGGACATTTCAGGGTGCCGCCTGTGTGCCCGCCTGAGCTAACTCTCCTAAGACAAACACTGGTTTCTTCCACAGTCTGATTAGTGCTGTTTCTCCACTTACCGTAGGGAGACTCTCACACACCACATTCTCAAAGAACATTGCAGTACACGCCTGTCTCTTAGGGCTTCTACTGCTGTGAAGACACCATGATCACAGAAACTCTTTTTTTGTTTGTTTTTTGAGACAGGGTTTCTCTGTGCAACAGTCCTGACTGTCCTGGAGCTCGCTTTGTAGATTATGTGGTCTCAAACTCAGAGATCCTCCTGCCTCTGCCTCCTGAGTGCTGGGATTAAAGGCGAGCACCCACTGCCTGGCAGACAGCAGCTACTTACAACAGCACTGAGTTAGGGCTGACTTATAGTTTCGGAGGTTTAAATTCGTTATCGTCATAGGAGAAGCACGCCAGCATTCAGGCAGACACGGTGCTAGAGAGGGAGCTGAGAGCTCCTACATCTTGATCCACAGGCAGCAGGAGACAGTGTGTCACACTGGGCATGGCTTGAGCATATGAGACCTCAAAACCCACCCTCACAAAGACACCCTTCCTCCAACAAGGCCACACCCCCTAATAGTGCTACTCCCTATGGATCAAGCATTCAAACATTCAAACATTCCTAGGCAAACCACCACAACATCTTTGACCTATTTTATTTTGTTTTTGTTTTTGAGACTGTCTAGTCTAAGTTAAGCTTGAACTCAAAATCCTTGTGCCTCTGCCTTATGGAGACCAGCATAATCTACAAAGCAAGCTCCAGGACAGTCAGGACTGTTGCACAGAGAAATTGGAATTGTCTCTGAAATTTCTTAGGTGGAGAAAATGGCCATTTTTATTGTGGCAGTGGCTTTTTGTTTGTTTGTTTGTTTGTTTGTTTGTTTTGAGACAGGTTCTCTATGTCGTCCTGGCTGTCCTGGAGCTCACCGTGTAGAGCAAGCTGGCCATGAACTCATAGTGACCTTCCTGCCTCTGCCTCTGCCTCTGCTTCTCCTCTGCCTCTCTGCCTCTCTCTGCCTCTCTCTGCCTCTCTCTGCCTCTGCCTCTGCGTCACCCCAGGCATTTTATTTGCAGCTGGTTGTATAGTGTTATTTCTTTGAAAATTTCATTTTGGTGGTCAGGGTGTAGCCCTTTAAGCCACGGCCAACTTCAGTCAGCTCCATGAGACTACCAGAGTCTTTGTCTCAAAGAAGAAAAAGAAAGAAAACTGATATTTATTGCCCACCAGGCAGGCATCGTATACAGAGCTACAGAGCCTCGGGATGGTGAGTAGGATCCCTTCATCACTGCCAAGTTCATGGATAGTTTGAAGGAAATGACTGTTGAATCTCAGGAGTGAGTTTATTTTCTTACCAGCACTAGTTAATCTTAGATGGCAGGGGATCTCCCTATAGAGGCAGTAATATCTAGGCATACAGGGCTAACCAACCGGGCTTGATCTTGACAAGCAGCCTCTTGTCCAGAGGAAGCAGGGTAGAGCAAAGCAGCGCACAACCCTCAGCTTCGTGGACCTAGACCAGTGAGACCAGTGCAACCTCTAGTCTTAAAGGAGAAGTCCCCGTCATAACAGACAAAAGCGCTGCAAAGCATGTCCCTGCAAATCGTGAGTGTCTGGCCAGCGGGGCCAAGGAGAGAGGCAGAACCACTGAAATCTGTGCATTCATTCCCTGCCTAAGAGTTATGTAATGCCCAACCAATACCATCCAAGGAGCATCTAATTGTTGGTCCTCCACACGTACTTCAACACCAAGAGCTGATGAACAACCTGGGAGTCAAATCTTACCTATTTTCTCCACCTAAAAAAATAATTGGGAGAGATGACTCAGTGGTTAAGAACACTGGCTGCTCTTCCGAGGGACCTGGGTTCAGTTCACATGGCAGCACACAGCTGTCTACCTCTGGTTTCAGAGGATCTGACACTGTTAGACCAATGCACATAAGATAAAGTTAAATACATTTTTAAAGAACAGATGTGTATTGCTATGTATAACTTAAAAAATCAATTTGTTTTGGGGCTAGAGATACAGCTGAATTGGTAGCAGGGCAGAGACACGGATGATCATTGACGGTTAGTGATCATCTTACCTAACCAAAACATGCGAATTCTTGCTCAGGGAGAGACCCTATGTTACAGGGCTAAGGTGGAGTGACCGGGCTCCATTGCTGTGGTTGTGGGAGATGCCAGCAGGAACGGAGCAGCCCTATAACTTCAGGATGAAGACGGAGGCAGATTCCTGAGACACGGGCTGGTGACTGGGTCACCATGGTGGTGACGAAGATGACGGCTGAGGACTGTCTATCTGCTTTTTAGTGTTCTCAGGGCCTCTCTAGGCTCGCAGGAGGTCCCGTTAGGAGGACTGTCCTCCCTTCGGCCACAGGACTTGCTTCAGACCCAGAAACGAGGAACGTAGATCAGTTAAGAGCGAACACTTCACTGTGCTCTCCCCTCCTCTTGTTGACTGGCATGACTCAGATGAAGCTGTCCACTCTGAGCTGTTAGACTAAAGAACACACGGTGGACATACATGGCCTCTGCGGCAGACATCATGGTGAAGGACAGAGGTTTCATTGTGAAAGACACTGAGACTTAGGGGTGGTCTCTTACTACTGCAACTCTTGGTGAAAATTGATAAATACAGCAGATTTTTTTTTACATTTTATCCGTGTTGCTCAGAATATCATATTCATTCATTCCCATAGCTAAACAGCGTGGGGGAGAAAGCAAGTTATGTATTTTACTTGCCAGTCAGTTACCAAATAGAAAGAGAACTGGCAGAAAGAAAGAAAGAAAGAAAGAAAGAAAGAAAGAAAGAAAGAAAGAAAGAAGAAAAAAAAGAAAGAGAACTGGCAACAATTGCTCTTCTCAACTCACCAATATTTCCCAAAACAAGCAGAGAGCAACATATTAAGAATATTTTTTTCTCTATAGGATTTATTTAAATGTGTGTGTATGTGCATGTGAATGCAGGTGCATGTGGTGGCCAGAAGGGGGCGTCTGGAGCCGGGGTTGCAAGCAATTATGACCTGCTCAGTATGGGTGCTGAGAACAGAACTCGAGTCCTGTGCATTCCTAACACCCGGGCTGTTTCCCCAGCCCCATGTTAGTAATATTCTTAGTTCTTTCCTCAGGTCGTTAAGGCAAAGGGCATTGAAGACATTATTTCAGAGTTCAGTGGTTTTTGCACTTCACAGTTGACGTAGGTGAGCTGTTGATCAGTTGCTATTCCTTGGGGGTGATAATGAGACATTTAGATACAAACACAAAGGAAATATCAACAAATTTATTAAATCATTAAATGTGTCTGTTATTGGTTATGAAGTTTAAAAAGTAACAAAAGGACACTACAACAAACTCCTGAAAGGCACTATACAGACAGACTAGAGATGCTGGATGTCGAGGGTGCACACTGTATTCCACTCAGACAGCACAGAAATGGGCAAAGCCTACCTGGACAGACGATGGCACAGTGTGGTTTCCGGGCCTTAGGACTGAACTGCAGTAGCCAGGATGGAGTTCTCCTAAGTACTGAGAGTATTCTGCTGTAGGTGAGGCTGTGGGAAACAGATCCGTGCAGATGTGCGGACCTGTCAAGCTGTTCAGTTGAGACTTTTCACAGCCTTCCTGTCCTTAGTTTAAAGAATTCACCGTAGGGCTGAGAGACGGCTCCTCAGTTAAGAGTGCGCCCTGCTCTTCCGAAGAACCAAGTTTGGTTCCCAACACCCATGTCGGGAGGTCACAACTGCCTGTAACTGAATCCAGGGCCTCTGGCCCCCTCCTCTAGCCTCTGTGGGTGACTGACATCTTGTCACATAATTAAGTCAGTCTGTGCCATGCATTCAGAGTGTGCTTGCATTGACCCTATCTCCCCTCCCATATGATGGCATAAGATAGAATCTTTAGAAGACGTTAAGTTCAGGAGAGCGGGGCCTTGTGGCTAGGATTAGTTTCCTCATAAATTCAGGAGTCTGTCTCTGAGCAAATGGCCACCTGCTTAGAAGGAAAAGAGCCGTCATCAGACCCAGATTTGCTATAACTGTGATTGTGGCCTTTTGAGATCAGAGGATTGAAAAAAAAATGTCTGGTTTTAGTCCCCTCATCCATGATATTTTAATTGTAGCAGCAAGAATGCCGACAACCTGTTTCCAGATTCAGTATGGAATGCGCGCCAGGGTTGGCACAGGTGCTTCGCAATCACTGATTGAGAAATCCATTGCTCCCGTACTAGAGCGTTTAAAACAAGCACTGAGATCCAGCAGCAAACTGACGCCCAATAGCAGAGCCAACCAGTCAATAGTGCCGACTCTCTAGGACATGGGAAGCTCAGACTGCTAATTGAGAAGTAACCGTTGTGCATTTAAAATTTAAAAGTCCTTTGCTTCTCCTCAAAGGAATGTCACAGTAGAACTGATAACATTCAGATTCTCTGATCAGAGACCATGTCTGAGTCCTTCGTGTTCATATTGGCTCCGTGACCCCTTGAGGTGAGAAAGTATCAGTATGCCGTCATATTTGCATATTTAAATCACGTGTGACAACAGCTGTTTAGCTTGTTAATCAGCCCTGTTTGGGGGCTTGTAAGGCATAGGATGTGGGGCTGGCTGCCTCATGCAAAGGCACCCTGAGTGAGCTCACAGTGACATTGGAATTTATCACAACTTCCCAGAGTTGGGGCGATAAACTGGCTCCCAGAGCTGACAGAACACGTACCTGTGTCAGGGAACCAAGGAGTGATGGAGCCAGCCTCCCAAGCATCTGTTTAGTCATGCCACTTAGCAGATTAAAGACTCACGTGGTCAGCATAAGACAGAGATACACAGTAAAGACAGATTCAGACAAAAAGAAAAAAAAAAACAAAGCAAACTCTGAACAGGTCACAATGTGTTTAAAAATCTTTGTAAGCTTGGGAGAGAAAAGAAAGGGTACAGAAAGCCCTTTAAAAAATAGAGTAAAAAAGATTATGATAACCACATAAATATAGAAAAATATAGAGTCTGGATTATGTATATTATTGTATTGTCTTTAAAATTCTTGGCTGCTAAGAGACCTTGGATAAGGAAAACTGCTCTACTAAACCAGTCTGTCTCTCTCTCTCTCTCTCTCTCTCTCTCTATATATATATATATATATATATATATATATATATCTCATACAACTTAAATTAACCAATAATTCTTGTCTATGTTTAGCCATGTGGCTTGGTACCTTTTCTCAGTAAGGCATTCTCATCTTGCTTCCTCTGTGTTTGGCTGGAGACTGCATCTCTGCCTTTCCTCTTCCCAGAATTCTCCTCTTCTGGTTGTCCCGCCTATACTTCCTGCCTGGCTACTGGCCAATCAGTGTTTTATTAAACCAAAACAAGCAACACATCTTTATAGTGTACAAGAACATTATCCCACAGAGTATGTATTTCAAAATTTAAGTCAAAGATATGTTACTTTGGGGGAGAGGTTATGCTTTTTGTTTCCACAGGAAATGAGAGGCTTTGAGTTTATTCTGAGTTAAGAAAACTCAGGTTTGATGGAGGACGACCCTCCTGAAAAATTTCCAATGGGAACGAATGGCCCAGATGATTCAATTTTTCAGAATGCCTTGATTGTAGTTTCCTCTGAGTTCTGCATACAGAATAGCTTCAAGGCTGTTGGCTGAAATGAACCAGTCTTACAGAATATTCCAGCCAGGCCTTGACCATAATCCTAAATTTTCTTAGGATCCACCAAAGACTATTAGTGCCCCCAGTCAGCAGGAAGAAGTCTAGAGAACTTTGCCCACATTCCCAAAATAATGGGTTATGGATGTTTGTCCTAATTTAGGAGGTTGATTAAAAATCGTTCTTGGTCACAGTAAAAAAAAAAAGGGCAAGAATTAAATTAAGAGATTTCTTCCTAAAAGAAGAAAAGGGAATATGATATAGAAATAGAATAAAAGAATAGATTATTGAATCTAATCCAAAAAATAGCCATTAATATCAGAAAATTTTACATTGGTATGGATTTTAGTGTATTGATACAAAATTTCAAGTTATCTCTGTTATGCTGTATGTATGTTTCTACTCTTGTTTAAGGCATGTGTTTATGTAGTGCATTAAAATGTAATGTATAATTAAGAAATACAGATTAATAGACATCTATAATAGCCAAACATATAGTCTTGTTAGTTAGATTTTCTAGATATACATAAATATATTTCAGATAGATAGGTAATCTTCAAACACTTCAAAGGTGTACAGAATACGGCACTTAAAATGTTTTAATAACTTAGCCGGGTGGTGGTACCTTTAATTCCAGCACTTGGGAGGCAGAGGCAGACGGAGCTCTGTGAGTTCGAGGCCAGCCTGGTCTACAGAGCGAGTTCCCGGACAAGCAGTGCTGTTACACAGAGAAACCCTGTCTTAAAAACAAACAAACAAAAATGTTGATTGGCCAGTAACCAGCAGGAAGTTTAGGTGAGAAACCAAACTAAGGATGACAGGAAGGAGAAGGGTGGAGCGAGGATTTACCAGCCAGATGTAGAGAGAGCAGGAGATAAACATGCCGTGTTAATAAAGCTACTGTCACGTGGCAAAGCATAAATAGAAATATGGTTTAATTTAAATATATGAGTTAACTAGTAGTAAGTCTGAGCTCTTGGTCGAGTGTTTATAAATAATACTAAGCCTCTGTGTGATGATTTAGAAGCAGTTGCCAGGTCTGGACTAAAAGCTCTGTTTACACAACTCTGTTCAGATCTTCATTTAGACCAAGCTCAGAATATCCCAAACTGTACTCCAAATAGTGACCAACCTGGAGGTCTCCCGGGCAGGCACCCTCTTCTTTTTCACCCTCACCCACGACAAGGCATCACCAAGTAATTGCTCCGTTTGTACAACCATTCTGCGTTGGTTTCCTAATTTTCCATTTCTGTGATAGAACACCACAACCCAGATCATTTACAGAAGGAAGAGTTTGTTTTGGCTTCAGTTTTCAGAGGGTTAGAGTCCATCATGCAGGGACAGCGTGGCAGTGCATATCAGGCATGGCAGCAGAAGCAGGAACCTCAAAGCTTTCCTCCAGCGACACACTCCTTCTTAAAAGGCCATCCCCTGAGCCTCCCCACACAGCGGCACTGGCTAGGAACCAAGTCATCTGTGCCCACGGGAGGCAGTCTCATCCAGACAGCTGTCTGACATCTGTGCCCACGGGAGGCAGTCTCATCCAGACAGCTGTGCCGTCGGACATCTGTGCCCATGGGAGGTAGTCTCACCCAGACGGCTACACCGTCTACCTAACCCCCACTGCCAGCACTCCAAGTGGTCTTTTTTTGTTTCTCTCCCAGTTTAATTATGATTGTTAGTCATCCTCTTTTAACATGTTGTACAGGGGGCTGAAGAGATGGCCCGGTGGTTAAGAGCACTTGCTTTTGTGGAGGGGCTGTGTTCAATTCCCTACACCCACAGGACAGCTTATAACTGTCCATGACTCCAGTTCCAGGGGCTCTGAGCTCTGAGCTCTACACAGACATACATGCAGGCAAACACCAATGCACATAAAATAAAAAATTAAATTAAAAAACAATAAAAAGTGTATAGATGAAAAGCAAGTTAAGCCTTCCTCTTCCCCTGATACCTTAGCTGATCAGTCCACCCAGAAGTGGCTTCTCTTCCTGGCTTTTGAGGCAGCCTTCTAGGGGTAATCATGGAAATGAAACATTTTTGCTCACGTGCGGCATACACCCTGGGTTTTTCTTCACCTGCTCTTTTCATAGAACGGCTGAGAATCGTCCCGTATCAGTATATTGGTCTGTGGGATTCTGCCTTATTGGAGTTAACAAAAGTCATTGTATTTAAGGGTATACCAAAATTAGTTTAGTTTATATGTTTTTATATATTGTTTATGTTTTCCAGTCTTCTGTTGCTGTGAACAGTGCTGCAATGGGGTGCACAGGCGATACGCATTTGTGACGACATGTACGTGTTAGCCTGCTCTGTGACAGACCCGTAGATAACTAACTTAAAGAAAGTTTGTTCCGGTTCATGCTCCCAATCCATGGTTGCGTGGCATGTTGTTTTAGACTTGTGGTGTCTGTTTGCCTTTTGGCGAGAGAGAGAGAGAGAGAGAGAGAGAGAGAGAGAGAGAGAGAGAGAGAGAGAGAGAGAGAGATCTTTGAAGCATGGTTAATGAAAACTCTGAGGCAGATACTGGGGGTCAACCTGAAGACCAGAAAAGTAAGGCATCAGCCACTGCTTCTTACCTTGACCTCTGTCCAAAATGGAGATCCTGCCTCCAGGAATCTCAGAATGAGACTGAGCCTGAGCGCTGTCTCCTCCTGTTTTATAATCCTCTCTAGTTCTGGATTTAAAGGCGTGCACCAGTGGGATTAAAGGCATGCACAACCCGGTTTCTACGGCAAACTAGTGTGACTGCTGGGATTAAAGGCGTGTGTCACCACTGCCTGGTCTGTAAGGCTGACCATGTGACTGTTTTACTCTCTGATCTTCAGGCAAGCTTTATTTATTAAAATACAAATGAAGTATTTTCTTCAGAAGTGTGTTTTCCCAGTGACCTAGCTTCTCCCACGTGCCTCTAGGTCTTAAAGGCTCTCCCACCTACCTGTTAAACCACAAACTGGACAGCAATCCTGTAACACCTGAACCTTTGAAGAACACTGCAGCGCAAACCACTGTCAGATTCTTCATCTTCCTCCTCCTCCTCCTCTTCCTCCTCCTCCTCCTCCTCCTCCTCCTCCTCCTCCTCCTCCTCTTCTTCTTCTTCTTCTTCCCTCCTCCTCCTCCTCCTCTTCTTCTCCTTTTTAAGATTTATTATCTTTGTGTTCATTTTTGTGTGTGTTTGTGTCCGTTTATGTGTGTCGATGGAGACAAAAGAGTGTGTTGTTGGGTCCCCGAGAGCTGGAGTTTCAAGCAGTTGCACACCTCCTGCAGTGGGCGCTGGGTGTGGGACTTGGGTCCTCTGCAAGAGCAATGCAGGTTCTTGACTGCGGAGCCCTGTCCCCTCGCTGACATTTCCACATTTCATATTTTGTTGACTTTTCTTACACAGTTCAGAATTTTATGCCGGATTTTGAAAGGTCTTCTCTACTCAAACTGTATTTTGTTTTGTTTTTCAAGACAGGGCTTCTCTGTGTAATAATAGCCCTGGCTGTCCTGGAACTCGCTCTGTAGACCAGGCTGGCCGTGAACTCATTGAGTTCCACCTGCCTCTGTCTCTTGAGTGCTGGGATTAAAGGCGTGTGCTACTACAGCCCGGCTCAAACTGTATTATTTTCTTCCAATAATTATAAGGTTAAAATTTCACTTCCACATTATTTACTAATAAATAATTAACCTTGGTGTAAATCCAGCCTTACTTGGGCTGTAACAGATAATCTGCTGGACCAACACCCTCATCTCCCACTGATTTCAAACCTGTTTTCAGGTACGAATGACTCTTACATCTACCCTGTTACATCTGTCTTCCCATGGACTAATATCACTCTTTCTAAAATTCATTCACTCGTGCGTACTGTGTGTGTAAGCATGTGTGTGAAAGCGTGTGTGTGTGTGTGTGTGTAGGTTTCTGCACCTGTGTGCCCGTGGGGGTCAGAAGAGGACAACAAGCATCCTCCTCCATCCTCTCTGCCTCCTCCACTGTGGTGGGGTCTGTCTTTGACCTGACTCTGCCCCACTTTGAGTTTGGGTTTCAGCATTTGAGGGGATGCAGACTTTGTTACCTGGGTGCTGGGATCCAGACTCCGGTTCTCTTAACAGATGAGCTATCTCCCCAGCCCCCAGTGTCACAGTTTTAATTCCTGTAGCTTTCTAACGTGTTTTAATATGTGGTACCCAAACCTTAACAGCTGCCCCTTGTCTAGATTTTCTTGATTTTGGTAGTTGTAAATATTAGCTTACATCTAAACTTTTGACTTAGTTTAAGTTAAAAAATAGCTCTGGGCCATCTACCACATTAAATACATATGATATATATATATTTATATATATATATATGATATATATATTTATATATATATATAAAATCATATATAACAACTTTGTTTTATATATACATATATAACTTTGTTGAAAATTTTTATTTTTACACTATTAAACCTACATCTCCTAAATAAATTACAAGCCTCTTAGTAACACTGAAACATTGTATTTTGTAGATCTTGCACATTTCACGGTGAATAGAGTCTATCATCACCTGTTATTCAGTATCTAGTAAGCTAGCCTCTTCTCTGCTGAATACTGCTGGTCCTTTTGTATTACCTAACCAGCTCACAAAATTTTCCCGTTCTTAAGGTAGTTCTATTGTTACTTATAATAACCCCATAAACCGGGCTGAGAAAATAGCTCAGTCCGAGTTTAAATGTAGCCCTACACCTGTAACCCACCCCATCTGTAACCCCCTCCCAGGGAGTCAGAAAGAGGAGGGTCCTATCTACCTTTTAGCAGCAAATCCATGCTGTGACAGCGACCCCCACTGCCACCTCTGCCTCTGGCTTACTGGTGCCTCTGTGTCGGTCCTCTGGAGATCCCGCCATATCTTCAGGAAGTTTTATCTGGTGACAGGAGAGGAAGGCCGGAAGCAGATGGCCACTTCTCTCAGACCACACTGAGAGCTGGTTTTTCTTGGTTTTTAACCATTTCCTCGTCTTATGCGCTGGCCTCCTGCATTCAGCTCTCACCGTTTTTTTACAGTTCAGTGATGATCTTGTTCTCTCAGAAGCATCTGTTTGCGCTCTGTATAGATCAGGCGCTGGGCTGAGTACTGAAATAAATCCAGGGAGCTAAGGTGTGTGCCCTAAACGGCCTTCTCTACCTCCTGGCAGATGGAAGAGTAGCCTCCAACAAAGAACCCGGAGATACTTGCTTTGATAGGGAATGAGGTCTCCCCAGGGAAGGACAGCAGTCATGAAATAACCGGTTGTGTTTAGGAAGCACAGCTTTTGGAAGCCTCAGCGAAGAAGGCAGAGGAGGCTGATGAAGGGATGGGAGTGCCAAAAGCAGAGGTTCAAACGCCATCCCCAGTGCGGTCGCCTGTCCTTTGAGCTTTTCACCAAGCAAAGGTACAACACTGAATTTTATAGTCTTCCTGTGGGAGCAGGTCAAAGGACAAAGGAGTCGGGGAGGCTGGAAGGAGGGTTCCATGCTTGATTTTATTCTCAGTTCAGTTTGGCTTTTTAGATGATGCACTTAATTTTTAAAAAGTCTTGAACATAAGTATTTATTATCTGGGATGTGGGGTTAGTGACTCCCTCTGTCCAGCTCTCTTCTGTCTGTGTTACCCAATAAGGTGGGAGACACAATCAAAACTTTTTTGCATAGCAAAGTCTGGAAGGGGCTGGAGGGAGGCCTCAGCAGTTAAGAGCACTGGCTGCTCTCCCAGAAGACCTGGGTTCAGTTCCCAGCACCCACATGGTAGTTCACAGCCACCAGTAACTCTAGTGTCAGGGGACCTAATGGCCTCTTCTGGCCTCCGAGGGCACTGCATACATGTGGTGCACAGACAAATATGCAGGCGAAACACCCACACACGTGAAATAGAAATGAACGTAAGAAAAAGTCTGAAAGTAAATCCGGATGTAGGACTGGACAGATGAGTTTGTCGTCCCTGGTGAGTTGGCTCTTGGACATTTCCTTTGTCTTCGAGTACTACACAGGGAGATTTTGGGCTGCTAATTTTTCATTTTCAGCTCTGGAAGTTAATACTCAGAGTCCTGTCCACTTAGAGGTCCTGTCTAGATCTCTCTGTCCAAAGAACAGGTGAATCTGTAGCTTCCTTGTGCGTGAGTGTGTGTGTGTGTGTGTGTGTGTGTGTGTGTTTGCGCGTGTGCGTGCATCATTTCTCATGAGCCATCTACCTTGGTTTTTCAGACATGGTCTGTTGCACAAAGTCTTAATAATAAAAACCAGAGTCAGATATTAGGGGGTGAACGCTGAGAGACCAGAGAAGCGGTGTGGCCAGCTACTGGAGATTTTACCTCTATGGAATCCTCAGACCGCAGGGGGTATCCTGTCTCTATAAGTCCTCAGACTGAATCCTGAGCTGTCTCCTCCCGCCTTATACCCCTCTCTCTGCCCTACCACATCCCTTCCTGTCTCTAACTCCCTAGTGCTGGCATTAAAAGCATATGATTCCCAAGTACTAGATTAAAGGTGTGAGCCACCACCGTCTGGCTCTGTTTCTCTTTTAGACTGGATCAATTTTGTGTAACTCAGGTGGTCTTGAACTCAGAGAGATCCATCTGCCTCTGTCTCCCAAGGGCTGGGATTAAAGGTGTGTGCTACCCTGGTATGGGAGGTCCTTCTGTCTATGTGTTGCTTTTATTGGTTAATGAATAAAGAACTGCTTTGAGCCTATGGCAGGGAAGAACAGAACTAGGCGGGAAAAGCTAGGCTGTATGCTGGGAGAAAGGAGGTGGAGTCAGAGAGAAGCCATGGATCTGCCACCTGAGACAGACACTGGGAACTTTAGATGGTAAGCCACAGCCATGTGATGATATATAGATTAATAGAAATGGGTTAAATTAATATGAGTTAACCAATAAGAAGCTAGAGCTAATGTGCCAAGCAGTGATTTAATTAATACAGTTTCTGTGTGATTATTTTGGATCTAAGCTAGCCAGGTATCTGGGAACCAACAAGCGGCCTCCCTACAACACTACCCCTGCCTGGCCTCTATGGCTAACTAGTGGTTTAGCTCTGCACAACCTATAATCTTTAGGCAAGCTTTGTTTGTCAAATCACAAACAAAATATCACCACCACGGTTTCTTGAATCTGAAACTCACCAATTAGGCTAGGCTGTAGGCCCCAGGATCTGCCAGTCTCTGCCTCCCTAGTGCTGGGTGGGGTTCCAGCTGTACACCAGTCTTTTTTTCTGGGTGCTGGAGATTGACTCAGACAACCACTTCATAGAGCCGTCTCCCGGGCAGTGTAGTTTCCAAACTGGATACCAGCTGATGTGAAGTTGCTAACCGGACGAGGACACTGGTTTGAGACACCAGGCTGCTCTAGAACTAAGTGGGTGTGTTGTGATCACCCACATGGTTGTGGCTTTGCCTGGGAACTTGTTCCTTTGGGCGTCGTTGACTAAGCCTTTCAGTATTAAAAACTCTGTCCAAGCTAAGCACAGCACCGCCATTTCCTGCTCCTATACAAATCACTAGATGGCTTCAATCTTCAGTAGGACAGAGGAAATAGAAAAACCAAGCTTGACAGTGGTGGCGCATGCTGTTAATCCCAGCACCCAGGAGGCTGAGGCAGGCGGATCTCTGTGAGTTCCAGGGCAGCCAGGACTGTTACACAAAGAAACCCTGTCTCTTGGTGGCTGGAGAGATGGCTCAGCGATTAAGAGCATTGCCTACTCTTCCAAAGGTCCTGAGTTCAATTCCTGGCAACCACATGGTGGCTCATAACCATCTGTAATGAGGTCTGGTGCCCTCTTCTGGTCTTCAGACAGAATATTGTATACATATACATAATAAGTAAATAAATAAATATTAAAAAAAGAAACCCTGTCTCAAAAAAAGCAAGCAAGCAAATAAATAAACATATAAAAGAAAAAAGAAAACTAGCATCTTTCACTAGTGGCCATGCCTTTACCTGCAGCTCTCGGGAAGCAGAGGCAGGCAGAGTTTGGTGAGTTGGACACTAGCTTGGGCAACATAGCAAGCTCCAGGCAAACCAAGACCACAACAGTGATATCCTGTCTCAAGATAAAGAAATATTTTTTTTTTTTGGTTTTTCGAGACAGGGTTTCTCTGTAGCTTTGGAGCCTGTCCTGGAACTAGCTCTTGTAGACCAGGCTGGCCTCGAACTCACAGAGATCCGCCTGCCTCGGCCTCCCGAGTGCTGGGATTAAAGGCGTGCGCCACCGCCGCCCGGCGATAAAGAAATATTTAAAAGCAAAATTTGGTGGATGGTGGTGGGGCACACCTTTAATCCCAGCACCTGGGAGGCAGAAGGAGGCAGATCTCTGAGTTCAAGGCCAGCCTGGTCTACGTAGGGAGTTTCAGGACAGCTAGGGCTGTCTCAAAAAAAAAAAAAAAAAAACCCCAAATAAATAAATAAATAAATGTAAAATTCAAAATAGGGCTAGTGGTGTAGTTCTGTGGCAGAGTGGGAGACGTTGAGTTCAATCTCTACCCTAAGCAAACAACAACCCAAATCCACATGCACAGACACATACAAAGACAAACCAGTTCTTACAGCATGCCAGACAG